>NC_080572.1:137816299-138416299 GCF_030247185.1 Malaya genurostris | reverse complement strand
TACAGCCTCTGCTGTGATAGGCACCTTCGTCTTACCGATGTCGATTGTTAAAAAAACGCGTGTGCTCACTTCGAACATTCGGTTACGAATGATCTGGATCGAGATGATCCCTCTGAAGTAGTACTTTTGGGGATCAAAAAGTGCTATTATTTCGATAGCATAAACCTCCCATCGATACCAGGTATAGAAGTTGTCGCATGTAATGTTACAATCAAAGGCAAGGACCTTTGCATTGCTTCCATCTATATTCCCCTAAAAGCCTCGGTTGGGCATCAGCGACTCAGTTATATCATTGAGCTCCTTTTCGCACCGACGTTGGTTTAAGGAGACTTCAACTCTTACGGTACGGGATGGGGTTGTCTTCACGACGATTACAGATCAGCTATGATCCATGATATCTGCGACAACTTCAATATGACAATCTTGAATACGGGAGAAATGACACGAATTCCTGCACCACCGGCAAGATCAAGTGCGCTGGACTTATCCCTTTGCCCGACATCGCTACGGTTGGACTGCACGTGGAAGGTGATCCCTGATCCCCACGGTAGCGATCATCTACCTATCGTGATTTCAATCGCCTACGGATTAAGACCATCGGAGACAATCAATGTTGCGTATGACCTCACACAAAATATTGATTGGAAATGCTACGCAAATTCGATATCTGAGAAACTAGAAACAACACAAGAACTTCCTCCGGAGGAAGAGTACACGTTTTTGGCTGGCTTGATTCTCGACTCCGCGAATCAAGTTCAGACGAAACGTGTACCCGGCGCGAAAACAAGCATCCGTCCTCCGAACCCGTGGTGGGACAAAGAGTGCTCAGAATTAAACGCGAAGAGGGCTTCATCATTTATCGAGTTTAGGAAAAATGGAACACCTGATAATTATAGAAACTATGCGGCATTGGACGCTAAAATGAACATCAATGAACACTCTTTGGAACATCTTTGGAATACGGCTCTCAACCGAAATTCAAATGTCATTTGTTCGTAAAGAACAAATGGCGTCAGTTTTTGTCGTGAATACGACTTACTTTACTATGGGGTGCCTTTTCAAAATTAGCCATATGGAAGAATGGGCAGAACTTAATCGTGTATATCTCGACTTGTATTAATGGTAGCAACATAATTCTTTCACCATTTCATCAAAAATATGATCAGGAATTTAGGATAATATTTTGAACAATGTGAGATAACCACAAACAACTCAAAAATTAAGTTTTCTCAAAATTTGAAAATAATGCGGAAAACTCTTTACTTTCGCTTGGGTTTTTCGCGCAAGGACAACGATTTTGAGGTAGTCAGGCACATATCTTCAACTGAATGCATATAAAAGGGGAACCGTGGTGAAAATCGATCATTTCTTTTCGTGCGTTCGATGGTAGCAGACGTAGTGGGAGTCAAACCATCAACCAGCAGCGTCGGAGAGTGCACGTTCTGCGTGGTTAAAAGCTTAAACGCTCAGGTCGCAACTAACATTTGCTTTTCGGTAGTCGTAACGAGAAGTTCAAATTTCAGATATTAGTTCCACAATATAGGTTTAGTATTCAGAGCCTGCGTGCTGAAACTGGATTCTGGAACTGTATTCCGGAACTAATTTCAGTTTCGAAATTGCAGTTCTAGAATTCAAACTGGATTCTGAGTCTGTTATTAGTTCTAAATTTAGTTCTTGAACTCAGGGTCCAGTTCTTTATTCCAGACTTCTTCTATTCGGTTCTTTTTAGAACCATAATAATACCCCTAAAGAATTATGCGGAAATTTACTTTACCGTACTCTATACAACCCATTCTGGTAGTCATGGCGGTCTTCAAGTTTCAGAGTTTAGTTCCGGAATATGGGTTTAGAATTCAGAGTCTGCGTGCTGAACTAACTCAACTCGTCACTCTTCATCACGAACGATTTCATATAAAGTTCTTTTCATTTTTTATTATAAAGAAATATACTCCCTATTTCATAATATTTAATTCCGTTTCAGAATGTTTAATGTAACTAATCTGTAATTTAGTCTAGGCGCATCGTTTAAATTTCTAGTAATGAAAGAGGGGAAAGTTGCACAATTAAAACAATCGATCAACTACCAGTTCGAATTCGGAAGCATAAATAAAGCGTGTCATATTCGTATTCACGACATCCAGTTATGTCTCTGACATTACACACCCGTACTTTTCTAGACATTAAAGGGGCTTTTGACTCAGTTTCCATAAACATCCTATCCTAGAAGTTGCATCACAATCTATTGTCCGAGAAATACATGTATTTCGCGCATGGTGATTTGTCGACAATACGATTCAGTTACATGGGTCTTCAGCTTCAACTAGGGGGTGAAACCATAGCTCAGGTCTTCACATTTAAATATCTCGGGGTCTGGTTCGACTCCAAGGGCACCTGGGAATGTCACATTAGGTATCTGAAACAAAAATGCCAGCAGAGAATTAATTTTCTTCGCACAATAACCGGAACTTGATTGGGTGCCCACCCAGGAGACCTGATCAGGCTTTACCAAACAACGATATTGTCCGTAATGGAATATGGATGCCTACCCTAGTAAAGTCTAACATCAAAATGAAAACAAATTGAAATCTGATTATGATAGCAACATCAAATTGAAATCCTAGTATGATATTGACTCATTAAATTTTCAATTAATATCACATCATCATATCATTTTGCTGTTTAAAGGCAATAGTTTTGTGAAACTTAAAGAAATGGAAATATTAAAATCAACAACTTAGTGAATCCATTGAAATTGAGCAAATTTCAAATGGCAACACGAAAATACAAAGTTAAGTTCCAATGGAAGAATTATTATTTTAATCCTATGTTGCCTTTTACAAAAATGCTTTAACAAAAAAAAAATAAAAAAAAAATAATAAAAAAATGCATTGACATCCTGCCGAGATCCTGCAATTGACCGCAACCATAACCGCGAACGAACGATTGTTTTGAACATTTTTTCAACTTTTACACAAATAACGCTCATTTTTTTAACCACAAGAATATTGGTGTCAACCCATACGTCTGGGAGGCATTAGATAAATTGGCGATCATCGGTATCATGTTTGTCTGAAGCAGGTCAATCTGAATAGTGGTTTTGGCATTCCCATCTCGCTGATCGTCTGCCGTGGAAGGAACTTATTTCAGAATTTGATATGAGAAATATATTTGACGTCATCGATTTCCTTCTAGATACGTTAAGTATTCAATCTGTAACAATTTTTGCGTTCAGTTAAAAAAAATGTTTCGATATTTGTAATCATACGACGTCGCGAAGTTCATTCCAAAGTTTTTAGACCATTATTTTCAGTGCATCCAAAAATCGGGGACCTGGATGGCGAACATAATCTACTAGCCAAACCTGTTCTGAAAATACCCATAACTGTATATCCAACAGTATGGAAAAATTCATTGTTTCCGACGTTCGAGCATCGAGCATTGAATGTCTCAGATTTCAGAACCTAGAGCAAATTCCTAATAATACTTTAGTGGCTTTGAGGAGCCACCAAGAAAATATATGTTTAATTTGTATATTTCTAAGTAGTCCATAAACTGTGTCCAAGACACTCTTCAAAACAATTCTCATTCCTAGTTATATAATTTTTTTGAAGGACTTCAAATACTGACTAGCGCTAGATACTATGAGAAGTATTTTATCAATCATTTAATAGATCTTGGAATTTTGGTACACTTTTCTAAAGAAACCGTCTAACTAAATCTTCATAATTTTGAGTCACATGACAAATTCTGCATCAAATGATCGTGAATTATAAGTCTAAACAAGAACTAAAAATTTACTGAAGAGATTCTGGTTCTATCTGTGGTCAGAAGCGAGATAATCGTTCATTGTCCCAAATAGTCGAAAAAACAAATGATCTGGGATACCTTATTGCCGGATTCCTAATTCACATTCCCTCTACTGTAGGAGACTTCACTGTAAAACGTTCGGTCTTCAGAGCCTCTAAATTCATATTTCAAAGTGATTACATGTGCGAGTTGTGTGAGATCAAGTAGATAACTCAATTTAATGTTATAATGTTTGAATGCTACAGCTTTGTATATGAGAAGGACAAAGAGAACATTTTTATACTGTGCTCTAATAACCACACTGCTATTCACGATTGATGTGGGATGGAAGCGACGCAACGAGTGTGTACTGACAGAAACTACCTGCATACAACTTTGTGAAACAACACTGCTTGTCATATAACCGAACATTTTCCGTCCCCTTATAGCTAGCACATGCAGTCCATAGCAATCACAAAAAAATCGCATTAAAATTTACTTAAGTTCGAAACCGGATTCTCTCCGCGGTAGTGTGGAGATTGCATGAAATCTTTTTTCTTGCTTGCAACTAATATGAAGATTGCATAAAATCATAAATTGCAATAATATGAAGATTGCATAAATGTTTTACCGTTGAAAAATCGATTCTGGGACCTCTCATATCGACTACTAATCCGATGCGATATCTTGAATCCGATGGTGATTGAAAACTTCGAAAAGCTGGTCGAGCTCAATTCTCAAACCCGTTTTATGTCCTTGTATTTTGATTACATGGCTCAGAATATTAATCCTTCTTCGTTTGTTTCCAACCGTGCTTTTTTTTATGGATACTTCTAATTCTACTGTGTTTTTCGACACGTCCATGAAAGAAGAGATAAGTGGAATTCCGGATCACGTACTCCATCGAGTGGCTCCAAAAATTTGTATAATAAATTTAGAACAGTCAACTGTGAAAAGGTGTTTAACACTGACGGATCAAACATCAACAGCTCCACAGGCTTCGGCATCTTTAATCAAAACATCACCGCTTCTTACAAACTCACCGGCTTCAGTTTACGTCGCAGAATTAGCTGCTATTCAGTACACCCTCGAGATCATTGAAACCTTGCCCAAAGACCATTACTTCATTGTGACGGACAGTCTAAGTTCAATAGAAGCTCTCCGGGCAATGAAGCCAGGAAAGTATCCTCCATATTTCCTGGGGAAAATACGGGAACACTTGAGAACTTTATCTGAACGGTCTTATTCAATATCGTTAGTCTGGGTCCCTTCGCATTGTTCCATTCCGGGAAATGAAAAGGCAGACTCATTGGCTAAGGTGGGCGCATTAGAATCTGCTTCAATGAATTTTTCAGTATCTTTCGTCAGAAAACTCTCGAAAGTTGGCAAACTTCATGGAGCAATGGCGAACTGGGACGATGGCTACATTCCATTATCCCTAGGGTATCGACGAAAGCTTGGTTCAGGGGGATGAACGTGAGTCGCGATTTCATTCGTGTTATGTCGCATCTCATGTCAAATCACTACACTTTCAACGCACATCTCCAGCATGTTGGGCTTGCAGAGAGCGGTCTCTGCACCTGTGGCGACGGTTATCAGGACATCGAGCATGTCGTGTGGTCGTGCGTAGAGTATCGCGACGCCAGCTCGAAGCTACTAGAATCCCTTAGGGCCCGAGGTAGACATCCTGAGGTTCCGGTTCGGGATGCGTTGGCGAGTCGAGATAATTTATATATGCTTCTCATATACCAGTACCTTAAACACATTGATATATAAGTGTAATGTGTTATTTTTCGCTCAGAAAGTATAAACTCCACCTACAGGTTCGACACTAACATCCGCCCGATTCTCACGATCCCCGTACCCTGTCCACCATCTTCATTGAAACTAACAAGATCTTTTTTTTTGTCACTAACCTTTTCGTTGCCCCTTCCCTGTCTCTTCACCATCTCGATGGCAACTAATTAGATCTTTGTCGTTTCAGACATTTTGTTCCCACCTCCCCTTTTTACCACGTTTTCCACAATATTTACTTCTCTTTCATTCTCTTTGAAAATATTATCATCACCGCCCAGGGAAGACCGCTCCAGTCGATGACCACTATGCGGGCCACTCGCCGGGTCTTCGTGGCCTGGGGGTGTTTCCCGCGGACCCACACGGACCGAAGGATGCGGTCATCATGGATATTCACCAACGCCATATGGAAGACCCTCATGCAATATTCAATTCACCGGCCACTGCCGATCGCCAGCTGAAAACTGAATTCTCGAGAATCCGCTACTCCGATACTACATTACATAATGATACTATTCTAGTTTTAAGTTAGTCGTAATTAAGATTAGTATTGGCATCTTAGAGCTTAAGCAGTGTGCCTTAAAATTATATTATAATATTGAATAAAAAAAAACCAATCAAAATATATGCACAAGTATCACATGCAAGAAGGAAGGACAATGCAAACAATAATATTACACGAAAATCATCAGCAGAAGACTAATCCAATAATCAATCCAGAATCACTGAAGGAACAAATCTACTGAGTGAACTCGGTGACATCTACGTCCAGTATTGGAGCAGTTCGAAAAGTGAAATGAAATCCATATTATCAGTAATTATAAAAGTAAATAGAAGATATAGGAAAGCTCTGTGTCGGTTATACCAAATAATAATTGAAACGCCGTCGGTTTCAAGGCGGCCGGCATGTTTAGGAAAGCACTAACTTAGCAACCCAAATAGGATCCACACAATCGTCTCATAGTATGTATCTCTCAGTCTTTCTTAGCGCAGGTAGTAATCGATCGCGCATGATCGTGTGCTATATTCACCACTGGACCGTTGCAGCGGCCGGTGTGCTAGGTTAGCAGTTAGTTCAGTTCCGACATTCCGTCGCATCACGTCTGTTTATCTCGTTCACATAGATAGCAGAGCAAAAAAAGTCTAAAGCCAGTTAAGTGCATTTTTTCTCAGTAATAAAGTGATTAATTTATACGAAAATGTGACATTCCCTTTACGGACTCCGAAAGATCCGTAACCACAGAGTAGGCACATGAATGCAAGAGCAAGTGCGACTATACCATTCCACATCCTAATCAGCAAAATTAATGGACGTTAAAGTAATTCAAGACATTCATCTAAATTCTAAATCTAAATTCGATAACAACTAAATTTTGGTATATTTTGCAATTCGTTTGTGTTAATTGATTCGAATACTTCGAGGCTCAGTATTTGAAGATGTTGATTAAGTATTATTATTGTGAAAGTCATTAATTTTGTTTTGAAATTGTTTATTTGTTTAGGCGCAGGTTTGAACCTTTAAAATAGACATATTCGCTAGAATTCGTCTGCTCCTACATTTAATATGCCTTGTACGTTTTCTACTTCGAAGTCGAACTCTTCGAGGTCTAAACGCATGCATTCTGGTTAATTTTGAAGAAGGATTTTTCAACGGAAACAGATAAACCCATGGTCTATGATCTCTTTTGACAAGAAAATTTCTTCCATATAAATAAGGTCTAAAGTGTGTGACTGCCCAGTGGATTGCTGTCAGCTCCTGTTCAATAGTCGACTTATTTGATTCACCTTTGTTGAACGATCTACTCTCGTACGCAAATACGGCCAATCGAACTGCACCGCAAGCCACTTTAAAGGCATCTATGATAACGATAAATTGATTGTTGAAGAAGGGGAATTATAAAATAGTCGGTGTTTAAAGTTTATTTTTATATGTTTGGAGGGATTGTTCGCATTCGGGCTACCAATCAAATTTTGTATATTTTCAAAGTAGTTGGGTGTGTTATTTTCGCCAATTTTTGAATAAAGCGACGCTAGTAGTTACAAAATACACTAAGGTCTCTTTTTACACGGGGGTTGAGTACCGTGTTAAAAAAATCCGTGTAAAAGAAAACCGTGTTATTTGCGGAAACCGTGCAAAAAAAACCTCGTGGAAAATTTGACGTAATAATTCCAAAAACCGTAGATTTGATTATTTGTTTGTTTTGTTTGGATAAAATGTAACTTTTGATAATTTGAAGGGGAATAGCTTATTTTGTAAACCACAAATTTATACAAGATGCACATAACTGTGAAAATGTAACTGTTGTTTCACAATAAAACCCGAAATCTAAAAAACAGCCAGAGGTTGCGGGAAGGGTCCAGTGATACTTGATAAAACGTATTGGATGAAAAATTTAAAAAAAAAAACACTTAGGAAACGCGTTGTACGATAAGCAAATTATTCTAAATGGCTCATGCCTTCTGCATAATGCATTCAGTTTTCAAAAGAACGATAATTCGTATAAGCCCATAAACACTTTCACTACAAAAAAGCTTGAGAATAAGTTCTTTTCGATTCCGAAGGTACGATGTGTAGTAAATACTAACGATCTTAACAGTCATTCTCAACTAAACTGAGTGGGAAGACATGGGTATTGAATGAAGATCTATGCACGCAGCGACAGAATCAAAGCGGAAGAATTCATAGAGATGAATATGGATCAAATTAGAAAAGGTATTACTATGTGCAGGCCCGTGCGCAAGAATCATCCATGGGGGGGGGGGGGTTTCAAGGGGAGAGGGGGGTGTCCAAAATGCGAAAAGGCGCCTCATCCACTATATTGACAATGTAAAAGGAATTCTGACAGGCTCGTGCGCAGTAATCATTAAAGCGAGGGGGGGGGCGGTGGGGTTAAAGTTATGTCAGTTTATAAATTGATAATAAATTGACAAAAATATGAATTGTCAAGTTATTTGCACTTTAATATAATAAGTACTCCATTGTTCATGAAACTTAATTTTAAAAAAATTCTTCATGGGGGGGGGGTGTTAAAATCCCCAACCCCCACCCCCACCCCCTGCGCACGGGCCTGACTATGTGTCATGCTGAAGAAACTCATTTCATCTGCGTGAATCATAATACTACTAGAGCTATATCATTCAAAATGGTATAAAATACTGTACTGCTCGATATGATGAAGTGTTGAAGAGATTAGTAAATTCGACTAGTTCTTCAACGCTACGAAATTCTCGATGATATCAATGACGATGCTGACATCATACACCACAACTGAGCGGAATGGACGTTGTCGTGTAATTTACGACAGGGGTTCTAGATCTGAAGACTGATTAATACTCCTAATACCAAGCCTAAAAAAGTTACGCGGAAAGTTGGAACGGTAACTTTGAGCGATCAAAGCTCAGTTGTTACTTGACCAATTACGATAAATTTTACACCCTCGAATTTTGTGAAGTTTGTAGATTATTTTAAGTATATCATTATTGACGATCGTTTAGGAAAAACTAATGAAAATCTGATTTTTCCCGTTCCAAGTTTTTTTTTTCAAACTCAAAAGATGCCCTATCTACATTCATGCGGCACCTGCATCGCGATCGGATATTGAGAACCTCAACTTTACCGAGTCATAACTTTGTTGTTAGTCAACCGATCTTCAAAATTTGTTCACCATTGGAAAGGTACTACTTCCAGAAATAAAATGCATTGAAAAAACGAAAAATAGGGTTTTCAACCCAAAGTTATAATGAAATCTGTAGATACATGATCTAAGGAAAAATGAGACTTTTTACAATGATCGTAAATATCTCGAAATTCAAAGCAATGACCCATATAGTTTTACACATCATTCGATTGCTAGTGATACCAGCTACAATTTCCACTCAACTACCATTCCTGCACAATCAAAAGAAAACATTACAAAACCGATGAAATTATAAACATATATGAATTTTTCATTTTTTTTTTTCACATGTTTGTATATAACTCAAAAATTAAAGCGATGCGATTTTTTTGATTCAAAATATTGGAATCATTACCAGAAACAATGAATTGTGACCAAAATTATATATCCGTTCAAAGAATCTCAAGAAATTTGGTACAAATACAGAGAATTTCTATTATAGGGAATATTTTTCAAAAAAAAAACAAATCAAAACTTTTAAATTTTATGACATATATTTTTTTATTATTTTAGTTGGAAATTTATTATGAACAAAATTTACAAAAAAATGAAACTTGGATTTCACTAAAAATTTTAAAAATTTTGGTAAATAACCTAAAACTCTAAAAATAGTTATATTTTTGTATTGGACAGAAGATCTAAACAATTTTTATGCACAACCCAAACGCAATTGATAACTACTAAAATTTTGATTTTGTTTTAGGTTTGCCGTAGAATCTTAAAAAATAGGTAAAAGGTAATTTTAAAATTTCCGAATTATATTGCATTGCACAGTGGTCCGGATCCACATTTTTGGGGGACAAAACATTTGTGGCTTAACCTTATACTTTAGAGCTATGATGTCTTCAAAACAAATGATCAGTGAAGATTAGCCATATGTCGATGTACATGGTATTGGGGTGGCTCTTATTATTAAGGTGATGCAAAACTTTCCGGATGTGTTAAGATAGAGGACTGCATTTTTCGGCAGAATTGTAGATAAACTTATATCGAGCAGCTTTGCTGAGGACACCATAGTAGTATCTGCAATGGTTTTAGTGTTATAGCTATTTTCAAAGAGCAGATTGTTTGCTCTAGAATTTATATTTTTCTCTTTTCGTATTAAGGGGTACATAAAAGACGTCACACCGCAACGGGGAGGGGGGTGGTTCACAAAACGTGAGCTTTTGTGACAGGGGGAAGGAAATAAGGTTGTTGGAATGTGACGTCCAAAATTTTCAATGAGCGCATTTTTGAAATACCTAATTATATTACTGCTTTGCCCTATTTCCTGAAAAAAATCTCCACAATAAACGTTTACATTCTATAGGAAAACGTGGATTTGTTGATGTAAAAGCTTCTTCTTGTAAATTCGGAAATGAATGACGCAGGAAATCATTTCTGTTATGATCAGCAAAAGTGCACGGAGGGGCGAGTAAACTAGCGAAATTTTAGCTACTATTAGTAAAAAAAAGATGCCTTCAAACGGTTCAACTTAATTTATGCACTGACAATTTTTGTCAATGTATATGAGTTTGGGTGCACCAATCGCTTGGAATTATGAATTTTTTAACTTTCGGAAATCTAATGATAGGTATTAGGCAGATGTGGATAATAACCACACAAAGAATAAAAGAATTTATAAAAGTTGGTTTGATCGGTTGCATCAAAATTTTATGCTTCTTGATGTATTTAAAATTCATTCAGGCGGAGTAATTTCAATAAAACCAGCAAATAACATTATCAGGAATCAGAACAAATTGGCTCAAATGGCACGTTCCCCTTGATATTTGGAGATTTGTGCCTTGCCATCAATTTGTTTTTAGCATCATTTTCCCGATATATAAGAGGGAAGGATTGAAAGGAAATGGTAAGGGTTGGACTAGGAGGATGGGAAAAATTGACGACACAAAAACACATAAAAGCAGAAGTAAATTCTGCACTCCTAAGGGATGCTGAACAATCTGCTGAGGATCACATTTAGTGATCTACGAGGCCCCGAACAGTCTGATGTTAATAAAACCTCCAACCCCCGAGAGGATTTAGAGATCTTACAAAAGCGACACCATTCTGCACTCCCGGAAGAATGTTGAACGACTCGCAGTATGTACGAGCAGAAGTAAATTCGGTACCCCCCAAAGGATGCCAAACAATCTGCTAAACCCTATTTAAGGTGAATACAGAAGGGATTCATTCACTCCAGGAAGAACGATGAACCCTTCTGACTATAGCTCCTTACCACATTGGGTGAGAAACGAGAGAATATCTTTCAATTTTAGCTCCGCATACACAGACTCAACCATGTATGGAGAACCAAAAACCAGGATACGTAGCTGCGTCAATGCGGGACAGTTACATATCAGATGATATGAATTACCATAATCGCATTCACACAAATCACACGAATAATACTCAGCACGTTGAATAGTAGCCATGTGATAATTGAGTTTACAATGTCCAGTCAGAGCTCTGACCAGAATACTGCAATGATACTTGGAGAAATGCAGTAGACACTTTGACATTTTCAGACTTAAATCTGGTAGAAATGCTTTTGTCTGAGCGCAAGTTTGCAAGCTGCGCCAGTAGCTGGCATGTTTGGATGCAGCCCAAGAACGAATCCTGTGCCTCATCCAACCAGTTGAAAGTGGTAAAGCTGATTCAGGACCAACGAAATCATTCGTTGCACCAGCTCTAGCCAACTCATCAGCCCATTCATTTCCAGTAATACCAGAATGGCCGGGTACCCATAAGAAGTAAACAGCATTTGAAATGCTGAGGTCTTCAATTTGAGTTCGACATGCGATCACTAGATTCGACTGTGAGTCATTCGAACTAAGTGCTTTTAAGGCTGCCTGACTGTCCACTGTGAAGATCCAATGAATATATCTGGGTTTGAGTCCTCATGATTTTCCAAAAGCTCGTCTGCATTGGCCGAAAGCCATGCAAGCTCTTTCAATCCTGAAGTCAATGTGAGCAGACCAATTCAGTTTTGAGTCAAGAATAACCCTGACGTATTTAACTTGATCGACCACAGTGACCTCTGAACCAAAGAACTGCAACGGACGAGCTCCAACCTGACAACACCATTGTTCAACAGATCGCAGGGCTTGCTGCATTAAATCAAAGAGAGTGTTAATGCTTATACCGGTCATCAATATATGATAATCGTCGGCAAAACTATAAGTCGGAAAGCCAAGGTTATTAAGTTTCCTTAACAAACCATCAACGACTAGGTTCCATAAAAGTGGGGATAGTACACCACCTTGAGGACACCCACAGACACTCAGCTTTCTAATCTCTGGCTTGCCGAAGCGATGATCAAAGAAGTTGATTGCTAAGCATTGCGTGTATCCAGTAAGGGAAAAACCCAAGATATTCCGTTCATGACTGCAATGTTTAACCTCCTGCAGCCATTCAGCCTTCGCACGGAAATACACCTTGACTTAGGAGTTTCTATTTTTGTGGCCTTTTACGACATGGAACAGGAAACCAGTGGATCAATTCTTGGTAAAAAAAATAATTCCGCCGGATGCCACACGACTTACCTGTTTGGTGGACTTATACCACCGGTACAGGTGGACCGTAGCGTTATTCTTAGCCAGTTGGGAAACCGCTACCGCTACCGACACGGCTATCTAGGCTGCTCAGAGAGGGAAGTTGACATTGATGGTCAACTCCCATGGATGGCCGAGCAGCCTATTCACATATATGCTGTGATTATCAATAATTATAATGATAAGACAAACATGTTCAATCATAAAGCATGTCATGCAGCTGATTAATTTACCCTCTTCAGCTTGAATATCATACACAGAAGTAACAGCCCGGGTTTAAGTGATTTGCAAACCAATTATTAAAACCAAACATCTCAATGAAAGAAAATAACATTATTTAGTTTGATATAAGAGTTAAAATATAAAAAAGTATGGGTGTGTAATGTCAGAGACATAACTGAATGTCGTGAATACGAATAAAACTGACACGATTTCTTTACACTTTCGAATTCGAATTGATAGTTGATCGATTGTGTGAAGATATGTGCCTGACTACCTCAAAATCGTCGTCCTTGCGCGAAAAACCCAAGCAAAAGTAAAGAGTTTTCCGCGTTGTTTTAAAATTTTCAGAAAACATATTTTTTGATTTGTTTGTGGTTATCTCACACTGTTCAAAATATTATCCTGAATTCCTGATCATATTTTTGATGAAATAGTGAAAGAATTATGTTGCTGCCATTAATACAAGCCGAGATATTCACGATTAAGTTCTGCCCATTGTTCCATATGACTAATTTTGAAAAGGCGCCCCATAGTAAAGTAAGTCGTATTCACGACAAAATCATTGCAAAGTCTGCATGAGAAAATAGCAACAAAATATAAAATTCTGCCATTGTAACATCAAAGCAAGGGCAAAACATTTATGGAAGACGACTTTTTTCAGTAATTTGATTTTCTAGCATTGAGAATAGTATATCATAGGAATTTCTCTCATATGATTCTGATGCAGTTTATTGAATTGTATTCCATTTGAAAAGGAACCACTGGATCAATTGTACTTAATGAAATTGGTATGCCTCATCAATAACGAAATGAGATATAATAACAAATCTTGATGCTAAAATAGATATTGTCTAATCTAAAGATAAAATATAAAGAAAATATGAAGTATTGCTATGACAGCACAGGACCATCAAGACAAGATATGTTGGTAAAATTTGTTATTATTTTGATTTTTGTTCACTATTCACATCTACCCTGGAGAGGTGCAGGTTTCAAACGCACCTGCTGTGTGCTCAAACATTGTGCTCCTGTTACTTCCATAAATCAAATTCATGTCATTTTTTTATTGAGTTTAATCAAAATAGTGCATCATCATAAACATCATCATCAGCATCAACCAGCTGGGAGTAGAACAAAGTCTTTTGTCGCTCTAATCACTATGGTGTGTGAAATATTTGTTTAAACTAATTTTGCAAGGAGCATTGCTATTGCGTAGAGAATGCTGTCAAATTAACAATATCAATGTGATTACGATAAGGGGACGGGTGTAGCGTGATGAGTAAGTCGATGCATTTCACGCTGTCCACCTGGGTTCAATTTCCAACCCCGCACATAGGGTCAGAAGGTTTTTCTGGCCCGAAGAGGCGTATGACTTTAATGTTAAAACTTCTATAATCGAAAAAAATGTGATTACGATCCAATCTTATTATTTTCATGAAACTTTCATCTAGCATTTATTGTTCTTAATCTAGTATTCATTTATTGCGAATGAAACAACGGTTGCGAAATCGAACACGGGATGCATCAAACGAGAATATATGTTGAAACTACGTAAACCGTGTCGTAACGAAACCGTGTTTTCCCCAACTCTGTTGATAAGGAGTGTTAGAAGAGCATTTCCCAAAGATACAAAATTGACAATGTTCTATGATTTTGGAAAATTCTCATTGACACGCGTTATAAGTTCCTGTAGGATTGCTATTGTTACTAATTTTCACACCCCTCAGCGGGGGATCAACGATTTCAGACGTAGATCATGCCATGTCTTATCTTGATCATATGTGGTTTTCCTCCACCAAGATCAAAGACGATCGAATCATCCAATGATTGAACTTACATAAGTCAAGAATCATTTTAGCTCAAAATCATTACCGATTTTGTGTGACGGAAGATCAGTACCAATTTTGATCGATGTGATTTAAATATCACTGGTCAACTGATCTTGAAAAGATCAGATCAGATGTGATCTTTATTGGCAAAGATCACAAGCGATCTTCTTCGGCAGTGATCTCGATTTGATTAGGTTTTGATCTTTATTTTCTCAGCCCTGTATGCTGCACTAGGGAAATATTACTCCTTAGCTAAAGAAATAACATATCTGTGTACCCCTAGGAGGATTGAAACAGATGATTTAAATATTTCATTACTTTTGTTAAATTATATAATTAATATTAATAAAATAATTTCGATGGCTTTATAATTTTAAGGATATTTTTTAATCTAATGACAGCATGTAATAAATCGATTTTTCCCTCATATTTGTATGGTTTGTCATACATATTTAGTGTGTATTGAGATGAATTTTATTTATTTTGAATTCGTGACATAGGGGAGATGGGGGGTCTTTGTTGCAGTGAAAATTTGTGATAAAGGGAGGGTGGGGAGTCAAAAATTGCCAAAAAATGCGTGACGTCTTTTATGGACAGCCCCTAGGTATCTTTGAACATCTTTTAGAGTTTGTTAAAACCAATTATTTAATGATTGGCGCATTCAGGTAGCGTTTTCTGAACCGAAGTTATAAGCAAAACTAGTTCAAAAACAGGTTACTACGAAACGAAAAAGGCGGGTGGGTAATGTCAGAGACATAACTGGATGTCGTGAATACGAAAACAACTGGCATGTTCCTTAACACTTCCGAATATCAATTAATTGATCAATTGTATGAAATTGTATGTAGAATTTGAAACGATGCACCTAAACTAAAGTTACATTTAACATTCTGAAACACAAATATTATGAAATAACCAGTATAGTTCTTTATAATAAAATAATGGTGGCCCGAAAAGAACCTTTTATGAAAGCGTTTGTGATGGAGAGTGATGAGTTGAATTCGAATTCCGATGGATGCCGCTGACTTCCGTCATCTAATTTCAGGCTGAACTGTTGTCCATAATTGTTGTCGATAATGATATGGTTGGTGTAGGTGTAGCGTTTACAACCGATTATAATCTTCCAATGAAGGAAACATTAATTCGCTGGGTTGATCAATGATACAATAGGAACAATTTATTGAACGAAACTATCAGTATGCTATAGGGATTCGTTTCTAGCATTCAGGAGGGTCAAATTGCGTAATTCTCTACGACATTAAACTCTAAAACATTTTTCGCAAAAACAAAGAAGGCTTCACTTGATCTCGATTACTGTGAATTTCACACAGCGAAAAGTGCACAAATCTAACCAAACTGTACTAGATTTGCACTAAACTGGGGATCTTTACCTTCGATTTGCGAACAACAAATCCTAATAGTTCTTTAGAAAACTTTTGAGCCATTAGAACGGCTGATTTTGTGTAATGCTCTCCACCGTTGATTTTTCACCAATGCAAACGACTGACAGCTGTGACGTAATCGCTCTTGTCGGAAGCGAAACTAGCTTTGCAAACGACACAAAATACATCTGCTCGCATTGGCGATAGAATCCAAACTGATACAATTTTTGTTAGAAGTTTCTTTTTACGTGATTTCGTTTGTAGCTTTTTCACTAATGGGCGATCCTTACGGCTATAAAAAAAGCCGCATACAGAATTTTAATGTCGATTATTTCATTTTGGATTTGCATAATTTATTGAAAGAAACTATCAATATGCTGTAGGGATTCGTTTCTAGCATTCAGAAGGACCAAATTGACTAAACTCACTACGATATTCACCACTTTTCGGAACATTTTTCTCGGACGATTTGTACAGCAGCTTATATTTTGTTCTCTTCCTCAGAACGCGTTCTGATTGGCTGGTGTTAACATGGGTCAAATGAGACAGGTTTTTCAATAGTGTACTATTGAAATACTTCAATGCTTTTGCTATACACGTTTTAGTGGAAAAATTTCGATTCTATTGGTAGTTAGATTATATAAATCCTTTCACAAATCACTGAGCTATGAGCTTTAAAAATACGAGAAATTCAAACGCGCCTTATGAATTATCCTCTTTGATACTCGTTTATACCAAACATTTCAGAAAAGTTTAATTTTGAATTATTTGAGATTATGTCACACAACTGAAAATTTTATCATAAAATTATGATCATATTTCCGATGGCGTGTAGCAAAAATTATGTTGATTCGTTAGATACAACAAGAGATATTCACGATCAAAAACTTATCACTCTCTCAGAGGGTAAATTTTGAAAAGGAACCCCATAGTAAAGTAAGTCGTGTTCACGACAAAAAAAAACCGTTTCTTGTATTTGACAGTAATTATTTTCCAGCATGTTTATAAAAAAAGGCGGAGGAGATATTTTTTTCTAATTTTTTTTAAATTATGTTCAAACATTGGATTTTTTCATTGAAAAAAAATACTCGTATCATGTAAGTCATTTATTAGCTATATATGAAAATAATATATTTTTGTCTTCTAAAGTGTTAAATTAATTCAAGTGCATATTTGGGAAGAAATCGTTCTGCATTCTTCTAGGAATGCAGAATGGTGTCGCTTTATGTTTTGTGCTGTTTTCCCACCTCACCCAATTCCCAATTCCTTTCCATGTTCCTTTTATCTTTCCCTTCCCATCAGAAAGTTAATGAGAAGCTACGGCAAGGCACAAATCTCCAAATAACTAGGGGAACATGCCATATGAGCCAAGGTGTAGGGTTTCATTCAGTAAAAAGCATTCAAACGAAGAGGTTGTTTTTCGAGACGAAGACAACTGTAAGCTGCAAATAGATTGGTTGGTGGGTGCTGATCGCAAAGGCTGCTGCAAAGCCAATATTCGGGGCGATTCCAGTTTCATAAGTACCTGAAATAGTGGAACTCACTTCACTGAGAAAGATGGCCTAACCGATTTGAGAACTGTTTCATTTTGTAGGTTACACTAGTTCATGCACTAGCTTTCATGTTTTTCGAAAATCAAACAAAACTGTTTGAAGAATACATTTCTTATATGAGAATAAGAGTGATATGAGAAAGCCATCATTACACCACAAGGTGGATAAAAACAGGTTTTAGTTAATTTCGTATGATTTTTTGTGCTAAATTTGGAATTTTACTTTTTTTGAATTGTTTACTAATATAAAATTCAAATAGTTATCGAATTCTATACATTCCGAAATAATTCTAAGTTTGTGATATTTAAACTTTTATATTCTATCGATTGTAATTGATGTCGTTTAGGATAGCGGAAAATTTAAGATATATATTTTTGTTCTTAATTGCTTGTAAAACAAAAATCAAACAATTTTTTTAATCGTTCTAATTTGACATAATTTATTTTATTAATAAAACACAAATTCTACGTCTCTTTGAAACAGATGGATTCCAATATTTTCACTTTGATTTGCAGAAACGTTTTAACGCAATATATATAAGAATTTTGAAATTTCCGATCTTCTACCGATTTTTTGAGATTTTACCGCAAACCTAAAACAAAATCAGAATTTTAGTAGTTATCGATTGCGTTTGAGTTGTGCATAAAAATTGTTTAGATCTTTGTTCAAAACAAAAATATAATTATTTTTAGAGTTTAGGTACATTTACCAAAATTATTAAGATTTTCAGTGAAATCCAAGTTTCAGTTTTTTTTTAAATTTTGTTCATAATAAATTTCCAACTAAAACAATAAAAAAAATATATTTCATAAAATTTTAAAGTTTTGATTTGTTTTTTTTTTTTTGCAAAATTTTCCTTAGAACAGAAATTCTCTGTATTTGTACCAAATTTCTTGAAATTCTTTGAACGGATATATAATTTTGGTCATCAATTCATTGTTTCTGGTAATGATTCCAATATTTTGAATCAAAAAAATGTAAATGTCATCGCTTTAATTTTTAGTTATATACAAACATGTGAAAAAAATGAAAAAATCATATATATTTATTAATTTATCGATTTTTTAATGTTTTCTTTTGATTTTGAATGGTAGTTGAGTGAAAATTGTAACTCGTATCACTAGCAATCGAATGATTTGTAAAAATATATAGGCCATCGCTTTGAATTTCGAGATATTTACGATCATTGTAAAAAATCTCACCTTTTTTTAGGTCATCTATCTACAGTTTTCATTATAACTTTGGGTAAAAAACCCTATTTTTCGTTTTGTTTCAGTGCATTTTATTTCTAGAAGTAGTACCTTTCCAATGGTGAACAAATTTCTGAAATCGGTTGACTAACAACAAAATTATTACTCGGTAAAGTTGAAGTATTCAATATTTTCTATGCGACGATTATGCCAAAGGAACGAAAATTGGAAAGCAGATAGGGCATATGAAGCGCGTTGAAAAAAACCTGGAACGGGAAACATCAAATTTTCATTGGTTTTTTTACCAATCATCTCCTACAAAGTTTTTGAATCAATCTACGAACTTCACAAAATTCGAGGGTGTAAAATTTATTGAGATTCGCTGAAAAACAGTTGAGCTATGGCAGCTCGAAGTTACCGTTCCAACTTTTTTTGAGGCTTGGTATTTGGAGTGTTAATCATTTTATGGAACGACATGTAAAACTCCCGCGAATTGTTAAATGAATGATTTTAGTTAACTTTCAAACTTTGAATTAACTCTCGTAATCGTTTTCTTACAGACAACCTGCGCCCTTTTTTAAAATTTTTCTCAAAAAACTAATGACAGTGCTTTTTAAACTCTCATCAGAAACCGTGTTAATTGCGAAAACGGAATCCATGTAAAAAACCGTGTATAAAAAAAACCGTGCGGAAAAAAACGTGTAAAAAGAGACCTTAGTGTACTACAAATCGTCTAACTTCATCTGCATTAGTAGGGGTAGGATAATTTTTTATTGCTGAGAATTTGGATGGATGTGGCAAAATACCCTTTTCCGAAACCTGGTGAGATAAATATGTGACGTCATTTCCGAAAAAGATGCATTCTGTTGAGTATAAATTTAGGTTATATTTCCTGAGTTTTTGAAAAACAATTTCAAAATTTTTCAAATGGTCGTTGGTCGATTCATAAGAACGTATACTCTGGTGGTAATCCACTCAGCGCGATTGTCACCATACGTTGGAAACCATTGGGTGAAATATTTTGTCCGAATCTGATGAAAGCCTGACATCAGGTCAAGTGTCGTAAAATACTTTGCTCGGTCTGAATTTCCAAGTATATTATCGATTCTTGGTAATGGCAATTTATCTGCAATAAATTTTTTGTTCAATTGTGGAAAATCAATGACAAATCGCCATTTTTTTTCTTCAGTAGTTGATTTTTTGGTATTAGTAAAAGGAGGTACTTGTACGAGGATACTGACGGCTGAATAAAACCTTCATCAAGCATTTTATCAATTTGGTTGTTCATTTTCTTCTCTTTTCTCAGAGATGACTGAACCGAGATTTTATCATTTCTCAGAGATGGCTATACAGATTTCAACAAATTTAGGCTCGTTTAAAAGCTACTGTTCGAACAAATTCGAAGATCAAATGGCTTTGACTTTTGGTTCCGGAGATATGATGATATAAGTGACGTAACCGACGAAACACATTGTTTTTTCACCACTCAATTTTCCCAGAGATGACTGAAGCAACTAAAACAACCTTAAGATCGTTTGAAATCTATTATCGAACCATTGTTCAAGTTCGAATATCAAATAGCTGTGACTTCTATTTCGGGAGATATAATGGTATAAGGGATTGAACCGATAAAACGCTGTTTTTTTACCGCGCAAGTTTCTCGGAGATGGTTGAATTGATTTTAACAAACCTAGGCCCGTTTGAAAGCTATTATTAGGCCATTGATGAGGTTTGAAGATCACATGGCTCTGGCTTTTGGTTCCGGAGATATGATGGCATAAATGATGTAACCGACAAAACGCGTTGTTTCTCTACCGCGCAAGTTTCTCGGAGATGACTGAACCGATTTTAACAAACTTAGACTAGTTTGAAAGCCACTATTGAACCATTGATCAAATTCGAAGATCAAATGACTGTGATTTTTGGTTCCGGAGATATGACGGTATAAGTGACGTAACCGACAAAACGCGTTGTTTTTTTTATCGCGCAATTTCCTTAGAGATGGTTGAACCGAATTTCACAAACTTAAATTCAAATGAAACAACTTATAGCATTAAATTGTTTTCTTGAATTTCATCTGGATCGAACTTCCGGTTCCGGAATTACAAGGAAATATGTGCAAATTTAAAAAAAAATGCGCACTCAATTTTCTCGGAAATTTCTTAACCGATTTTCGCAAACTAAGATGCAAAAAAGCTTTTTAAATCCTTTAAAAAAAACGATCAAATAATCAAAATCGGACTTAAAGTTGTGGTAATACAGTGCGCTTAGTGAAAATTTTCAATTTCATGAGTATTTTCTCACAAGCGATGGCGAAACGAGATGCATATTTTTATAAAACTTACTGCTTACTTCATGTAGTTGGCAGATCCTGTTATAGTAAGTTTGAGAGGTAAAAAGTTTCTACCCCCTAATTTATGCTAGGTGCACATAACAAATTTCACTTGATTTTACGTTTCGTCTTAGACTCATCAATGCGTAGCAGTTTATGTTGAACTGCTACCTCCGACCTGACGGTTCAACATAAACCGCTAGGCAGACGTAAAGTTAATGTTATTTGCAAAACACTTCTTTGATATTAGTGTAACATCAAAACTGACGTCCCGAACGAAACAAGTTTCGGCTTACTAGCCGTACAGATAGTGGTAAGTTTGAGAGGTAAAGAGTTTTTACCCCCTAATTTAATTTTCTTTACCTCTCAAACTTACCACAATCTGTACGGCTAGTAAAGGGGGGTAAAAACTCTTTACCTCTCGATTTCTCAGCAACTGTTGAACCGATTTTCACGAATCATGATTCAAATTAAAGCTCTGGTTGTTTTTAAATCTACTGTGCAATTTCTTCCAGATCCGACTTCCGGGTCCGAAATAATACGGCAATGAGTGCCAAAACATTCAAATCGTTATTCAAAATGACGATGCAAAATTGGTACACATCGATACGTGCTGTTAAGCATGATTGCCACATTAAAATATACATTTTTCAGATGGAAAAGTGTAAATTATGTAAATTTGTAAATCTTTTATTCAATGTGTACCTGGTTGTTAGTTTTATTAAGAAATCATGATAACAGTGCTTTTCCATAAAAGTACACTTTTTGCCTTTCTCATCTAGAAAGTTTATGCAATCACTTAAAAAATGAACTAGTGAAAATTGGCCCAGATGGCTAAGTGTTCCATATCATTCGACACAGTTCATCGAGCTGAGCAATGTATGTTTCTGTGGTGTATGTATGTCACTCATAAAATTAAAAAGTCTCATAGTCCCATAAGTTGCTATTGAATTTCATCATACTTGCATAGGGTTTAAAGTTGCACACCGTCATTTAAAGCGATAATGCAAAAAGGATAAGATTCTTCTAGATTTGGCTCAAAACTGATTCAATTTGTAGGCTATATTAGATACTTACTAAACGAACCGACTTCGGCTATATTGGGTCCAAGTTCCCGGTTCCAGTACCGGAAATAGTGATCAAAAACTCTAAAACGAGACTTATTCAATTTTCTCAGAAATGATTTGATCGATTTCCACAAACAGGTTTAAATAAAAGTTACTTTAGTCTCATAGGTTGCTGTTTAGGTTCATCCTGGCCTGGCTTCCGGTTCCAGATCTATAGGGTAAAGTGTGTTTAATCATTTATTCCTATTAACTTGGCATAACTGTTCACAAATTGAAAAGAATATATTAGTTCATACCCAAAGAAAGTTTCTTATTTTATTCAAGATTTAAAAAAATTCTTCGCAGAATATTCTAGTAGTATTTTTGTAAATGAGTATTGTAAAATCGGTTACCCCATTTTTCACGAGGTAACCGATTTTACAATAAGTGTTGTTGTTTTGTAGTATTAGTATCTACGAACATATTCGTGAAATATTTCGTAGATATTCGAATTTTTTATACTATTTTTAGTTACATTAACATTTATATACCTTTTCATTGTAATGCTTCCTGAAACTCAAGTTCTCTTTCGAATTATACGAAACTTTGCAAATGCATAAACAACTATTTTGGTCATAGAATGAAGAAAAAAGTTTTTAAAAATGTTCAAGTTTACTAAAATTTCTACTTAAGTTTTCCAAAGAAATCGATATTAAAATACCTTTTTCACGCGATTTTCGTTTCTGTTAAATGCTAAAATGTTGCATATGTTATTGGTTTTCATAATCAACAAAAAATTTTTTGTGCTCAAATAGGGTTTTTGAAATATTTGATTTTTTGTATACGCGCGCTGTATGCAAAGTGCACCATGCGAGCAAATCGGTATGGTGCGGCAGGGTTCGGTAGGGTGCGATGTCGTCGGTGTGATTGAAGCGAGCTGCGACAGGTTTGGACAAGTAGGTATAGAAAATTATTTTGTCGTGAATACGACTTACTTTACTATGGGGTGCCTTTTCAAAATTAGCCATATGGAAGAATGGGCAGAACTTAATCGTGAATATCTCGACTTGTACTAACGGTAGCAACATAATTCTTTCACCATTTCATCAAAAATATGATCACGAATTTAGGATAATTTTTTTTAAATAACTATTTATTGGAATATGAGTTAAAATTAAATTATTAAGATTTAAATTGGGTGTTCAGCCACAAGTGGTGACTTTTCAGCCCTATTATATATGTGATTTGGTTATTACCATGAGGACATTATTTGCTTCCCCAATTCTGAGATTTTTGTGTAGGAAAAATTCTAAACCTACTTGTATTGTGTAATGGGGAAAAGGAACTTATATACTAACTTACTAACTAATACAGAGAGCGAATCGATTCAATTGAAGATTGCATCGATTTTTGTCGGAATTTGCTTATAATATTATGTGACATTACATCTAATGGTTCTATATTTGTGAGTCTATGTAACTGATTTGTACTAAACCAGGGAGGACGCTTCAAAATCATTTTCAGAATTTTATTCTGAATCCTTTGAAGCGTTTTCTTCCTGGTGGAACAACAACTTGACCAAATTGGTACTGCATAAAGCATGGCTGGTCTGAAAATTTGTTTATAAATTAACAATTTTTTTTTAGACAAAGCTTAGAATTTCTGTTTATAAGAGGATATAAACATTTAATATATTTATTACACTTTGCCTGGATTCCTTCAATGTGATCCTTGAAAGTGAGCTTTTTGTCAAACGTTAAACCTAAGTATTTAGCTTGATCAGACCATGTCAATTCCAAGCCATTCAATTTGAGAATGTGATTATTGTTTGGTTTAAGAAATTAAACTCTTGGCTTATGAGGAAAAATAATTAATTGTGTTTTTGCTGCATTTGGTTTAATTTTCCATTTTGACAGATAATCACTGGAAATATTTAAACTTCTTTGTAGGCGACTGCAGATCACTCTTAGATGTCTACCTGTGGCTAACAGACTTGTGTCGTCACAGAATAGCGATTTCTGACAACCAACGGGTAGATTTGGAAGATCAGAAGTGAAAATATTATACAAGATTGGAGCTACGCTCGAACCCTGCGGAACACCGGCTCGTACGGGTAGCAATTCAGATTTACAATTCTGATAGCTAACCTGAAGAGTACGATCAGTTAAATAATTTTGAATCATTTTGATCAAATCAATAGGAAACTGGAAATCAGACATTTTTGCTATTACCCCTTTGTGCCAAACACTGTCGAATGCTTTTTCTATGTCTAGAAGAGCAACTCCAGTGGATAACCCAGAAGATTTATTTGCTTTTATCATGTTCGTTACTCTGACAAGTTGATGAGTAGTTGATTGTTCATGACGAAATCCAAACTGCTCTGGTAAAAAAAATTGAATTCTCATTTATATGAGACATCATTCTCAACAAGATAATTTTTTTCAAAAAGTTTACTGATAGAAGAAAGTAAGCTAATTGGTCGATAACGTGATGTTTCTGCTGGATTTTTATCAGGTTTCAGGATAGGAATTACTTTAGCGTTTTTCCATTTTTTGGGAAGTAAGCTAATGAAAAACACTTGTTGAAAATTTTAACCAGGAGTCTCAAGGCAACATCGGGAAGATTTTTAATAAGAATATTAAAAATTCCATCATTACCAGGAGCCTTCATGTTTTTGAGTTTCCTAATAATTGATTTAATTTCATCAAAATTCGTCTCAATAATGTCATCGTGTGATAACACTTGGGTTGAAATATGCTCATATTTCAGTGAGACTTCATTTTCAATAGGACTCACAACGTTCAAATTAACATTGTGTACACTCTCGAACTGCTGAGCAAGTTTTTGAGCTTTTTCGCCATTTGTAAGAAGTATTTGATTTCCTTCCTTGAGAGCAGGAATTGGTTTCTGAGGTTTCTTAAGAACCTTAGAAAGTTTCCAGAAAGGTTTAGAATATGGTTTAATTTGTTCAATTTCATTAGCGAAATTTTCATTTTGCAAAAGAGTAAATCTATGTTTAATTTCTTTTTGTAAATCCTTAACTATGTTTTTCATAGTAGGATCACGAGAACGTTGATATTGTCGTCGACGAACATTCTTCAACCGAATGAGCAGTTGAAGAATCTGTAATTCAACCAATTAGCTCTATGATAGTTGAATATAGAACTAATTGGATTAATTATAGCTTCGTTGGAAAGTCTGAATGTTACAGGAAGATGATCTGAGTCAAAGTCAGCATGTGTAATCGGTTCACTACAAATGTGACTTTGATCCGTTAGAACCAGATCAATTGTAGACGGGTTTTTCACGGAAGAGAAACAAGTCGGATTACTGGGATGAAGAACTGTGAAGTAACCAGCTGAGAGTTGATTATGAAGTATTTTACCATTACTGTTATTTTTCCTACAATTCCACTGGACATGCTTAGCATTTAAGTCCCCTATTACGAAAAATTTCGATCGATATCTTGTAAGTTTTTGCAAATCGCCTTTAAAGAAATTCAATTGTTCGCCGGTGCATTGGAATGGCAAATATGCTCCAGCGATGAAATAAATTCCATGAATGGTTTCAACTTCGTTTCCCAAGCTTTCAAGAACTTTAGTATTGAAAGAAGGTAAAATTCGATGTTTAATTTGCCGTTCGACAAAAATGGCAACTCCACCACCCATTCCAGTAAACCTTTCAAATCGATGAACCACATAATGTGGATTACTTTTCAATTTGACATTTGGTTTAAGAAAAGTTTCTGTCACAAAATGGCATAATGGATTTTGTGAACTTTGAGAAAATTATAAAATTCATCTTCACTCGATTTCAAAGATCGAGCATTCCAATTTAAAATATTCAAATAATTATTTAATATCACTGTTAAATTTTAAATTCATTACAATACTATTTGCAAACTGCTATCCTATTTGAAATGCTTCAAAAAGTGATGAAGTCAAATTCATTTGGATGATCATTTGAAAAAGTTGATCTTGTAGGTAGATCATTTTATTTTCAGTTATATCGCCTAAATCGACTTCATTTAAAGAAGCGATTGGCTTTGAAGGAATATTTGTAGGTAGACTGCCATTAAAAGAAGATGATTTGGCCGGTCTACCTATTAATAAATTGTTTTCGTTAGAGTTATTTACATTAGAAGAAATAGGTGGTAGATTTCTACCTAAAATACCAGCATAACTGACATTAGAAGAAGATGATGACGAGGTCGATCTACCTGTCAATAAATTGTTTTCGTTAGGAGACGAATTGGCAGGCGTACCTGTTTTTTGTTTTAAATTCGAAGAAATCAGTGCCTTAGAAGAATTAGGCGTGGCATTTGTAACGGTTTTTTGATTTTCAGGTATGTTCTGTAAATTTAAGGTCGTTGATTTGACTTGTTGTCTAAGCGAACGAGCGTTTAAAATTTTTTCCCTGACAGAACATTTCAAATAATTGGATTTATGATTTCCATCGCAATTTGAACATGAAAATTTATCAGTGGTTTCATGCATTGGACAAACGTCTTTCGAATGCGATTTACCACAATTCAAACACTGTATATCCATATGACAATTTTTGGTTCCATGTTCGAAGCCTTGGCAACGACGACATTGCGTTAAGTTTGCAATACGATTATACCGTTTATAATGTTCCCAATGAATTTTAATGTGGGAAATGAAACGTACTTTTTCTAAAGTTTTCAAATTGTTTACATCACTTCGATTAAAGTGTATTAAGTAAAGTTCATGGGAAATTCCAGAGCGTGGTTTAGAAGTACCATTCGCTCTTTTTTCATAAGTATTACTTGGGAAGGGGCAAAACCAAGCAATTCTTTCAGTTCATTTTTAATTTCATCAATACTTTGATCATTTGATAAACCTTTCAAGACAGCCTTGAAGGGTCTGTCTGATTTTATATCATATGAATAAAATTTTTGAAGTTTCTCGGACAAATATCGAATAAGTCGTTCGTAATCTTCCAATCCATCAACCAAGACTCGACATTATCCTTTTCGTCCGATTTGAAATGAGACTTTTACTTCCGGGAGAAAAGTAGAATGCTTTGAAGTCGGAGATCATCACCGTCACTGGTGGCATAGATTGATGTTTCTTCCCAGAACGAACAGCGTCCATTTTGGGAATTTTTGAAGAATAGAAGTCGCTACAATCGGATTCAGGAATAATCTCGTAAATATTGTTAGACGGCATAGGATCAACGGAAGGGAAATCCGTCCGTTGTCTTTTATTTTTACATTCCGATTCTAGGATAATATTTTGAACAGAGTGAGATAACCACAAACAACTCAAAAATTAAGTTTTCTTAAACAACGCGGAAAACTCTCTACTTTTGCTTGGCCTTTTCGCGAAAGGACGACGATTTTGAGGTAGTCAGGCACATATCTTCAACTGACTGCGTATAAAAGGGGAACCGTGGTCAAAAATCGTTCATTTCTTCTTGTGCGTTGGACGGAAGCAGACGTCGTCTGACCAGCAGCTTCGGATAGTGCACCTTCTGCGTGGTTAAAAACCTCAAACGCTTAGGTCGTGCTTTCATTTGAATTTCAATCGTCGAGAGCAGCGGTCGTCAATAATGAGAGCAGAACTTTTGCGTGGTACAAAACCTTCAAACGCTCAGGTCGTGCTTTCATTTGGACTTCAATCGTCGGGAGCAGCGGCCACTAGTAATGAAAGCAGACCTTTAGCGTTGTACAAAACCTCAAACGCTCAGGTCGCAGTGCCAGTTTCCCTTCGAAGAAGATCGATTACATCATCTTGTTGGTGGTCGTTTGCATTGGAGCAAAATACTACGGGAAATGGACAACAATGTGGAACATTATGCAAAATCAGCCTTTCTAATGGTTCTAAATGTTACCTAAAGAACTATAAAGATTGCTTCTTTGTAAATCGAAAATTAAAATTAGCAGTGCAGTGCAAATCTAAGATAATATGATCAGTTTTTTTTTGCAATTTTCGCAGTTCTAAATTCGCAACAGTGTTCAAAATCGTTTATCAGTGTTTAAAATCGTAGAAAATTATACAATTTGGCCCTTCACGCACGCCTTCATAAAAGGTTCTTTCCAAAACCACCAATATTTTATCATGAAGAACTATACTGGTTATTTTGTAGTATTTGTGTGTCAGAATGTCTGATGTAACTAATCTGTACTGTAGTTTGGGTGTATCGTTTCAAATTCAAGTAGTGAAAAATAGGAAAGCTTGCACAATTCACACAATCGATCAACTAATGGATATTCGGAAGTATAAAGAAAGCGTCAGTTTTATTCGTATTCACGACATTCAGTTATGTCAATTACGGCTCGGCAAAGCAAAATTTCAAAATTCTAAGAATACTTAGTTATGATAAATTTGATTTCGAAAACTGTGTTTTTGGTTTTTCGAAAATCGGTCTAGTTTTTGAATAATTGATCAAAAACGCGATTTTCGCATTCCGCTACATTTCACCTTAAAGTCAGTTTCTAACTTGTATTGTTTCCATGGCATTTTGTCGGAACTAGTCGACGCTTATTAACGGAGGGCAATAAAATAACATTATAACTGAACCGACTGGTTCATGATTACTGGACCAACATTTTTCAACGAATCGTATGGGACATTGTAATCTTGAGTTTATCTTTGGTTAAACTGACTCTTCGTTAAACTGCGTTTAAATGAACCATTTCACACACTGGGTCTTATATACAACATCCATCAGAGCGTAATATCGGACAGAATTTTTCACATGATTCATTGTATGTACACTTTCATGGCCGGATTAGTTCGTTGGCCTCCACGTGATGAAATAAAAAACACATGCCAACTTCATTTCGACGCAAATAGAAAGATCGTGTAACTATTATTCTAGACTGTTTCGAAATACCAATTAAATCACCAAGATCTCAAGAAATGACTGCAAATGCAAATGTTTACAGTTTCTACAAACAACATACGACAATCAAAGCTCTTGCAGGAATAACACCAGATGGATGCTACTCATTTATATCAGATGCATTTGGAGGAAAAACATCTGATAAACAAATAACTGTCATGTCTGGAATCCTCGATTTTATTGAGGATGGAGACTTTGTTCTCGCGGATCGAGTATTTTTAATTGAAGATCTTTTACGACAAAAAGGAGGAAATCTGAGCATTGCTGAATTTAAAAGAGCTAATAAACAATTAGAACCTTCGGATGCCTATGATTCAAAAGAAATTTCAGTTCTTCGTGTTCATGTCGAAAGACTAATTGGTTCACTGCGACAAAAAATGTTAATTTTAACTGACACTATCCCAATCACGTTGTTAGAACGGTGGCATGGTCAAACACTAGTACTTGATCAGATTTTGAAAATAGCTGCTGCAATTGTGAACCTATGTCCAACTATTGTACCTCAATAAAATGCATGTATTGTCGTGAATACGACTTACTTTACTATGGGGCGCCATTTCAAAATTAGCCATATGGAAAAATGGGCAGAACTTAATCGTGAATATCTCGACTTGTATTAATGGTAGCAACATAATTCTTTCACCATTTCATCAAAAATATGATCAGGAATTCAGGATAATATTTTGAACAGTGTGCGATAACCACAAACAACTCAAAAATTAAGTTTTCTTAAAATTTGAAAACAACGCGGAAAACTCTTTACTTTCGCATGGGTTTTTCGCGCAAGGACGACGATTTTGAGGTAGTCAGGCACATATCTTCAACTGAATGCGTATAAAAGGGGAACCGTGGTCGAAAATCGATCATTTCTTTTCGTGCGTTCGATGGAAGCAGACGTCGTGGGAGTGGAATCATCAACCAGCAGCGACGGAGAATGCACCTTCTGCGTGGTTAAAAACCTCAAACGCTCAGGTCGCATCTCTCATTCGCTTGCTGGCCATCAAGGCGAGAACCAGCAGCGATTGAAACTGGATTCTGAGTCTGTTATTGGATCTAAATTTAGGTCTTGAACTCAGGGTCCAGTTCTCTATTCCAGACTTCTATTCGGTTCTTCTTAAAACCATAATAATACTCCTAAAGAATTATGCGGAATTTACTTTACTGTACCTCTATACAACCCATTTTTGTCGTGAATACGACTTACTTTACTATGGGGTGCCTTTTCAAAATTTACCCTCTGAGAGAGTGATAATTTCTGATCGTGAATGTCTATTGTTGTATCTAATGAATCAACATAATACTTGCGACATGCCGACATGGAAATATGATCACAATTTTATGATAAAATTTTCAGTTTTGAGACATAGTCTCAAATAATTCAAAATTAAACTTTTCTGAAATGTTTGGTATAAACGAGTATCAAAGAGGATAATTCATAAGGCGCGTTTGCCTTTCTCGTATTTTGAAAGCTCATAGCTCAGTGATCTGTGAAAGGATTTATATAATCTAACTACCAATAGAATCGAAATTTTTCAATTTAAACGTGTATAGCAAAAGCATTGAAGTATTTCAATAGTACACTATTGAAAAACCTGTCTCATTTGCTCCATGTCAACACCAGCCAATCAGAATGCGTTCTATGGAAGAGAACAAAATATCTGCTGCTGTACAACAAATCGTCCGGGAAAAATGTTCCGAAAAGTGGTGAATATCACAGTGAGTTCCTCAATTTGGTCCTTGTGAATGCTAGAAACGAATCCCTACAGCATATTGATAGTTTCTTTCAATAAATTATGCAAATCCGAAATGAAATAATCGACAATAAAATTCTGTATGCGGCTATTTTTATAGCCGTTAGGACCGCCCATTAGTGAGAAAGCTACAAACGAAATCACATAAAAGGAAATTTTTTTTCTTAACAAAAATTCAATCAGTTTGGATTCTATCGCCCCTGCGAGCAGATGTGTTTTGTGTCGTCTGCACAGCTAGTTTCGCTTTCGACAAAAGCGATTACGTCACAGCTGCCAGTCATTAGCATTAGGAAAAAAACATCGGTGGAGAGCATTGCACAATATCAGCCGTTCTAATGGCTCTAGAAGTTTTCTAAAGAACTATTAGGATTTGTTGTTCGAAATATCCTCAGTTTACGGCAAATCAAGAACAGTTTGCTTAGATTTGTTCACTTTTCGCTGTGTGAAATTCACAGTAATCGAGATCAAGTGAAGCGTTTTTTGCAAAACATGTTTTAGAGTTTAATGTCGTAGAGAATTACGCAATTTGACTCTTCTGAATGCTGGAAACGAATCCCTACAGTATATTGATAGTTTCTTTCAATAAATTATGCAAATCCGAAATGAAATAATCGACAATAAAATTCTGTATGCGGCTATTTTTATAGCCGTTAGGACCGCCCATTAGTGAGAAAGCTACAAACGAAATCACATAAAAGGAAATCTCTTAACAAAAATTCAATCAGTTTGGATTCTATCGCCCCTGCGAGCAGATGTGTTTTGTGTCGTCTGCACAGCTAGTTTCGCTTTCGACAAGAGCGATTACGTCACAGCTGCCAGTCATTAGCATTGGGAAAAAACAACGGTGGAGAGCATTGCACAATATCAGCTGTTCTAATGGCTCTAAAAGTTTTCTAAAGAACTATTAGGATTTGTTGTTTGCAAATCGTAGGGAAATATCCTCAGTTTACTGCAAATCAAGAACAGTTTGCTTAGATTTGTGCACTTTTCGCTGTGTGAAATTCACAGTAATCGAGATCAAGTGAAGCGTTCTTTGTTTTTGCGAAAAATGTGAAAAAGGGGAATGCGTACATAATTCATACAATTGATATTCGGAAGTGTTAAGGAACATGTCAGTTGTTTTCGTATTCACGACATCCAGTTATGTCTCTGACATTACCCACCCGCCTTTTTTCTATGGCTTTTCATTTCAGAATAATAAAAGAGAATATTATGATTTTTTAAACGTTTATTCTACACTATTCAGTAGGCTAAATGTAAATGTTTTAAATAACAACTCGGGGAGCAATACAGATTTGAAGAATATCATAGCTCGATTTTGACAGATGCTCCAGAATTCGTCATTTTTTGATTTCAAAAATGTATTGTTTCTATGAAAATAAACGTAACTGGCATTTACGATGTGAGTTTCGGCCAAAACCTGATAATAATATTTATGCCGGCAATTCAACACAGTTTCTCCTTTTTCATTCATAATTATGAATGGATTAGTCATATAAAGGAGTGTATTGGTGAAATCTTCGTCGTTGCGCGCAGAGTATGGACATTTGATTTCCACCACGATTGTTCCATGACAGTCACATTCAATTATCCCGTCAGGAGATGCGCCGAGATATGGGTGCTCAGTGAGTATAACGAGACCACAATTCTTTTTAACGGCGTTTGTGTGACACTGAAATACACTCGCAAACAGCTGTTCATAAGCACGAGTTTCGTTTTAATGTGGAACACATTTTTGTTTTCTATATAGGGGTGCAAATTAGAATCTCAAGAAAAATACTCGTAGAAATGTGGTCAGGTTTTGAGCAATTACAGCTCAGTCAATTTTGTATCAATTATTATTATTATGTCACCATTTGATTGGAAATATTTCTACGTATTGATTTGAATTTCGTTGTCTAAAAAGCAAATACAAATCACGACAAATAAAGTCTATATTCTGGATTCGCGTGTTCGGTCCTTGTAGTTTTTCTTTCCATATTGAATATCGGCTATCTTCTGGACGATTTCATTATTATAGCAGATTTTCTTGATTAATGAAATCGATGGTGATTGTAAACTTGTGTGACAGACTTCTTTAAGCACTGAGGCGGTGATAAGACCATGTCGGAAATCTACGCAATGAGCTCCATCTGCTTGGGATGTAGTTAGTTGGCGAATTCTTGACAACTTATCTTCGTCATTTGCCATATTTTCAAAAGCCATGTCTATCAACAATTTACGTTCACTTAATATCTTCATACGATTATCAGAATGGAATAGTCATTCTAGAGCGTATTCATGAAGACCCTTGTTTCTTTACATGTTATACATGTGAAAGAACCGACGCAACGACAAATTCATAGCTGCCACCTGTCTCCCACTGTTTAGTATATTTTCAAAAAAATATATCGTACCGGTTCTCGTATATTCGTTATCTGAATCCCAGTATCGTTTTATTTTCCTTCCAAATGAAATGTCTCTTATCTTTTTGTACAATTTTTTTTCAACACTCATTGGGGGCTTATTCCAGTAAGATATCAGTTACAGATATCTAAAGATGAATTATTTCATTAGTCTGCTTGATATAAACAAAACACTAAAATACCTCAGTTTTTGCAATGACTGAGCGGAAATATATATTGGAGAAGCCAAGTGAAAGAAAAACTAACAGAAAAGATGATTTTTTGGAAAAAGATACGCTCAGAGACAGGACTCGAACCTGCGTTCTTATGCATTCCGTGCATACGCGCTACCATTTCGCCACTCTGATCTTGCTTTAGCCACACTAAAACTCACAGACATGGTAGCAACGTACATCGAACATGGTCTACATCCTGGCCGTCACCCGACCGACACCTTATATCCAAACATCTTCTCTGTCCATCAAACACTAGTCCTCTCGCTTTATACCTATTTCTCCGATCAAGCATTGAGTAGGAGAGTGTATTTATAATCGCTTGTCACCTTCTTTAATGGTGCCAGTCGCTGGCTGGACATCGTGCCAGTCGCTGGCTGGACTCTCCTACTCAATGGTTGATCGGAGAAATAGGTATAAAGCGAGAGGACTAGTGTTTGATGGACAGAGAAGATGTTTGGATATAAGGTGTCGGTCGGGTGACGGCCAGGATGTAGACCATGTTCAATGTACGTTGCTACCATGTCTGTGAGTTTTGGTGTGGCTAAAGCAAGATCAGAGTGGCGAAATGGTAGCGCGTATGCACGGAATGCATAAGAACGCAGGTTCGAGTCCTGTCTCTGAGCGTATCTTTTTCCAAAAATTCATCTTTTCTGTTAGTTTTTCTTTCACTTGGCTTCTCCAATATATATTTCCGCTCAGTCATTGCAAAAACTGAACTTAGTCATGGCGGCTTTACGTCAAACTAAAAATTAATAAATCGTTAAAAACAATTGCGGTTTGATTTTCCGTAACAATCTGCTTCTGGTAGGAAAGGGCAGACAATCAATACAACCTTCATAGGGGTCTGTCGCTGACGATGTCCAGCCAGTGACTGGCACCATTAAAGAAGGTGACATACGATTATAAATACACTCTCCTACTCAATGCTTGATCGGAGAAATAGGTATAAAGCGAGAGGACTAGTGTTTGATGGACAGAGAAGATGTTTGGATATAAGGTGTCGGTCGGGTGACGGCCAGGATGTAGACCATGTTCGATGTACGTTGCTACCATGTCTGTGAGTTTTAGTGTGGCTAAAGCAAGATCAGAGTGGCGAAATGGTAGCACGTATGCACGGAATGCATAAGAACGCAGGTTCGAGTCCTGTCTCTGAGCGTATCTTTTTCCAAAAATTCATCTTTTCTGTTAGTTTTTCTTTCACTTGGCTTCTCCAATATATATTTCCGCTCAGTCATTGCAAAAACTGAACTTAGTCATGGCGGCTTTACGTCAAACTAAAAATTAATAAATCACTAAAATACCTGTTTGTCAAGAAATTTTCTTTGTATATCTTCAAGAGTAAACAATGTTGCTCCAACGTGCGAACAAGTTTCTAGTAGTCCAATGGCACATTCACAATGTGCGGCTAAAATTTTTCCCGTTTGATGAATTCATATCCACGGTTTCAGTGGACTAGCACGTAGGTTGAACGAATGTAGTACTTTGCCGTGAACAACAAATATATCGTTGATTTTTCTCCCACTAACACATTTCACCCATCCTTGTTGGAACCAAAAATTAGCCTGCATTCCTTTGAAACTATCCTTAGCTGCGCCAGTGTATGGATTTGGTTCGATTACCATATAATTATATATAAATTCAAAGCTCACATTCATTGGAACTTCTTGTGTGAAAGTGCGGACTTTACACGGATCCATTCCATTTATTCTTAGTTTTTTCTCGTAGCGTTTTTTAGCTTCTTTTAGAATCCTGTAAATAAAAATGTGGTTTAAAACCCTCAGATGAATTATTTAGCATATTTTACTTACCATAGTTGAAATGTTTTCCAATGTTATGGTAATTTCCAATCTTCAAATCAAATGTCGTGGAAGTATTTAATTCACTTTTTTTGACAAGTCTTTGTTTTCACCAGGAAACGAATTGCCCGCCCATTTTGTACTAGGGTCGACGTTCATTTTTCACCGGGCATAGGAACCTCAATTATTTTTAACATTTCAATTCTGGATGCACGCTAAACGCAGACTGTTAAACATGACTGCACTAATAGCCTTTTTTGTCACAAGATGATGTTACTGTGATATCTTTTTCGATTTTTATTGGATTCGTTTAAGTGATCCATATTGATATATAATATATTTGATATCACTTTACCGAAAGAAACTCGATTGACAAGTGAAATGAATATCATAGTCAGCTAATGTGACTGATATTTCAAAAAAAGCAAAGCCTTGGTATTACATTCCTGTAGTGGAATTTGACTTTCTGTTTCAGAGATGCCATATCTGCAGATTTGTCTGTAAATCTGCAGATTTTGTACATAGTGCTGCAGACATTTTTAGTTGTGCAGACTTTTTAAAATCAAGTTTTTCGCAGACTTTCGTCAAAATGTACAGACATTTGAAATTGTCGCGACCTTTTTTTTCTCGCCAAGTCAGTTTAGCGTATCAGTCTTCATAGAGAAATAAAGACATACTTGCTAACTGCAAATTTTTTTTTCGGATATACAGACTTTTGCAACCTTGTTTGAAAATATTTGAAATTTTTACCTGGCATCTCTGTTCTGTTTCAACAGACTTCGCAGTCGATTCCGAGTGTACAAAATCATTGCTTGGCTGGTGTTACGATTCTACTGACACTACAAATCCTTCCAGGTCGGGGCTCGAACATACGACAACTGGTTTGTAAGACCAGTGCCCCGCTATCCCGGAACAATGACTGATATTTCACTATGACTGATTTTCAGTATCGATTATCGAGGATCGATTTTTTCTCAACCTTGATCCGGCGAGCGACTGATTTTCATTTTTTTACAATAAATCGGGAAACTATCTAATACCTGTCTAATCTAATATTAATTCGGAATACTGTCTAATTTCACGTTTTACAACAAGGTTTTTGGCGCAGTGGATATCAACAACTCACTGATCATTTGCAAGCTACCGATTTACCCCACAGCTGGATGGGTACGGTACAGATGAACGTGACGTTACAGACGTTATCGAGCTTCCTCAAGAGTATCGTACAAGACGAAAGCGAAGTCGTGGCAAACGGACACGCATCAATATCTGTCGAATATTGTTTTTAAAAATAGTAAAACAAATAGCCGAAATGAAGAATACGTGTATGCGCACGATACATTGGTACGTTCGATTTTATCAGCACAGGAAAGAGTACCGTGTAGAATCTGTGACGGACTGAATCATCGGATCAAAAACTGTGACAATTTTCGAAAACTTCCCCTTGCCAAAAGGTGGAACCTGTACGTAGGTGGAAGTTGTATCAGTTATGCTTAAACGAACACGGAATAGCTGCAATTTGAGTTTCCGTTGCGACATCGAAGCATGTAAAGATCGACAAAACCCTCTGCTACAAGCGGTAAGGCTGTCTAGCGGTTTAAACTGCAATTTCCACGGTATCCAACCAAAGCCTCCGTGATATTCCGAATGATGCTTGTTACGCAACGCTACGGAGAGAATGCGGTGGATACGATAGCCTTTCAGGATGAAGGTTTCTCGTTACACTTTTAGAGAAGGAACTGGTCAGTCGTTTGGAGTTGAAGGTGTACCGCAACCGCTACGCGTGACGTGAATTACCGAAGTTTTACGACTTGAAAAGGAATCAGCGCGCGTGAATTGACACATTTCTACAAAAGATCAGTGCCCTGATAAAAAGTGCCCACACGGTAGAAAGTTTGAAGCTTCCGACACATTCCTTATCTCTGTTTGAAATGGTTAAAAAGTTCACCCATTTTCAAGGTGTGTTAACTACCGTTATTCGTCCAGTCTCACCACAGATCTTCATCGGTTTGAAGGACCTATCCGTCTGCACCAATAGCAGTCAGATAAAAGCTTGGCTAAACCGTCTAAAAAAACTGTAAAAAGACAAAGGGACGAAGGAGCTATTAAAGAAGACGACGCAAGAACGAAGAGTTGAACAACGCGCACACATAAGAGTTGAGGCCAGTAGGTTGCGTATAACCACGGGGCTCGCTCTGCATATTACATCTATTTATTTATTTATTCATTTCGTCAAGAAAATGTAGACTACATATAAATTATTTACAATGTTCACTTACATACTACGCATTGTTTCTACGACAAAGTTGAGATTTAATTTGATTTCCTGACATAGTAAGGTCAAGATGTTCGCAGTATAGGTTGTAATGGCGCATTATTCGATTGACTAGACTGTATTTTGCATTATTTGTTCTAGTACGTTTTTCTAAAAATAATTTCCTGGAACGTAGTTGACGGCTAGGTTTATAAAAATTTAATTGCGATAATAATGAAGCTGATTGAATGCGTTGAGATATAATGTCGCTGACAAAATAAAGCATTGTAAAGTCTTTAAGTGTTTGTATATTGATAAGCATGCAGCGTGCTTCATATGATAGTAGAGGAAATGCTGTCCAGTTTAATTAACGAAGTGCATATAAAAGAAATCCTGCAGTGCTACGACATCGAAGCCGCGGATTTGAAGCTCATCATGCAGCATTCGGTCGTATCCTGGGAAGCCAAGCGATTTGCAGTTCCATGTGCCAAGCTTCTAATCGTAGTCCTTATTTCGTCGCGTAGGTCTTTGCCGATTGTTCCGAGTCGTATTTATATCCTGATTATTCGTAACAAGTGTTTTCCGGGCGGCTTGTTAGGCCTGCACCAACCTCCTGTCTCGCCGAAGGGCCATCGTGTCAGCATTGTTTAGAGTCCCACACTGACACAAGGACGGTAATCAGTCGCTAATAACCAGTTGTCCAGTCGTTTACCAACTTGCACGAATACGGTTTCCCGGTTAAACTGACGCGATTGGTCAAAGCAACGATGGATAGAGTGATGTGCTACGTCCGAGTATCTGGGTCGCTCTCGAGTCCCTTCGAATATCGGAGAGGGCTACGTCAAGATGATGGACTTTCTTGTATCTTGTTCAATATTGCCCTGGAAGGTGTGATTCGAAGAGCGAGGATCGACACGAGTGGCACGATCTTCCGAAAGTCCGTACAACTTTTTAGATTCGCTGACGATATTGATATTGTGACATGTAACCTTGAGAAGATGATGGAAACCTACATTGGACTGAAAGCTGAAGCTAAGCATATCGGACTGGCCATAAATGCGTCGAAAATAAAATAAATGAGAGGAAGAGGCTCTAGAGAAGAAACACTACCCCTCCTACCACGAATATTGATAGACGGTGACGATATCGAGGTGATTGACGAGTTCGTGTATTTGGGCTCACTGGTGACCGCCGATAATGACACCAGCAGAGAAATTTATAGACGTATTTTGGAAGGGAATCGTGCGTACTTTTCACTCAGAAAAACCCTCCGATCGAGAAAAGTACGCAACCGCACGAAATTGACCATCTACAAAACGCTCATTAGACCGGTTGTTCTCTATGGCGACGAGACCTGGACTATGCTGGCAGAGGACCAACGCGCCCTCAGTGTTTTCGAAAGAAAGGTACTGAGGACCATCTATGGCGGAGTGCAGATGGAGACGGCGTATGAATAACGAATTGCAACAGCTGCTAGGAGAACCACCCATCGTACGGACAGCTAAAATCAGACGTCTACGATGGGCTGGGCACGTCATAAGGATGTCGGACGACAGCCCAGTTAAAATGGTTCTTGAATCTAATCCGACTGGTACAAGAAGAAGAGGAGCGCAGCGAGCCATGTGTATCGATCAAGTGGAGGGTGATCTCAGAAGCATCCGTGCCTTGAGTGGCTGGCGACGAGTAGCCATGGACCGAGTTATGTGGAGACGTATGCTTGATACAGCAAAGGACACCCCAGGCCTATAGCTGTTATGTAAGATAAGGTAATAAAAAAGAAATTGTTTTTGTATCGATTCAATGCGGTCTTCGTGAATAATGTTATATGGATTCCATACTAGGCTGCAATATTCCAAAATGGGTCTGACATATGTACTATATAGCAATTTTATAGTATATGGGTCTTGGAAATTATACCTGAAGCGTTTGATAAAGCCCAGCATACTTTTTGCTTTATCGATTACTGTGTTGTAATGTTCCACAAATGTTAATTTGGAGTCCAAAATTACACCTACATCTCATACAATTTTACTTATTTCTACTATTTGATTTCCTAAAAATATGTCTACAGATTGGGTTTCGTTTTTCCTACTGAAAGTTGTTGAGTTGAATTTTTTTACATTGAGTTGAAGAAAACTTTTTTCAGCACCAAATGTGGAATAGATTGATTTCGTTCTGGAATATTACAGCGTCGTTGATATTTTTAATTTGCATGAAGAGTGTCATGTCGTCTGCATATATAAACACTTTTAGATTTTTGAGTATGATGGAAATGTCCTTTATATTTGAAATGAAAAGAAGAGGCCCTAGGTGAGTGCCCTGAGTTACGCCAGACGTTACATTAATTAGTTCAGAGTTGATGTTTTGGAAGCGAAGTACTTGTACACGATTCGTTAAGTATGATTCAAGCCACTCCAGAAGGCTATGCATTTATGGCTATTTTGAGTTGATTGCAGAGGTCTATGTAATTTTGGAGATGAGTGGCACTGTTTTCGTGTTTGTAAGTTTTGTGTGCTTTTTGCTTTCTATTTTTCAGATGTTTCAGTTGTGAATTGAGCCACACAGGTAATTTGCTATTATAATTTTTTCTTCTTCTTTTCTTTGTTAAAGTTTCTGCTAATATATTGTTTACAATTTGTTAAAATTTGTCTACTTCGTCGTCGACATTTCCTTCTACTTTCAATACATTTCGCCAATTGATTGTACTTTGTCTACGCTTGACTTCTTCAAAGTCAATTTTATTGTATTCCGGCACTTCCTCATACTCCAAGTCGCAGGGAAGGGATGCATTGTGTGAATATAATGAATATTCAATTGCTTTGAAAAATGCTTCCTTTTTTCATAATGGCAGGTTTGATGCATTCACACAAAAGTCTTCTGTGCAATTTGTGAAATAAATCTAAATATGCATTTTGTCGATTTTTCTACGATGCAGTTTTCTTGATGCAGACCAAAATTAGAAATTTTGTCGAAAAAGTAATGCAATGTTGCGTTTTCTCCTACGACGGGAAGTAAGATGGATTCATTTTCAATGTCAGAAATGAAGTCCGCATGACGTTGGTTGAAGTGGCCGAAAATATGAAGCTTTACTGCTAGTTCCATATTCGAAATGACTGTGTCTAAAGATTAAAAGAATAATTTATGATTTGTTTGAATTTTCGGGGGTTGGGGGGTTCCAATTCTTTATATTTAGGAGTAATAATTTCTGCAGAAGTAAAGGAAGGCTATGAGGACTCCACCTCTAGATTATTTCTGACACAGAGATAAATTTCGATCGTGCCGAAATACATTAAAGTTATTTCCAAATACTTTTTCGCTTCTGACACTTTCATCCCAGCTAGTTTCAGTTGCTAGAATTACTTCAAAAGAGGAGGTTATTAAATTTTGATGAATTTCTTTCATTTTGTCTGGGCTTTTCATGCGATATACCAGAATTTCAGTCACACTGGAATTCCTTCGGAGACGAGCAGCATTTTTATACTTGTTGGAGTTTGTCCGTCGATGCACACGTTGGATGATTGATCCTTCATGTATGCTATATATAGTTTATTTGATGCGGGTGCGACCAATTAATGTTGTTTCAAATAAAGAGATGGCTTTTTGGTCAATACGTAGGTAGAAGTTGTATCAGTTATGCTTAAACGAACACGGAATAGCTGCAATTTGAGTTTCCGTTGCGACATCAAAGCATGTAAAGATCGACAAAACCCTCTGCTACAAGCGGTAAGGCTGTCTAGCGGTTTAAACTGCAATTTCCACGGTATCCAACCAAAGCCTTCGTGATATTCCGAATGATGCTTGTTACGCAACGCTACGGAGAGAATGCGGTGGATACGATAGCCCTTCAGGATGAAGGTTTCTCGTTACACTTTTAGAGAAGGAACTGGTCAGTCGTTTGGAGTTGAAGGTGTACCGCAACCGCTACGTGTGACGTGAATTACCGAAGTTTTACGACTTGAAAAGAAATCAGCGCGCGTGAATTGACACATTTCTACAAAAGATCAGTGCCCTGATAAAAAGTGCCCACACGGTAAAAAGTTTGAAGCTTCCGACACATTCCTTATCTCTGTTTGAAATGGTTAAAAAGTTCACCCATTTTCAAGGTGTGTTAATTACCGTTATTCGTCCAGTCTCACCACAGATCTTCATCGGTTTGAAGGACCTATCCGTCTGCACCAATAGCAGTCAGATAAAAGCTTGGCTAAACCGTCTAAAAAAACTGTAAAAAGACAAAGGGACGAAGGAGCTATTGAAGAAGACGACGCAAGAACGAAGAGTTGAACAACGCGCACACATAAGAGTTGAGGCCAGTAGGTTGCGTATAACCACGGGGCTCGCTCTGCATATTACATCTATTTATTTATTTATTTATTTATTTATTTATTTATTTATTTATTCATTTCGTCAAGAAAATGTAGACTACATATAAATTATTTACAATGTTCACTTACATACTACGCATTGTTTCTACGACAAAGTTGAGATTTAATTTGATTTCCTGACATAGTAAGGTCAAGATGTTCGCAGTATAGGTTGTAATGGCGCATTATTCGATTGACTAGACTGTATTTTGCATTATTTGTTCTAGTACGTTTTTCTAAAAATAATTTCCTGGAACGTAGTTGACGGCTAGGTTTATAAAAATTTAATTGCGATAATAATGAAGCTGATTGAATGCGTTGAGATATAATGTCGCTGACAAAATAAAGCATTGTAAAGTCTTTAAGTGTTTGTATATTGATAAGCATGCAGCGTGCTTCATATGATAGTAGAGGAAATGCTGTCCAGTTTAATTAACGAAGTGCATATAAAAGAAATCCTGCAGTGCTACGACATCGAAGCCGCGGATTTGAAGCTCATCATGCAGCATTCGGTCGTATCCTGGGAAGCCAAGCGATTTGCAGTTCCATGTGCCAAGCTTCTAATCGTAGTCCTTATTTCGTCGCGTAGGTCTTTGCCGATTGTTCCGAGTCGTATTTATATCCTGATTATTCGTAACAAGTGTTTTCCGGGCGGCTTGTTAGGCCTGCACCAACCTCCTGTCTCGCCGAAGGGCCATCGTGTCAGCACTGTTTAGAGTCCCACACTGACACAAGGACGGTAATCAGTCGCTAATAACCAGTTGTCCAGTCGTTTACCAACTTGCACGAATACGGTTTCCCGGTTAAACTGACGCGATTGGTCAAAGCAACGATGGATAGAGTGATGTGCTACGTCCGAGTATCTGGGACGCTCTCGAGTCCCTTCGAATATCGGAGAAGGCTACGTCAAGATGATGGACTTTCTTGTATCTTGTTCAATATTGCCCTGGAAGGTGTGATTCGAAGAGCGAGGATCGACACGAGTGGCACGATCTTCCGAAAGTCCGTACAACTTTTTAGATTCGCTGACGATATTGATATTGTGACATGTAACCTTGAGAAGATGATGGAAACCTACATTGGACTGAAAGCTGAAGCTAAGCATATCGGACTGGCCATAAATGCGTCGAAAATAAAATAAATGAGAGGAAGAGGCTCTAGAGAAGAAACACTACCCCTCCTACCACGAATATTGATAGACGGTGACGATATCGAGGTGATTGACGAGTTCGTGTATTTGGGCTCACTGGTGACCGCCGATAATGACACCAGCAGAGAAATTTATAGACGTATTTTGGAAGGGAATCGTGCGTACTTTTCACTCAGAAAAACCCTCCGATCGAGAAAAGTACGCAACCGCACGAAATTGACCATCTACAAAACGCTCATTAGACCGGTTGTTCTCTATGGCGACGAGACCTGGACTATGCTGGCAGAGGACCAACGCGCCCTCAGTGTTTTCGAAAGAAAGGTACTGAGGACCATCTATGGCGGAGTGCAGATGGAGACGGCGTATGAATAACGAATTGCAACAGCTGCTAGGAGAACCACCCATCGTACGGACAGCTAAAATCAGACGTCTACGATGGGCTGGGCACGTCATAAGGATGTCGGACGACAGCCCAGTTAAAATGGTTCTTGAATCTAATCCGACTGGTACAAGAAGAAGAGGAGCGCAGCGAGCCATGTGTATCGATCAAGTGGAGGGTGATCTCAGAAGCATCCGTGCCTTGAGTGGCTGGCGACGAGTAGCCATGGACCGAGTTATGTGGAGACGTATGCTTGATACAGCAAAGGACACCCCAGGCCTATAGCTGTTATGTAAGATAAGGTAATAAAAAAGAAATTGTTTTTGTATCGATTCAATGCGGTCTTCGTGAATAATGTTATATGGATTCCATACTAGGCTGCAATATTCCAAAATGGGTCTGACATATGTACTATATAGCAATTTTATAGTATATGGGTCTTGGAAATTATACCTGAAGCGTTTGATAAAGCCCAGCATACTTTTTGCTTTATCGATTACTGTGTTGTAATGTTCCACAAATGTTAATTTGGAGTCCAAAATTACACCTACATCTCATACAATTTTACTTATTTCTACTATTTGATTTCCTAAAAATATGTCTACAGATTGGGTTTCGTTTTTCCTACTGAAAGTTGTTGAGTTGAATTTTTTTACATTGAGTTGAAGAAAACTTTTTTCAGCACCAAATGTGGAATAGATTGATTTCGTTCTGGAATATTACAGCGTCGTTGATATTTTTAATTTGCATGAAGAGTTTCATGTCGTCTGCATATATAAACACTTTTAGATTTTTGAGTATGATGGAAATGTCCTTTATATTTGAAATGAAAAGAAGAGGCCCTAGGTGAGTGCCCTGAGTTACGCCAGACGTTACATTAATTAGTTCAGAGTTTATGTTTTGGAAGCGAAGTACTTGTACACGATTCGTTAAGTATGATTCAAGCCACTCCAAAAGGCTATGCATTTATGGCTATTTTGAGTTGATTGCAGAGGTCTATGTAATTTTGGAGATGAGTGGCACTGTTTTCGTGTTTGTAAATTTTGTGTGCTTTTTGCTTTCTATTTTTCAGATGTTTCAGTTGTGAATTGAGCCACACAGGTAATTTGCTATTATAATTTTTCCTTCTTCTTTTCTTTGTTAAAGTTTCTGCTAATATATTGTTTACAATTTGTTAAAATTTGTCTACTTCGTCGTCGACATTTCCTTCTACTTTCAATACATTTCGCCAATTGATTGTACTTTGTCTACGCTTGACTTCTTCAAAGTCAATTTTATTGTATTCCGGCACTTCCTCATACTCCAAGTCGCAGGGAAGGGATGCATTGTGTGAATATAATGAATATTCAATTGCTTTGAAAAATGCTTCCTTTTTTCATAATGGCAGGTTTGATGCATTCACACAAAAGTCTTCTGTGCAATTTGTGAAATAAATCTAAATAGGCATTTTGTCGATTTTTCTACGATGCAGTTTTCTTGATGCAGACCAAAATTAGAAATTTTGTCGAAAAAGTAATGCAATGTTGCGTTTTCTCCTACGACGGGAAGTAAGATGGATTCATTTTCAATGTCAGAAATGAAGTCCGCATGACGTTGGTTGAAGTGGCCGAAAATATGAAGCTTTACTGCTAGTTCCATATTCGAAATGACTGTGTCTAAAGATTAAAAGAATAATTTATGATTTGTTTGAATTTTCGGGGGTTGGGGGGTTCCAATTCTTTATATTTAGGAGTAATAATTTCTGCAGAAGTAAAGGAAGGCTATGAGGACTCCACCTCTAGATTATTTCTGACACAGAGATAAATTTCGATCGTGCCGAAATACATTAAAGTTATTTCCAAATACTTTTTCGCTTCTGACACTTTCATCCCAGCTAGTTTCAGTTGCTAGAATTACTTCAAAAGAGGAGGTTATTAAATTTTGATGAATTTCTTTCATTTTGTCTGGGCTTTTCATGCGATATACCAGAATTTCAGTCACACTGGAATTCCTTCGGAGACGAGCAGCATTTTTATACTTGTTGGAGTTTGTCCGTCGATGCACACGTTGGATGATTGATCCTTCATGTATGCTATATATAGTTTATTTGATGCGGGTGCGACCAATTAATGTTGTTTCAAATAAAGAGATGGCTTTTTGGTCAATTGGCTTCTCGTCCAAACATTTATTTTTCGTTAAAGACCAACGTTTCGAAGGTTATACCTTCATCTTCAGGGCAACTGTAATTTTATGTATTATTTAGTCACAAAATTTTTTTCACAAAATACAATAATTTTACAAAATGTACTCACATCGAAAACAAATATTTTTCGTCATGTAATATTTATAATGATTGGTTAAAAAACGGCTACTCTACACTAAAACACAAAACGATTGCGCTGTTTACGGACCTTTTCACTCCAGTTACTCTTCAAAGTTTTTTTATTCCCTATGAAGCGCCAGCCATGCTCGTTGCAAGTGTCTTTTTTCTATTGGTTTTGGTGGTTTGTCTGCTTTCAATTGTTCAGCTAGAGTTTTAGACTGAGTATTTTCCACGTCTTTAGCGACGATATTCGAGATTGATTTGACTTCATCACTCAATTCTTCAAAGATAGGATTGAATGCAGCGGTGGGGGGTTCGACAATTTTCGAAGGAAGCATAAATTCGTTTTAGAGGCGAGAAAGACGCTTACTTATTTTATTCATAATTTTGTTGTGGATTTGTTCGATTTGAAGACGTCGCTTATGGCTGTATACAGAGAGGCCTCGCATGACTGTATACGCTGACCTAGATTGCCGCAAATCCTATTGTCATTTTTGCCGATATTAAGTAATGACTGCTTCACGTCAATGACTAAGCACTCGACACTATCGAAAATTTCAAAGTAGTGACTTTTGATTGTGATGGCACCATCACAATGGTGCACCACTGGCACCATTAATGCCAAGATTAAATGTTCCTGATGTCGTTGGACTCCAATTCAAGCGGCGTGATAAGCCTTGTCGCAATATTCGCATTTCCATAGGAAGCGGTTGTCAATGTCAAAGCAAGAATCCACTATACACTTCATTTTTCTTAAATTTCACTAAATTTGATAGCACTATATACTTAGGCTATAAGAAGCCCACGAGCGATGTTTGACTATCCGTGCGAAAAATAAAATAAATAAATTATTACTTGGGAGCGCTCGAAAAAGCGAACCGCGCCCGATGAAGGCGATGAAGGCGCGCCCGATTCGAGGCGAAAAAACAAAGAATCAAATCGGCGATCGAATTTCCCTCCATGCTCTCTCGCAAATGTGCAAAATAACTCTCGATGTGGCCGGGTGCCCAAGAAAGTTTTGATATTTTCGTTCACAAGTTTGACTACATCACATAAAATCCAATAAAGCTTCCACTTGTTTGGCAGCCTTGTTGAACCGATTTATTTTTTCTCTCATGTTTCGTTACGTTACCAGGAAACAAGAGCAGAAAAAGTGGCGCGTCTATAGAAATCGACTCACCGTCACAAAAATAACATTCACTTCATTTTTATAGCGACAACATATATGTTTCTATGCATTATATAGCCTTGGTATTACATTCCTGTAGTGGAATTTGACCTTCTGTTTCAACAGACTTCGCTGCCGATTAAGAGTGTACAGAGCCATTGCATGGCTGGTGCTACGATCCTACTGACACTACGAATCCTTCCAGGTCGGGGCTCGAACATACGACAACTAGTTTGTAAGACCAGTGCGCTATGCATTGAACCGCCAACCCGGGTTACTATGCATTAATCGCATCTAAATTATATTATCTAGATCAGTGATTCCCAAAGTGGTCGATATAGACCCCTTGGGGTCGATATCCTTTTTGCGGGGGTCGACGTAAACGAAAACTGACTATGGGGGTCGACGAGGTTTAGAAATCGACCCCTATTGTTCGATATAAGTTGTTATTTGAAATATTTACGCTAAAACAGTTATGTTTATTTGATCATCCGCAGAAATCGGTAAGTATTTTACATCAATAATAAAAAAGCAAGAAATTGAATTTTCAAAGGAATTTGTTGATCGAGGTCTGAGGCCTAAGTTAATTTTAGTAAAAAGGTCCATGACCCAAAATAGTTTGGGAACCCCTGATCTAGACATTGCCAGGATAGATTTTTGATCCATGCTTTTGAAGGCGAAATATTCAATGAACAAGTTCAAAGACGGCGTTTTCAGATATGCAATTCTTCCTTAAGAAAAAAGACTTTTCCGAACGCTATGTCAATGAGTGATTCTGAAAATTTCATAGAATAATCTGAACTAATCTGGTTCTAAGAGATTGTCAGTTGGGTTTTCTGATATTCGTCACCGTTTCTGAGAAAATCAGATTTGAAGCGTGAAAATAGCCCTCTGAAACGCCCCAAAACACACTGGCCCCATTCCTTAAGCGAAGACAAGGTGTCTGGATGCGAGCGAGTACTCGAGATAGTATAGAGTTCGGCGTACGACGGATTCTCGTTTTACACTAAATTGAGAGACTATCTAACACCTGCGTAATAAGATTCTTCGATCGCATAAGAAAGCTGTCTCATTTCACGTTTCACGGCAAAATCTATGGCGTAGTGGATGTGAGTGGGATCAGCAGATCAATAATGCGTTTTCAGAAAAGTAAAGAAACTGGTTCCAAAGCCTTCCGGATGTTGAAAACATGCCAATCCCTCGCTATTATTTCCAAAGGAGCTGTTTGTTTGATTACGACAACCTACAGCTGCATACGTTTACCGATGTTACTCAGGAGGCGTACGGAACAGTTGCGTATAGGACTAATATGATTTCCTGTTGTGTCGAAATCAAAGGTATCACCATTCCAGAGCATGCCAATTCCTCTTTGGAGCTCCAAGCAGTAGTGTTGGGTGCAAGACTTGCAAACTCTGTATCCGATGTTCTTTCGCTAGAGGTGAAACGATGTTTCATGCAATCCGATTCGAAAACGGCCTTGTGGTGAGGATCAATTCAGTGATTCTAGGACTCGCTGGAACTTCAACCCATCCACCGCATCTCATATGGGCGGGGTACGGGAGCGACTGGTTCGCTCTGTAAAAGCAGTTCTAACTGTGTTTGACAACGGTCGGTCATTCACTGAAGAAGTGCTCCTAACGACTATCGCGGAAGTCGCCTCGAACTCGCGGCTTTTGACGTGTATCTCTCTGGAGCCTGAAACAGAAGAAGTGTTGATCCCGAATCATTTTTTTCGCGATGTCGGTGCTATTGAAACCGAACAAATAATAATAACAATAATAATAACAACAATAATAATAATAATAATAATAATAATAATAATAATAATATAAATAATAATAATAATAATAATAATAATAATAATAATAATAATAATAATAATAATAATAATAATAATAATAATAATAATAATAATAATAATAATAATAATAATAACCATACAAATTTATTTTATTTGTTTTTTATTTATTACTAGTCAATTATCAAATTCCTAGATTTTTTTTCTAGGTCACAAATCTGTTAAGCTTTAGTAACAGCCTCACACAATAAATTAATGTTTTGATTTGTATTACACTTAACAGAATTTTAGGAATGGCGCCATAGCATCTGGATTAAGTGAAGATACGTTAGGTGGAGTATTGAAGGGAGCTATTGCTCAATATCTAGCCCTTGAAATGTCACGTGGGAATTCGAGAGACAACCGAGCAATTACAAGATATCTCCCGTGGTTGAACAACGCTCCATCATCCTTGCAGCAAGGGTACGTATGAAAATTGTGTATCTCCTATATTAATTTATATAATAATTTACATTTTAGTCCAAAGGAATTCACGGAATGCGTTGGACATATGCGCTTATTATCATGGTTACTGATGGGTTCACTAACGCACACTGCATTAATGGGAAAACGTGGCGGGCAAATCGGACAGCACGGAGCTACTATTCATTACCATCTACAACAACCAGTTGATACTATTGCACAGCCTGTGCCACAGGAGTCAAGCTGTCACATAGCTGACCATATCCAAGTAATTTTTGCTGGATTCGCCGAGCAGTCAAAGACATCGGTTTTGCATATGTCTTCGCTTTTCCATGCATTCACTCTTTGTCAACTATGGACAGTGTACCTAGAGCAGACAGCTTGTTCCGCGGCACCGTCTGCTGAATCGTATAATATTACAATGGGCATTTTATTTGAATTTTGGGCGAAAGTGACACCTTGCATACTGCAACTAGTTTCCCATTCTAAGGTAATTGTTCATAACTTATTTATTTATTTCGATAATGTAGATTTAGGCAGGAACGAACGATTTCTTCGAAAGTCATTTCTCCATAAGCTCTTTATTCAAAAGCAACACTGTATCAAACAGACTTCAATTACTCACCATTCAATTATCAAATTCAAATCAATGTGAAAACTAACTTCAATTACTTCAGAGTAAATCCAAAGCATGAAATTGCACCAAACTGTATCCTTGCTCAAATCCCAATTAATATATCCTGAAATCATACGAATTTCTAGAAATTCGTAAAAATACTTGAACGATCGATAATTTTTTAACTCGTCCCGCAAAACCAGATGTCCTCGATCTCACTCTTCAGTTTAACCACCCGCGTTGCAACACTCGCTGAACATGCAGCATTTCCTCGGTTACCCGTCCGGCATAGGCTACAACTCGTAGACATGCCTTACACTTCACCAACCCGATCAAAATCGATCGTGCCGATACATCATTCACTCATACACTTAATCCCACATTCTTCTTTATCCCTCACTCTGGACAAAATAAATAGGTGGACTTCATTTCTCAAACAAAAAGAGTCACATGGCTTCCTGACTATTGATTCTACGTCGAGAGAAAAAAAAATACTTTAAGCCTAAGTCCGCGCGAGAGATTTGAGAAAAAAAATGTTAGTGTTAACATGGGAAATCCGAAGTGAGTGTTTTGATATGTCTTAGTCCGTGCAAGGGACTTGTGAAAAAACTGTAGTGCGGAGATGCGAAACCCGGAATAAATGCGTTGATTATGAAATATTGATAACAGTGCAAATAAAGTGTGATAAACCGACAGTTGATAGCCTCCCAAGTACAGTGGTTGTGTGTACATGTAATTGTTCGGTAAAAGAACTATTATCTGCTGTGAACATACCGTGTCCACTATTTCCCCTCGAAGTGTCAGTAAGTGACGAAAGATAATTTAAAAAAAATTAAGACCCGAAAACCAAAAAGATTTAAACAAGTAGCAACGAGCAGTTCGCTTTCACATCTCATCCAAGTCAGTCGATAAAACAATACCGCTTACGTTCGGAACGGAAGAAACCAAGTACAGTATTGTGTAGTGAAGAATAGAACGACCTCGAAATGAGTGAACCAAACGAACAAAAGCTAGCGCCGACACGAAAGAATACAATTATTGTTGACTTCAGGCAGTGCAGAATTCGACCTTCGATACGAGAACTTGAAGGTTTGCTTAAGGAGCAAATGAATCTTGACATTAAACGTGTATATGTTACATCCAGTTTCATAAAGAGTTTAATGCAATTCAATTTGTAAAAGACAATAACAATGTGCACTATGTGGAGCACGAAAACATTAGGTAAAACATTACAGTGTATATGGAAGATAGTGCTATAGAAGTGCGTGTGCATGATCTTCCCTCAAGCGTCATCGATCCTTATATTCGCAAAACTATGTCTCAATACGGAGAGATTCTCTCTATCGAAAAAGAAAAGTGTAAAAACTTTTTTCGCGGTATTTTGAATGGCGTACGTTTGTTACGCATGCGCTTGAAGAGGCCTATACCTTCTTATGTGACTTTCAGTCAGGATACAAGAATCCCGTGCAAATCACTTGTTATCTATGACAATCAGATGGCCACATGCCAATATTAGAAAATAGCTATGCACTACGGTAAGTCATGTGATAAACTGGACAAGGAGACAACTACACCAAAGGACAACGGTGACTCCTTCACGCCAACTCCAAGTAACCCCAGCACACCTGTGACACAATGAAGCATCCCCTTCAACGAATTCTTCAGTATCTCGTACAGAACAAAGTCCACCAGCTGCAGTTAACAACTTACCCTCCAACCAACAACACTTGTACAACAAGGCGCATCTACAGCAATTAGCAACGAACTCAAGACTGCGAACAATAAGGAAAACGAAAAGAAGACGGAAATCAACAACAATACCACCGATGCGGCAATGGATGACGAGACGAGCCACGAACAAAATCCTCCTCCTCAATCCTCGCAAGAGGGGAATAGAAGCGCCACTACCCCTAGAAAAAGGGTGACAACGAGAACCAATACAAAGAAATTTTTATTTTGAAAATCGATATATATATATATATATATATATATATATATATATATATATATATATATATATATATATATATATATATATATATATATATATATATATATATAACACATGGATCAATAAGTCCCGAGACTAAAGCGGAGATGACGCTCGTAGTAAACCAGTAACCACGTCTTTCTAGAGTACTAACCTTTGCTTGAAACGGGTCAAAATTTAAAGTCGATCCGACCAGAAACAGCTGAGTTATCGAAGTTGGAGTAAAGTCGTTTTGTAGTTTGTTTAAAAAATGGAAAAAACCGAGTTTCGTGTTTTGATAAAACAGTGTTTTTTATGGGTAAAAACACCGTGCAAGCGAAACAATGGATTGAAAAATATTATCCGGACTCTTGTCCATCAAAAGCAACGATTTGTCGGTGGTTCGCCGAGTTTAAACGTGATCGTACCGACACAAATAACGCGGAACGCTCGGGTAGACCTGTGGAAGCCGTTACACCGGAAAATGTGAGTGAAGTGACAAAAATTATAATGAAAGATCGTAAAGTGAAGCTCCGTGAGATTGACACAGATATCATATGGAAGTGTATTTACTATCCATCATGAAAAATTGAGCATGGAAAAGATTTTTTCCAAGTGGGTGCCGCGATTGCTTTCGATGGAACAAAAACAGCAACGAGTCGATGATTCAGAAAGCAGTTCGTCGCAATTTACTCGCAACAAAAAAGATTTCTTGCGTCGTTACGTGACCACGGACGTAACATGGATACATAACTACACTCTAGAGTCGAAGCGGCAGTCATCTGAGTGGCGCACAGCTGGCGAAAGCCTTCCGAAGCGTCCAAAACGCAGCAATCAGCTGGCAAAGTCAAGGCGTCAGTTTTTTGGGATACGCATGGCGTCATTTTCATGGACTACCTCGAAAAAGGTAAATCGATCAACAGTGATTATTATATTGACTTACTGGTGCGTTTGAAAGAGGAAATCGCAAAAAACGACCGCACATGCAGAGAAAAAAAAATCCTTTTTCATCAAGACAATGCACCCTGCCACAAGTCGATGAAAACAATGGCGAAAGTGAACGAATTGGGCTTTGATCTGCTTCACCACCCCCCATACTCGCCAGATTTAGCCCCCAGTGACTACTGGCACTTTGCTTATCTTAAAAAAATCCTCCAGGGAAAAATATTTGGCTCAAATGAGGAGGTCATCGCTGAAACTGAAGCTTATTTTGAAGCGAAAGATAAATTTTTTTATAAACATGGTATTGAAAAAATGGAAAAACGTTGGAACCATTGTATCACCCTAAAAGGTGATTATGTTGAAGAATGAAAAAAAATTTTGCGAAAAAATGTTGTTTCCATTGTTAGTCTCGAGACTTAGTGATCCATATATATATATATATATATATATCAGTTACGATTACCGAACAAAATGAGTGAATGACAAAGCGAACGAAAACGATCGGTGTACACTGGGGTCTCTTTTTACGCGGTTTTACCTTTATTATAAATATAAAAAATAGGTACAGAATTCGCTCAAAGTTTAGAAAAATCTTCCGAGGGGCGGAAGGGCCGAGTGTCATACACCAATCGATTCAACTCGACGAACTGAGCAAATGTCCGTGTGTGTGATTGTATGTGTGTTGTAAACAAAGAGGTCGAGATCTCAGAAATGACGGGACCAATTTTGATCAAACCGGTCGCAAATGGAAGGTCTCCCCGTTACCCTGAACGCTATTGAATGGTTTTGAGATCGAATGTTTACTTTTTGAGTTATATGTCCATTTTCAACGGAGATATCGATATTATTGTGTAAGCGACTTTTCGCCTTATTCCAGTAGTAAGAGTTTTGAGCGCTGAATGACAAAGTAATTGTTGGGAGCAACGTGGAACACGATTTTTTATACAATTGTTTCTAAGTACCAAAAAGACTGTGTACAGCCTACATTTTCATGAAATTATGCCTCGGACCGATTTCAGCACCGTTCGTTTTTGGCAACATAGTTGTTCGAATATGACACATGTAAACTAGATGATGGCTGCATTTTCAAGTTGAAAGTAATTGCATAATTATATTGATATAAACTACTTATAATAAATGCTAGAAGAACATAACACCCATATACTATTCGAATCAGTTCGTCGAGAACATCAAATACGTATTTGTTAAATAATGTCACTCAATTTTCTCGGAGATGACTCAACCGTGTTCTACAAACTCAGATTCACATGAAAAGTCGTATGCTACCAAACAAAGTTCCTGAATTACTTCTGGTTCCGGAACTACAGGATGATATGTGAAACGAAATTAAAATAGTGCTACTTATTTTTCTAAAACGATCTAAGATTCAAATGAAATAAAAGAGCAATAAAAGATTGATTCCGGTTTAGGTGATACAGAGTGATTAGTATAAAATGTTCATTTCACATTTATTAATCAGGTTTATCGGGTTTAAAGATTTGGATAGTCGATAACCCAATAAACTTATCTCAATTTTAGCGGTATTCTACTTTCGATTCGGAAGGTACCCAAAAATTTAATTTGCACTACGATTTCTCAAAGATGTCTACACTGATTTTCAAATAGTTTGAATCAAATGTAAACTATACAACTCCTGACTTCGACTACACCGATTTTGGAATTCCGGTTCCAGTATCAAATCGTTTCTCAAAGCTCAATCGTTTTCTCAATAAAGTCCAAGTTGAATTTCTAAACCCAAAATTCAAATTAAAGGATTTATGGTCCCATACAAAATTAATGAATTTTATCAAATTCTGGATAAATGGGTGATGAGTTTTTAAGATTCATACCGATATAGAAGATGACAATTCAAAATGCTTCAAAATTGGACTCAAAACTATTGTAATTTATTCGTCATATTAATTTATGGCCATACGAATCGATTTTGGTTATGCTGCCTCCTGAATACCGGTTCTGGTAGTACCGTAAATAACCGTAAACTCTAAAGTAGAAGTTATTTCGACATCTCATGGAATGTTCAATCGATTGTTACGCGTTTAGATTCAAACTCGATCCGATTACCAGTTTCGACATTACAGGGTAATGAGTGAATAGAACTTTAAATTGACACTTGAAACGACGGTCATTAAAATAATGTCATGAGAACTAAACCACCGAAGTATATTCATGCAAAAAAAACACATGCAGATGATAAAACAAGTATCATCTCACTGCTAGGTGGAATAAGCACGTTTTTTTAATGCCGTTTCTTTTTATGCGGGTTTTTTACGCGGAATTCCGAAGTAACGCGGTTTTGTCGTGAATACGACTTACTTCACTATGGGGCGCCTTTTCAAAATTTACCCTCTGAGAGAGTGATAAGTTTTTGATCGTGAATATCTCATGTTATATCTAATGAATCAACATAATTCTTTCTACACGCCATCGGAAATATGATCACAATTTTATAATAAAATTTTCAGTTCTGTGACATATTCTCAAATAGTTCAAAATTAAACTTCTCTGAAATGTTTGGTATAAACGAGTATCAAAGAAGATAATTCATAAGGCGCGTTTGCCTTTCTCGAATTTTGAAAGCTCATAGCTCAGTGATCCGTAGAAGGATTTATATAATCTAACTACCAATAGAATCGAAAATTTTTAACTTGAACGTGTATTGCAACAACATTGAAGTTTTTCAATAGTACACTGTTGAAAAACCTGTTTGATTTAACCCATGAAAGCACCAGCCAATCAGAACGCGAGATGGCTGAATCTATACAAGAGCATTCATATAAAAGTAGAGTGGTTCATTTTTCCTACCATCTGTTCCCGAAGCAAGACACACGAGAGCAACATCGAGGACCTGTCGTCTCACTGTTTCCCGATCTGAATGCACGAGACACAATGACGCACAATGACACCGAAAATCGGTAGAAAGGCAGCTAAAAAGTCCAGCAAGACCCATTGCTGAAACAAGACACACAAATAAGGCACATATCTCCAAATATCAAGGGGAACGTGCCATTTGAGCCAATTTGTTCTGATTCTGAACACATTCAATTACGAAAGGCAATGCGAAAGCGAAAGTGATGATGTTGAACACATCTTTATACTAGTATGGGGTCGTGTGAAAATATGCCATGCGATACAGGGTTGCCATATAAACAGATTAATCTGTATTATTATTATTATTATTATTATTATTATTATTATTATTATTATTATTATTATTATTATTATTATTATTATTATTATTATTATTATTATTATTATTATTATTATTATTATTATTATTATTATTATTATTATTATTATTATTATTATTATTATTATTATTATTATTATTATTATTATTATTATTATTATTATTATTATTAGTATTATTATTATTATTATTATTATTATTATTAATGACTTGCATACCGAATATCGTCGATACATTTCAGACCAGGTCATTGCAATTGTTTCGTACTGAAATTTCGAGTAGAATCAGATATCTTCAAACTTCATAGCTTCAATAAAAATAAACTACAAATTTGTCGTACCTAGCCTCCTATATTGGCAAACTAAAAAGGAATTGTTTCAAGTTTGGAATATATAGCTGTAGAATAGTAACTGTTTAATGTAACTAATCTGTACTTTAATGTAGGTGCATCGCTTCAAACTCTATTAGTGAAAAAGGGGAAAGCTTGCACAATTCATATGTTATAATCAATCAACTAACTGATATTCGGAAAAGTGGTGGGAGCGTGCCAGTTTTTTCGTATTCACGACATCCAGTTATGTCTGACATTACCCACCCGCCTTTTTTACGCGGTTTTGTTCGGCATAAAAAAATTCGGTTTTTTGGAAGCCTCAAAATTTTTCTATGTCTCAAAGTCGATTTTCACAAACACCAGATCTGGACGTTTTATGCATTTCTAAGATATTTGGCATCAAAAAATTGTTTTAATGTGGAACACATTTTTGTTTTCTATATAGAGAAACTCTAGAAACTCAAGAAAATACACGTAGAAATGTGGTCAGGTTTTGAACAATGACAGCTCAGTCAATTTTGTATCAATTATTAATATTATGTCACCATTTGATTCGAAATATTTCTTTTATATACTACTCACCTTAGGATAAAAAGGTCAAAGTGGAAATATCACTAAGTGAAAATCACAAATGGAAAGAACACTTTGAGAAAAGGCACTGTGATAACTTTGTTGATCTAAACAGTTTAGTAGTCTTGTAAGAACTGATTCGATCTTGGTCGAGCAACTTTATTTTGTGAACGTTTCTTGATCGTTCCGTGTTGCCAGAACTTTTGATGTTTAATTCTATTTTTTCGTTAAGTTATATAACAGTATATAACAGCTCTTATCCTTTTAGAAAATTCTTTAACAATTCAATACAATTTTGTATAAAATTTAAACATTTTTTTTTACAATTATGTTATTTAATTATTCGAATTCAAAATTATGAAAGTTTCAACAAATCAAAAATATAAATAATCACTTTCAGCCTTTGCCGTTTTCTTCACTGCTTTCAGGAAATCCACAAAAATCTTCTTCTCCTTCCATGCTTCTCGATAGCTTCTCCGAGGGAGCCGTAACGAGAAGATTCGGTCTCGATAGATTCGATTGGTCCTTAGACACTCGTATCTGGTCTCGATGGGCCTCTGCCCAGACGTTTCCAATGGTAATCTGAAATATGTTTTTGGAAACTCGTTTTAAAAAAATAGCTTTTAACCATCTTACTTTATTATTTGGGTTATGGTTTTTATACCAAATTTCATCCCCTTCAATCAGTTCATTTAATGGATCATTCTGTTCCTTGCGAAACGTAATCCTATCATTTTCTATATTTTCATCATTTTTTGTTTGCGGAAGAAGCAAATGTCTTTTATAACCCAATTTATGGTTCAATAAATTTATTAAAGTCTTTGGTTTATGAGAATATTTTCTCTGATGGAAAATATCCATCGCTTGTCAAACAGTTATTTCTATAATTAAACAAAAATAAATTTATCTGATCCTCCAAATTTAACTCAGACACTTCCGGTTCTAATAGAAATTTCTTTAATACTTCTTTGGTTGTTCTTACCAATCGCTCCGCTTGACCATTACTTGATGGATTGTAAGGCGGGCTTTTGAGGACTTTAATGCCTTGTCTCTCCAGAAAAGTTGTAAAAGAATGAAGTTGTAATATTATTTCGCTTTTATTTGTACTGCCGACACTTTCCTTATAATAAAAGAAAAAAAAAGAAATATTAGAATGAGGTTGAAAAACGTGTTCAATTGTTCCAATAAAACAAAGGATCTATTATTGTATTAAAACTTTTATTGTTCAACAAACAAAAGAAAAAAAAACGACGCCACGCTTGCTATCAAAAGGTTAAATTCCACCATAGAACAACGCGCGCTAAACTTTTCTTTAAAATAAAACACTGCCACTATGATACACTTTTACCCTATATCCACTTACCACTCATTATGTAAATGAAAACAAAATGTATTAGTAGCGTCGGTATCGACCGCCGCTATTTGCAGATAACTTGCCTGCGGAAACAAAAAGCTATACAAAAGCACTAAAGCACACCGCAAAAAATGCCACTTAATAGAATTTTCCTCGTCGCCACTTTTTATATACTACTCACCTTAGGATAAAAAGGTCAAAGTGGAAATATCACTAAGTGGAAATCACAAATCTCGGTTAATTTTTCAAAAGGGCGTATAAGCAAGTGACGATTTCTCTTTAATCACTCTCTCTTTCGATTATTGTGATGTAATTAAAAAAGATTTTCTTTGATATCACTATTCTGTTTGAAAGTCGAAAGTTTCGGGTATAAACTTGGAAACCGCTTGGTAATTAATAGAAGAGAGAGTAAACAAAGAGAAACTGTCACTTGCTTATACGCCCTTTTGAAAAATTAACCGAGAAATGGAAAGAACACTTTGAGAAAGGGCACTTTGTTGATCTAAACAGTTTAGTAGTCTTGTAAGAACTGACTCGATCTTGGTCGAGCAACTTTATTTTGTGAACGATTCTTGATCGTTCCGTGTTGCCAGAACTGATGTTTAATTCTATTTTTTCGTTAAGTTATATAACAGTATATAACAATTTCTACGTATTGATTTAAATGTACATAGCAGTGTCCTATTTGGTCTGCAAAAATCTCCGGCATACCGGATTTCCCTGCCATAGTCGACGGTTTTGAAGGAGTAAGCGATATATCAATTGGAAAACATCGCTCTGATTGATCGATCGATCGATCTAAAAGCGAAGCTGTTGGAAGCACGCGAATTTATAAATAGAAGCAAAATTATAGCTAACGTTTCAGTCTTACGCGTAGTATGCTAGAGGTAGATTGTTGCTAGACAGCAAGACAAAAAGTGCCATAAAACGATTTGAAGCTTTAACTGGTATACTTTGATCTTGTGTCATGCAAGATCGGATGAAATTCCATGTTATGTCGTTTCGCCTGAGAAAATGACAACTACCCCATGGTGAATTTTGAGTGCATAAGATTAATTTCTAATTTATATAAGACGAACTCGATTGATGATGAGATAAAGTTTATCGCTTCAACTAAAATTGCAGAAGGATAGTAATGGTAGAGAAACGCTATAAAAATAACTGCTTGCATACAAAACTTGAACACAAGCTTGGCGAAGAGAAGCTTAAATATCGATATCCGTATCGCAAGCATGTACAAACATAATTGCATACATTTGGGCTATTGATGTAATTTCGTCGGCTACAAAACAAATACAAATCATGACTATTAGAGTCTATATTCTGGGTTCGCGTGTTCGGCGTTGGTTCCTAATACAGATCAATCTAAGCAGACTCTTATGCATTTGCGGATTCAAAAGTGTGACGATTAATTGAAAATATCGATCATTAGAAATTTTGGTTGCCTTGTTCCACATCAACGGCTCGAACAACCCCATGGGGCTGATCCTTGTAGTTTTTCTTTAGTTTGGAGGTTTTTTACGCGGATTCCCGAAGTTACGCGGTTTTTAAGCGAATTTCCGAAGTGTGATATCCCATGAGAACCAAATTAATTATCCATACTAAGTAAAGACCAACTGTAAACACATGAACTTATCATAATAGGCCAGCAGTGATCGAACCAAGTGAACGATCGCTGCGTTTTGCCGACGCTGCACATGACTGGCAAGCGAAGCGAGCCATAAGTGCGCGACACTAAATTTTGTCACACGCAACACATTTATTTGATATAAAAGCATGTTGGAAATCAATATATCAGCAGATACCTAATTAGTCTATACTCATTGCTGCTCCTAGCTAGACCGGAAAACACCGTAATCTAGCTAGGACACCAGCCTTTGATGACTTCCCGACTTATTACACCGCAATCCGTGGCAAATATCGTGTCAAGAGTGTAGAAGCATTTCAATAATGGGATAGTCAAGCGCAAAAAGTGCGCAGAATACCGGTGACCCTCAGGTGAACATTCTAAACAGACTAGATGTGCACGAGGAGTTGCACGAAAACCAAGATTTCAAGCTTATACTGATACTTGGTGTAGTGAGTTTACAGCTGTTTATTACAATGTACCAACTAATTAAGCGCTAAAAACGCCAACAAACATTAAAAATTTCCAAATCGGTGGCTAACATACAGAATGTGTAATCAAGAATATGAACCTTGTAATATAGTTCAACTAGAATAGTGATAAATGACACCCAAAACTGTTTTAAGAAGATGCAACAAGAATTAAAAACAATTAACAGTGCAATCAAATCACAGCAATAAACAAAACCGTAAAAAACATAATACAGATAATAGCGGAAAATGAAGCAGTAGAAATTCAATTTCTGGATGCAAGTGCCATGGTGACATTGTATAAAATATGTACAATATAAACGGTAACGAAGATAACAAATGTGAAGTACAAGGATCTGGTCAAATGGAGACAGCAATTATTGCCGCATGGAAGACCCGGAAGATTGGTTTTAGCAACGAGCATGACGTCCAGGCAGAAAGACAAAAGATTGGAGGTAAACTACTTTGTTATTTCTATTAAAGGAGCTGCGAATTGATGAACAGCATTGCGTTGAGTTTTATGGTTTATATTACTTTGTGAATTTTAGCAACTAGATGCTCAAGAAATAACTGTAAATTCCATTTTTTAATGCACAATTATTACATGGCATGCACACTATACGAGAAATAGAGGCTTATATAATACTTGGAACACAAAATATACAAAAAACAGGACTACAAGCTTGCAAGGCATTTTAGAGAAAAAGGAACCATTGAACAAAGCTATTCAATCCATGAAATTTACTATGTTACAAAAAAAACAGCCAACGCATTAGTTTACGAGATTGGGCTAATGAAGTAGAAAATTATGAAGCTCTACAAGTTAGAATCAAACTTGCACTGAAAATTTTAGACGAGACAGAATTGTTAGCTGAGACAAAAATGAGTAAACCCAACCTAATAAACTACAAACGACGATAGCAACTATTAAAGCCCTTACGCCTTCAATAAATGATGACAGTCCCAACGCAGCGATTAATGTTATCATTTCAAAATTATCAAGCAAGGCACGAGTAGCTGTCGGTGAGAATCCCGAAAGTCCAGAAATAATAATACGAAGATTAATCGAAAAATGTAAAAATCAACAACAGCCAGAAGTTATTCAAGCAAAATTCAAAGCTGTAAACGTCCGATTTTAGCTGTCCGTACGATGGGTGGTTCTCCTAGCAGCTGTTGCAATTCGTGATTCATACGCCGTCTCCACGTTCCGTCTACCATCTGCACTCCACCATAGATGGTCCTCAGTTCCTTTCTTTCGAAAACACTGAGAGCGCGTTGGTCCTCTGCCAACATAGTGCAGGTCTCGTGGGCATAGAGAACAAGCGGTCTAATGAGCGTTTTGTAGATGGTCAATTTCGTGCGGTTGCGTACTTTTCTCGATCGAAGGGTTTTTCTGAGTGAAAAGTACGCATGATTCCCTGCCAAAATACCAGTAGTATTTTGGCAGGGAATATCTGCTGGTGTCACTATCGGTGGTCACCAAATACACGAACTCGTCAACCACCTCGATATCGTCACCGTCTATCAATATTCGTGGTGGGAGGTGTTGTGTTTCTTGTCTAGAGCCTCTTCCTCTCATGTATTTTGTTTTTGACGCATTCATGAGCAGTCCGATACGGTTAGTTTCAGCTTTCAGTTCGATGTAGGTTTCCGTCATCTTCTCAAGGTTACGTGTCACAATATCAATATCGTCAGCGAAGCCAAAAAGTTGTACGGACTTTCGGAAGATCGTGCCACTCGTGTCGATCCTCGCTGTTCAAATCACACCTTCCAGGGCAATACTGAACAAGATACAAGAAAGTCCATCACCTTGACGTAGCCCTCTCCGAGATTCGAAGGGACTCGAGAGCGTCTCAGATACTCGGACGTAGCACATCACTCTATCCATCGTTGCTTTGACCAATCGCGTCAGTTTATACGGGAAACCGTATTCGTGCATTATCTGCCATAGCTGTTCTCGATCGATTGTGTCGTGTGCCTCTTTAAAGTCAATGAATAGGTGATGCGTGAGTACGTTGTATTCACGACACTTCTGGAGTATATGTCTAATCGCGAATATGTGATCCGTAGTGGCGCGGGCTCCAGTAAATCCCGCTTGGTACGGCCCTACGAATTCCTTAGCTATTGGGGATAGACGACAGCAAAGGATTTGGGAGAGTACCTTGTAGGCGGCGTTCAGCAATGTGATTGCGCGGTAATTGCAACAGTCTAGCTTATCGCCCTTTTTGTAGACGGGACATACTACTCCATCCATCCATTCCTGCGGTAGAATCTCCTCCTCCCAAATCCTAGAAATCATCCGGTGCAGCGCTCTAGCCAGTGCCTCTCCTCCATGTTTGAGCAGCTCGCCTGGCAACTGGTCATTGCCCGCGGCTTAGTTGTTCCTCAGCTTGCCGATCTCCTCACTTATCTCCGACAGATCAGGGGCTGGGAATCTGTCGTCGGCTGAGCGTGCACCCAGATTGATTCCTGTACCGTTCTCTATATCTTGTGCTTCGCCATTCAAATGCTCGTCATAGTACTGCTTCCACCTGTCGATCACCTCAAATCACCTCGTCGTATCCTTCACGATGCGCTTGTTGTTGTTTCCTCCGAAACCGGTGGCAGTCCGTATGCGACACGTCTATATTCATAATGGCCTGAAAATTAAACGGCTTCCTTGAAAATCAAAGTCGTTGCCGACACAATTATTGAACAATACTCAATGCAACTTACTTAACTTACTTGAAAAACCAACATCAATGAACAATTACGAGCTTAATTCCAACACATTTTGCATTCCTTTACAGTTTCATTGTACCACGTACATGAGATTTGGCGTTCCAATGAAATGAGGATTTGATCATTTGTATAGTCATCCCAAACGAATTACATAGTTGAAAAAAAAAAACTTTACGGTCATGTAGTTATCACATGGATTCTGTTCATATGAACAATATGAATAGTGTTTTCAAACTTCACAATCTTCTAGCCAACTATATATGTACGCATGGTAACATTTTTACATTGTAAAGAAGAACATACTGACATGGTAGCAATAACTACTTCGCTTTTCAAATTTATCATGAGCGATTTCACCTTCCTTGTGATGGTTATTTTATCTATTTGTTCTTAGTTTTGAGATGACAACCATTGTTAGAATGACCATACCAGAAAAGTCATAAATACAAACAGTCTTCTCAAGTTATAGTCTTTGTTATCTAGTACTTTATACAATACAGATAGTGAATAATCTCATATCATGGTCGTTGTTACTATTTAAGCATATAGTTGAAATAACCATGACAAACAGGTTACGGCTACTATAGTATTATTCTCAGTGTACTATTACAATTCTATCACGATCAGTTAGTTTATTAAAGAGCTCATTCAAACAGGCTGCATGTTGCTCATATAAAGAAGGTTCGGAGTTCGCTGGTAAATAAACTGCACAAATAACAAACGAAATGCCTCCGCACGTAATACAAACCACTATCTGCTCAAGACAATTCGCTCCTTGGACAGTCATGATACTGCCGTGATTGCCTTTTTTAAAAATCAAATCAATCTGATTGCCTTTTTTAAAAATAAATGCAATCAGAACACCGCCACCTCGAAGATATCGGCTTGTAAGATTGTTGCGATCACATCGGTAAATGCTATACTGGTCAGTGAGTTATGCATCAAGTATATTATCGTTTATCCAGGTTTCTGTTAGAACAATGACATCGTGCGCAGACCACGTACGTTTTGATAATATATTGATACAGATCCATTCGAGGGGTTACTTGAGTTGTTTAAAACAGTGCTAACATGTATCAATGGAGAATATGAAGTTGAGTTAGCGCATCTAAGCGGAGTGGATCGCGAGTCTGCCGTTGAATCACTATTACTTAGCGGGTTGAAAGTGAAAAGTTGATCGTGCTTTAAACTCGAATTCCCGAAAAGTAATTCCCTTCTGCCTGGTTGATGTTAGTAACGAAAGAGATTTAAACTGCATACCAACTCCGACTTTGAATGACACAATTGAAAGTTCATCAAGATTTTTACCTTTGGGAACTAACTTGTGCACTTCGATAGTCTCATTAGTGTCCAGGTTTCATAGTACTAATTTCCGTATATCCTCCTTAGTGGCTTTAGGATCGAAACCGGAAAAGTGCAGCCAAAACAAGTCATCATTAGGCTTGCGTGCTGCCAAAGGTATCATCAAATTTGGATCAGCATCTTTAGTGCCTACTGATGTATCCGAAGCGGACTGATCGAAATCAATGTTTGTCCGGGGACGTTTCCGGGGATTATCACTAGACGTACCTTTTTGTCCGGCTTGCTGAAGGATGGTTGGAATTTGCTGCAGAATTTGAATTATTTTCAATCTGTTTTGTTCCATCTCGTCCTTAAACTCCAAAAGTGCTTTGTTGTGTTTTACACTCATGGTGATGTTGTTTGTTGACGAAACTGAATATCCAGAGAAGATTGGAGGATTTGACGATTGAATCACGAATCGCATTTGATTATTTATCACACTTAAGATGGAAAGACGACCTACAAAATCCACTGCACACAATTTCTTCTGCTTTTGCTACTTCGCAGGCACAAGCACAATAAGCTGAAGCGGAATCCATTGTTAGGTTAAGGATGTATATTCAGTTTTAAAATCTCTCTGGAATTGCTGGTTCGATGGCTTGAAACAAGTGTACTCCAGATGAAATTGGTGATACGTAGATCGGCAGTTTTGATGAAAACGTAAGTTTGTGATGGAATGGATATAACAGATCGGCTGAAAAGTTCGTATCGTTTCTATGAGAGGGCGCCACTAGAATTAAATCCATACCATTTTCAGTTAGTACCAACCTTCAAAAGATACGTGTATAAATTTGACAGCTGTCTGAGTGTAGCTACTTTTGTTATTGTGAAAAAAATGGAAAAAAAGGAATTTCATGTGTTGATGAAACACTACTTTTTGATGAAAAAAAGTGCCGCCGATACCAAAAAATGGGTTGATGAGTGTTATCCAGACTCTGCACCGGTTGGTTTGCAAAATTTCGTACTGGTCATATGAGCACCGAAGACGATGAACGCAGTGGACGTCCAAAAGAGGCTGTTACCGATGAAAACGGGAAAAAAAGGCGGGTGAGTAATGTCAGAGACATAACTGGATGTCGTGAATACGAAAAAACTGACACGCTCCCATCACTTTTCCGAATATAAGTTAGTTGATTGATTGTATGAATTGTGCAAGCTTTCCTCTTTTTCACTAATAGAATTTGAAGCGATACACCTACATTAAAGTACAGATTAGTTACATTAAACAGCTACTATTCTACAACTATATATTCCAAACTTGAAACAATTCCTTTTCAATTTGGTAATATAGGAAGCTAGGTACGAAAAATTTGTAGTTTATTTTTATTGAAGCTATGCCGTTCGTACTTGAATGAGTTAGTGACGGTACAAATCTGCCATCTTTTCGGTGCCATCGTGCTGACGGTGCCTCGTACGTTCAGAGTAGCTGCTTTAACTTAAATGACGCTATTTCTCACATCACATTTCCTTTTATACGTGCTAGTGGTAGCGGTGGAAGGACGTCCCCTTTGTTAGAATTCCTTTCCTATACGCAGAACGGGAAACAGTGAAACGATATAAAAGAGAGAGTTAGCAGAGCGGCAGCCAGTTGAATTCGTCATCTAACACTCGATGTGGATAGACGAATAACCTACTACGACTAATTTCGATTTTGTTTTATTTTTTATTCGCAGTTGTCTACCTACCCAAGCTATGGGTAAAAACCGCCATAGATCCGAGAAGGATCCAAAGGATGCTAAGCGTCTGAAGCCAAGTGATGTACAGGTAAACGACCGTTTGCTGAGTAAAAACCAATATGCTGATCTGCCAGTAGATGTCGAAGATGAACTGCAGAAGAAGGAAAAAATGCCGCCTTTCTACCTGAAGGGCTTCCCACCAACTCTACGCTCGGATTTCAACACACTGATCAGCAAAGGACTACAGGCAACAATCCGTTTATGTACTGAAGGCTACAAAATAACTGTTCCGGCTTTGAACCACTACAAAGGAGTGGAATGCTATCTGAAGCAGACAAAAGCGGAATACTTCACACACGATATTGCCGTCAACAAACCTATGAAGGTTGTAATTCGAGGACTACCCGACATGATGGAAGCCGAACTAAAGCAGGCACTGTCGGAGGCTGGACTAAAGCCTTTGATGGTATTTAAAATGAAGCGCCATAATACGGACAAAAAGTTTAGAGATCAACTGTACCTGATTCATCTGGAGAAGGGCTCCATCACCATGAGTCAACTGAAAACGATTAAATCGTTATTTCACATAATCATCGAATGGCAAAAGTATAAACCGGTACATCGGGATGTCACACAGTGCACGAACTGTTTGAACTACGGCCATGGAGCGAGGAATTGCCACATGAAAAGTCGGTGCGGGAAATGTGCCGAACCACACAATACCAACGATTGCCTACTAGATGACATCGCTGTAAAATGTGTGAACTGTGATGGCGACCATCCATCTACTAGCAAATCGTGTCCCAAACGTGCTGAGTTCACAAAAATTCGACAACAGGCATCCCGTAAACAATCAACGCACAAGAATGTTCCACAGAAGGATGAAATTAATTTCCCACGGCTCCCACCGAAGAGGGACATTCCGAATTTGCCGCCACTTCCTCGCAGCAATCCAAAGACTTCAGCCTCTGGATCCCAAAAAGAATCTTCCTCAAGAATCCCTCCTGGATGGGGCAATAATCAACCACAAGCAAAGGATGACTCTGGTGATTTATTCTCTGCTGAACAACTGATCGTCATTTTTGAAACAATGACAACAAAACTACGAAACTGCAGAACGCGGTTAGATCAAATCAACGCCTTAGGCAAATTCATCATCGAATATGCAATATAATGAGTTGGTTATAGTAAATTGGAATGCTTGCTCACTCAGGAGCAAAACTGCTGAATTGTCCGACTTTCTTCAAGAGAAGAATGCCGATATTGCTATTTTAACTGAAACTCATCTTAAACCTGAAATTTCTATTTTTATTTCCAATTACAGGATTCACAGGCTCGACAGGACAACTACCAGAGAAGGGGGAGTTGCCATTGCCGTTAAACGATCCATTCAGCACAGGCTTCTGTCAGCCTTTAAATTGCAACTCATAGAAGCCATCGGAATTGAGATTACAACGACGATGGGACCCATCATCATCATTGCAGCGTACTGCCCCAAACAAACCAATCTTCGAGATGGTACGTGTGCATCATTGAAGCGAGATCTGGCTATGCTCACTCGACGACAGAACGAATTCATCATTGCTGGGGACCTGAACGCACGGCATGAGCTGTGGGGAAACAGAAGACAGAATCGAAACGGATTCGTACTTGCCGAAGATTACGAAGCTGGACAATACAACATCTTCGCTCCGGATCAACCAACGCGACTTTCCAGATCGGGAGTTCATTCCATTTTGGATATATTCATCAGCAACATCGCCATAGACAGCTCTCCGGTTGTCTTCAACGAGCTCTCTTCCGACCACTTTCCAGTAATATTGACGTTGGGATCTTCACCAGAAACAGTGCCTATTCAACCTCGGAGGAACTATTATCGCACTGATTGGGTCCAATTTCAACATATCGCCGACCAACTTATTAATATCGATTTGCCACTTGATTCCCCGATGGAAATCGATGCAGCCCTATCTTCCTTCCAGCATTCAATCACAGTCGCTCGTGATAGGACGGTTGTACGGTTCCAGTACAACACATGCCGAGTTCCTCTCTTCAAATCGACAGTGTCACCAAGAAACTCATCCGACTTCGGAATATCTACCGGAGGCAGTATCAACGAACTGGCATTCTAGATAGGAAGACTACTTATAACAACTTAACTAGGATAATCCAGGAAAGGATATCTGAGCTTCGCAACAGGAACTTCCAGCAAAAGCTTCGAGTAATTCTCCCACATTCAAAGCCCTTCTGGTCCTTAACGAAGGTGCTTAAGAAAAAACCGAAGCCTATTCCTCCTCTGATGTCACCCCAGGACGCAGCTGAAGGAATACCTTTAATCACACCAGTAGAGAAGGCAAATGCGCTAGGCCAGCAGTTTGTGTGTTCTCACAATTTAGGACTTAACATTGTTAGTCCATATGAAAGAGCCGTTGCTGATAGCGTAGCTGAGGTTGACCAATCAGACAGCTTGGTTCCTGAGGAAAGTAGAGTCACTGCGAATGAGCTGATGGCTTTTGTGAAAAAATCCAAAAATATGAAGGCCCCCGGTTTCGACAACACATTCAACATTGAGCTGAAACATTTGAGTATTCGCTCATTTGTCTTCTTAGCTAAAATTTTTAACAGGTGCTGGGAGCTTGGTTACTTCCCTTCAATGTGGAAGTTAGCTAAAGTTATCCCAGTTTTGAAACCGGGGAAAGATCCTTCCTTTTCCAAGAGCTATCGGCCCATCAGCTTACTCTCTGCCCTATCCAAGCTGTTTGAAAAGTCAATACAAAGGCGAATTCTTGCTTTTGCAGATGAACAGGATATATTTCTGGAAGAACAGTTTGGGTTCCGGAAAGGAAGATCCACCATCCACCAGCTCACAAGGGTTAACAACGTCATCCAGCAAAACAAATCAGTGTCCAAAACGACTGCCATGGCAATATTGGATATTGAAAAGGCATTCGATAATGTGTGGCACGATGGCCTGGTGTTTAAACTGCATCGGTATAATTTTCCCATGTATCTTATTAAAATTATCAAAAATTATCTTGCAGATAGAGCATTCCAGGTTTCTCTGAATAATGCACTTTCAGAAAGATTTACTATTCCTGCTGGTGTACCCCAGGGAAGTATCCTAGGTCCCATTCTATACAACATTTTCACATCAGACATCCCACCTCTTCCAGGTGGTGGTGTTCTGTCACAATTTGCTGATGATACTGCCATTCTTTACAAAGGTCGTGTCATTAATGCTCTGAAAAATAAACTACAGACAGGTCTGGACGCTTTAACGGAATATTTTACAAGCTGGAAAATTGTGATCAATGCAGCAAAAACTCAGGTCATCTTGTTTCCACATTCAAGATCTCCAAAACTTGTTCCATCAGACGAATGCAGAATACGATTCGGTGATGAGGTCATTCAATGGTCCGATGAAGTTATCTATCTAGGACTCACCTTTGACAGGCATCTGATATTCAGGTCACATGTTGACAAAATCGTGCAAAAATGCAGCATACTCATTAGGTCTCTGTATCCGCTGATTTGTAGAACATCTAAACTATGCCTGAAGAATCAGATGGCTGTCTATAAACAAATCATCTACCCCGCAATTGAATACGCAATCCCTGTTTGGCGGGGCTGTGCACGAACACACAAACTTAGGCTTCAGCGCATTCAAAGTAAGATCTTAAAGATGATTCTAAATCTACCCCCTTGGACAAGAACTAGTGAAGTACATGAGATGGCCTCACTGGATATACTAGAACAAAAATTCGAACAATACTGCACGAAATTTGAAGAGAGGTGCTCAATCTCTGAAATACAAATAATTCAAAATTTGTACGTATTAGTTTAAGGATAGTTATAAGTAGGTAGACATTTTATAAATAATTAAAATAAATATTATGATTAAACATTAGTATGTAAAACAAGAGTAACTAAAACACCTAATATTAATAACGAATCGTATGAACAACAAAGATGAAAGGCCAAAGGGTCAAAACACTTGTACTGTAAAATGTTGATGTAATACACAAAAATAAGATTAATAAACAGATATTTATGCAAAAAAAAAAAAAAAAAAAAAAAGCGGCAGCCAGTAATACTGAATGGGTCGTCGAGCTGTCAACAGCATATTGTGGAGGAACAGTTAAGGGCAAGGCAAAGTCCCGCTCAAACCGTGCTAGTCTGAAGTGCCCAGTTGGCGGCAGAATCCATCGTTTGCCTCGGAAGGGGAACTACGCCGAGCCTGTCAGTGCTGGTGCATCGGTCTATCTGGCGGCAGTGATGGAATACTTGGTTGCCGAAGTGTTGGAATTGACCGGTAACGCTGCCCATGACAACGAAAATCATCCCTCGCCATCTGCAGCTGGCCATCCGTTGAAAACCCCGTCCTTTTCAGGATGACCACATCACTGTGATAAAGAAATATTTAGAATTGCTTTAAGTTTAGCCAGTTCTGATACGCCTGGAAAGTAGAATGCGCAAATCAAGTGGAAACATTTGTTCTAACAATTTTTGTTTTCGGCCGCATACTAAAGTAATCGCGACAAAAATACATATTGATCTGTGGCAACTCTGTTTCGCACGGCATATTTGTAAACTAGTATAAAGATGTGTTCAAAATCATCACTTTCGCTTTCGCATTGCCGTTCGTAATTGAATGTGTTAGTGACGGTGCAAATTATTTTAACTCCCATCTTGAATCTTTTGGTAGGAAAAATTGAGATCTGAGATGGTTCTCGTGTGTGTCTTGTTTCGGCAATGGGCCTTGCTGGACTTTTTGGCTGCCTTTTTCGGTGTCATTGTGCTGACGGTGTCTCGTTCATTCATATCGGGAAACAATGAGACGACAGGTCCTCGATGTTGCTGTCGTGTGTCTTGTTTCGAGAAGAGTTGCTCAGCAAATGGTAGGAAAAATGAACCATTCAACTTTTATATGGATGCTCTTGTATAGATACAGACATCTCGCGTTCTGATTGGCTGGTGCTGTCATGGGTTAAATCAAACAGGTTTTTCAATAGTGTACTATTGAAAAACTTCAATATTGTTGTAATACACGTTCAAGTTGAAGATTTTCGATTCTATTGGTAGTTAGATTATATAAATCCTTCTACAGATCACTGAGCTATGAGCTTTCAAAATACGAGAAAGGCAAACGCGCCTTATGAATTATCTTCTTTGATACTCGTTTATACCAAACATTTCAGAAAAGTTTAATTGTGAACTATTTAAGAATATATCACACAACTGAAAGTTTTATCATAAAATTGTGAGCATATTTCCGATGGCATGTAGCAAGAATTATGTTGATTCGTTAGATATAACAGGAGATATTCACGATCAAAAACTTATCACTCTCTCAGAGGGTAAATTTTGAAAAGGCGCCCCATAGTAAAGTAAGTCGTATTCACGACAAAAATCCACAAAATGATTTTCAATGACCGTAAAGTGAAGTTGATCGAGATAGCTGACACCCTGACAGATATCAAAGGAACGTGTTGGACATATTATTCATGAATATTTGGATACGAGAAAGCTTTTTTTTCAACGACTACCTTGAAAAGGGAAAAACCATCAACAGTGACTATTATATAGCGTTATTAGAGCGTTTGAAGGACGAAATTTCAAAAAAACGGCCTCATTTGAAGAAGAAAAAAGTATTGTTTCATCAAGACAATGCACCGTGTCACAAGTCGATGAAAACCATGCTGAAATTGAACGAATTGGGCTTCGAATTGCTCCCTCATCCACGGTATTCTCCAGATTTGGACCCCAGTGACTTTTTCCTGTTCTCAGACCTCAAGAGAATACTCCCTGGTAAAAAATTTAGAAGCAATGAAGAGGTAATCGCTGAAACTGAGGCCTATTTTGAGGCAAAGGACAAATCGTACTACAAAAATGGTATCGCTATAATCGCTGTATCGCCTCTGATGGCAATTATGTTGAATAATAAAAACGAATTTTGGCAAAAAATGTGTGTTTCTATTAAACGATACGAACTTTTCAGCCGAACTGTTAAACATGCAAAAAACACTGATTGAAAAAGTACACAGCTAAAAAAAATGAGAAGTAACCTCGGCATAATAATGTTTATCACATAGATATCAGTCATGTAATCACACTTTGAGTGTATTTTGCTGCAATATATCATGCACATGAAATGAATGTTTTAAATCATGTGAATTTCAGCTCGGTCTTGAATATTTTTGACATTTTTATTGAGATTTTACACGACTTGCTCAATATTCAGCTAACTGAGGTGTAATTTTACACGATTTGGCGCGGAACAGTATTGATTCAAGATAAACGTCAAAGATTAAGCTCTGCCATATTAAATTTTGTGTTTAGTTTCGACGGCAGTGGAAAGTTTTGAAGGTAATTTTAAAATGGAAGAAATCATTAAATGTACCATCTGCTGTACAAAAAACAGTGGAGTGAAAAACTACTTAGTGCACATGAAAACTCATAGGAATGCAAGATTGCATGAGTGCCCGATTGTTGATTGTGAAAAAAAATTTAGTTCCTTCCGCAAGCACGTTCGATTTCGTCATGGATATTTAGAAGCAGAAAAAATGGATAATCGTTTTAAGTGTTCTCTCGCAACGTGTTGTTTCGAATCCAATTGTTTCGAGAAAATTATGAAACACACCACAGTGCACATTTCTTCCGAACAACCTGTTTATTAACCTTTACGGTGCCCCACAAGAAAACCTTTCGCGACAAGCAATAGTTTCAGAATACACAAAATGTATGCACATAGAAGAATATCCAGAAAATCAGAAATTTCGAAAAATTTGACAGAAACACCGATTGACCACTATGCGGAAAATGAAGAAATAATTATTGACGAAAACAAATTAACGAGCATATTGCCTCTGTGCAAGAATTATGTGATAATTGTACCGATGAGACTGTTCTTGTGTGTGGAGACTACAATCAACCTCGAATAAGTTGGACTGAAAATAATTCTGATGCTATGTACAACAACGCACAATTGCCATCGGCTAGCCATGCATTGCTTGACGGAATTGAATTCTTACTGCATACGTAATAATCTCGGTCGCGTACTTGATCTGGTGTTTTGTCCATCCGATTGTGAAGCTACAGTCGACCTCAGTTTAGCCCCGCTGCTCCCCGTTGACACCCATCACCCACCGCTTGCTATTTATCTTCAAACGAGTATTGTTAGCGTTCACTCATCGATTTATTCATTATCGGTTGGCGGCAGTAACAGTGTATGGCCACTAAATTATAAATTATTGGATTTCACTGCGCTCTCTGATCATTTGAGAAATATCAATTGGGCGGTATTGTTTTCAACTGAGGACGTTGACGATATGGCAAGGATTTTTTGCAGTGAAATCAATCAGTGGCTTGATAGTAATGTTCCTCGTATCAGGCCGGCTGTCATTCCAGCATGGAGTACATCAAAATTACGTCAATTGAAACGTGAGCGGAATTCCTGTCAACGTAAGCTGCGGCGGAATCGATGCTTAGCAAATACTATAAAATTTCACCAATCTGTAAATGCATATCGCACACTGAATTCGACATTGTATAGATCGTATGTACTTAAAGTGCAGACAAACCTCCGAAGAAACCCTCGTAATTTCTGGCGATTCGTAAATTCAAAGAGAAAATGTTCTTCAATCCCCTCAAACGTATTTTTGGACAATACGGTTTCTGCTTCAATTCCAGAATCTTGTGAACTATTTGCGAGTTTCTTTGCCGGTGTTTTCTCGAGTAGTTCTACCTCGACATTCGACGCGAATGACGCTGCTTCAAATGTACCTACCGATTTGTTGGATTTGGATATTTTTACCGTTACACCATACTTGGTTGAACAAGCAGCAAAAAAACTTAAACGCTCCTTTTCTCCTGGTCCGGATGGTATACCATCCGTTGTTTTGTGTCGCTGTATTTCAACTTTAGCTGAACCATTGAGCATTATTTTCAATCGATCGTTTGAGCAAGCTAGGTTCCCTCGTATATGGAAACAGTCGTTTATTTGTCCCATTTATAAAAGTGGTGATCGACGTAATGTAGCGAATTATCGTGGAATAACAAGCCTCTCGGCATCGTCGAAATTATTCGAGATAATTGTGAGTGTTGCAATTTTGGATCGCGCAAAGAATTATATCTCATTCGATCAGCATGGTTTTATGCCGGGGAGATCAGTTACAACGAATTTGTTGGCCTTCACATCCCAGTGCATAACTAGTATGGAAGCTAAAATACAAATGGATGTTATCTATACCGATCTCAAAGCTGCTTTTGACAAAATAGATCATAAAATACTTCTTTGCAAATTATCTCGCCTTGGATTATCTTCGCAACTCGTATCTTGGTTGGACTCATATCTTTCCGATAGGAAATTACGCGTGAAAATAGACCACAGTACATCATCCGAGTTTTCGAATAAATCAGGTGTCCCACAAGGTAGTAACTTAGGACCCCTGTTGTTCGTATTATTCTTCAACGATGTGGCGTTGCTTTTGGGAGCTGGATGTAAATTAGTCTACGCAGATGATTTAGAACTGTATCTCACTGTTCGTAGTGTAGATGATTGCCAGCGACTACAATGTCTGCTTACATTGTTCAGCGATTGGTGCAGGAAAAACAAACTCATGATAAGTGTAGCCAAGTGCCAAGTCATCACATTTCATAGGATTTCATCTCCAGTTATATTTGACTATAACATTGATGGTACAATTATCTCTAGAGTGGATCAAGTGTGTGATCTTGGTGTACAGTTGGATGCTAAACTGACGTTCGATGCTCATCGTTCTCAAATCGTTTCGAAAGCAACACGTCAATTGGGTTTCATCGCTAAGATTGCAAAGGACTTTAAAGATCCGCATTGCCTTAAGGCTTTGTATTGCTCACTCGTTCGCCCAATTCTCGAAAACGCGTCGGTAATCTGGACTCCGTATCAAGTATCGTGGAGCCTTAGAATTGAACGAGTGCAGAAGCGATTTGTTCGTATGGCATTACGAAATTTACCGTGGAGAGATCCAGTAAACTTGCCACCATATTCAGACAGATGCCAATTGTTAGGAATCGACACGTTACAGCGACGTAGAAAAATTCAACAGGCTTTGATAATTGCTAAGTTGATCAACGGAGAGATTGATGCTCCTGAACTACTTTATGACCTCAATTTTCGAATACCGAATAGATCACTGCGTAACACAAACCTGCTTCAGAACAGATTCCATAGGACTGTATTCGGATACAACGAGCCAATTACTGCATGCATAAGAACATTCACTACAGTAGAAGAGTTGTTTGAGTTTGGAGAGCCTTCCCGCCGCTTCATTGAAAAAATCAAGCGTTCTGAAATAATCTGACTATGGATAATTTATTTTTTGTTAGTTGTTTGTAATAGCTTTTAAGTAGTTGTGTAGTTGTCATGTAATTTTTGTGATTGTTTTAAAAGATAGTGGTTTTTATGCCTATCTGAGAATGATATACATTTTTCAACTCAGATGGGCTTTTTCCCACTCTGTTAGTCCATTTAGACATCAGTCCGATAGATTTTGTTTAATAAATAAATAAATAAATAAATAATTGGCCTAAATAAATGAAATAGAAGAAGAAGAAAATGAAGATCAGCATCCCATCACTGGACCACTGCTAGTATCTGTGAGTAAGTTTAGACATAAAAAAATAACAGAAGTCTTTCGTAAATGCGGATTAGACTGATGTTCCACTCAAGGCTCAAGGCAACTGTTAAATCGAGTTACTTAAACAATCATTGAAAATCATTGATAATTGTAGTTAATTTTTTTATAGGCATGGGACAACAACGCTACATGTTTTACGTCTACGCAGATCAGATTCGGCTAACCGAAGGTACAATTGAATTCATCCGAGCCATTTAAGATCTTGTGGGTATTCACTTCGTTCACAACTATAAATATTTAAAATTGTCGTCAAAATTGTTGGAGTTTATACAGCTCTATTTTTTGAAAATAAATTCTGAGTATGGTTCCAAATCGAACGCCTACAAAGTAGGAAATACACAGCGTGTAGTACACCGCGCGATAGACGCCTTGTCAAAATATGCCGCCTAATATTTGTAAGTCATATATATCAGAGAAATGATAAATAAAAAGAATAAACGTGAAATCAAATAAAATATGTTTTCCTGGCATACAAAGCTTTTCATTCAAAACTTTTAACAACTTTAACAAAAAAATACACGATGTTTAATACCTCTGCTAACATTCCTGTAAAATCACATGTCGTGCCTGTATAAACCAAATCGGGCGTGTAAATTTTAACTCTCGTGTAAAACTACGCAAAACATAGCGTTCCTTTTGTGTGCATAAGATTTGGCGCAATTTTACATGGATTTTTTTAACTGTGTAAGCTCGATATTCAAACAACCAGACTGTTTACCTCAACTGTCAAGTATTCGATTACTACAGCAATTTTTCAGTAATTCTAATATCTTTCTAGGTAAAAAAGAAGTAATAATGGAATATTTGTTTGATGACATAAGCTCTATTCAATAGAATTATTTAATAATCAAGATATACTTATTCGCTAAATTAGACAATATCTTCTCAGGAACTCAGTTTTAGCGGATTCTGAGATGATTATGACATTCATTGGTTTAGTTTTCGATAAAATATTTGTTAACGAAGTAGCTTACAAGTTACTACGACTCCAACTGTCGTCAACAGTAACAGCTATAACAACCGTAGCTGTTAGAGAAGAAAAACTTTTCATCAGTACAAACCTAACCACCGATCAGAACAGTTCAGAAATAAACTGCTTTTAATTGTTTCCCTCCGGTCTTGCTTACTGCACTCTGTAACATACAAGAGGTTATGGGCACCCCGCAAATTCACGGAATTCCACAATATTCCGGTGGACCAGGATTCGAAAATTGGAGTTTCCGCGTCAAGTTGTTTCTGGATTCAGTGGACGTGCTGAAGGCCTTGACAACCGATGTTCCATCTGTGGAAGCGGAGAGGAAGAAGTTCGAGGAAGCTGACCGGAAGGCAAAAAGCTTAATCGTTGGATTCCTGGCTGATGAAGTTCTGGAAGTGGTCCGGAACAAACAAAGCGCAAAGGATATGTGGACGAGCTTGGGCGAAGTTTATGCCAAGAAGTCGGTGGCGAGTCAAACTCTCCTAAGGAAGCAACTGGGTCGTTTGCGTATGAAGGAGGGGGCCTCAATGCGGTCACACTTTCTGATGTTCGAAGATTTGGTAAGACAACTGAGAACGGCTGGTGCGGTTTTATCCGATGGAGATCTCGTCTCTCAGTTGTTTCTGAGTTTACCGGATACGTATGATCCGTTGGTCACGGCACTTGAAAATATCAGGGAAGAAGATTTGAACCTGGATTTTGTCAAGAAAAGACTGTTAGCGGAAGAGCAAAAGCGTACCGATCGCATGGATGAAACTTCTGAAGCAAGACCAGCAGCGTTTGCAGGTAACCAGCAAAAGAAGTATGTTGGCAAGTTCAAGGGAAAATGCCATAAATGTGGAAAACTTGGTCACATGAAGAAGGACTGTAAGCAGAGAGAAGCACATGCAGTCACAGAAGAAAAGGCTGTCAGTTTTATGGTGAGTCGCGACGCAGCTACGAAACCGAGTGAAAAGACTATCCACTTCAAACTGGATTCGGGAGCTAGTGATCATTTAGTGAACGTGAAGAGTTTCTTTGATAAGGTTGAAACCTTGACGACTCCCGTGGTGATAAATGTTGCGAAGGATGGGCAGAATCTAGTTGCAAGGGAAGAAGGTGAAATAAATGGTTTAAGTAACCAAGGCATACATCTCAACGTGCGGAAGGTGCTGTATGTACCGAATCTACGAGATAACCTACTGTCGGTACAAAAGCTCGCGAACGTTGGTATGGAAGTACTGTTCCTGAAGAATAAAGCGGTATTGAAAAAAGATGGTAATGTTGTCGCCACTGCCCCGAAGAAAGGAAATCTTTACGAGCTCGATATCAAGGTAATGGTAGCTGCTGCGTACAGTTGTCAAGTTGATTGTAATGAGCTTTGGCACCGACGCTTGGGACATCTCAGTCAAAGTGGTATGGCTACGATCGTTCGGAAAGAGCTAGCAACTGGTGTAAATTTCAAACCTGGGAAGCTTCAGTTCTGCGATGCTTGCGCTCAAGGTAAGCATTGTCGGGATCCTTTCAATGGATCACGTGATAGAGCAAAGCAAATTTTGGAACGTATCCATTCTGATGTGTGCGGCCCGATTGATCCCTCTGCCTGGGATGGCTCAAGATACTTCGTGTCATTCATCGATGACAAGACACATTTTGCAATGATTTATCTCATGAAGCGGAAGTCGGAGGTCTTTGAGAAATTTCGAGAATATGAAGCGCTGGTGACCGCTAAGTTCGGTATGCGGATCTCGAAACTAACCGTAGATCAAGGTCGAGAGTATGGCTCTACGGCGCAAAAATCATTCTACAAAGAAAAAGGTATCCAAGTAGAAACTACAGTGGCTTATACACCCCAACAGAATGGTGTGGCTGAGCGGTTCAACAGAACGCTTGTTGAAAAAGTAAGGACTATGTTGATTGATGCGTCAATGCCGAAGTCGATGTGGAATGAAGCTGCCTTAACCGCAGTGTTCCTGATCAATCGCAGTCCTTTCTCTGAAAGTGTTACGCCAGCTGAAAGCTGGATTGGTTCCAAACCAGATCTAGCAAAGCTTCGTGTGTTTGGATGTAAGGCTTATGCATGGATTCCATCGCAGCTTCGCAAAAAGTTGGATGCCAAGAGTCAAAGCGTGGTAATGATCGGCTACGCTCCTAACGGATACCGCCTTTGGAACAAGGAAACCAAAAAGATGGTAATTGCTCGAGATGTTCGTTTCGACGAAAACTGTTTTCCGTACTCAGCTGAGTCCAAAGAACACGAGAAACCATTCGTAGTATTACCGCCACTCGAGCAAGAGGGGGATGCTGAACCAGTATCAGATGATCTAGAAGAAGAGCAAGTTAACGAAGAAGTCAGTGATCAAGAGGATGAATCAATTGAATCTTCAGCTGCCCGCGCGCTCCCTTCGCAATCAGAAAGACACGAGATTAACATGGACTCATCGTCAAGGCATAGCGAACGGGAGCGCAGGTTACCTGGTAAGTTGCTTGATTTTTTTACTAGTTACCGAGCAACTTCTGCCGTAAACTCCTCTGTCGTAGATGTTCCTGAAGGCTATCAGCAAATTTACGCTCGTGATGATCAAGAACAGTGGCTGGAGGCTGTGCGTGACGAACTGAAATCAATGGAGACCAATCAAGTATGGAAATTGGTTCAATGTCCTGTTAATGTAAATCCACTAAAAACCAAGTGGGTGTTCCGGCTAAAGGAGGACGAGACTGGAAGGATATTGAAATACAAGGCGAGACTTGTCGCCAAGGGATTCCAGCAGAAACCAGGATTGGATTTCGAGGAAACGTATGCACCAGTAGCCAAACTTGCAACGATCAGGATTGTACTTGCGGTTGGTGTACACAAAGGCTTCTACTTTCATCAAATGGATGTGAAGACGGCTTTTCTCCATGGCGAGCTGAAAGAGACAATTTACATCTCGGTTCCAGACGGAGTCGAAGCTCCACCAGGAACAGCATGTAAGCTGCTGAAGTCGTTATACGGGCTGAAACAATCTCCACGTTGTTGGAATGAAAAGTTCAACAGTCAGATCGAGAAACTGGGATTCGTTCGATCAATGCACGACTACTGTCTGTACATTAGAATTCGTGAGGCTGACGAGCTGTATGTTGTCCTGTACGTCGATGATCTAATCATAGCTGGAGGAAACTTAGAGTCGATTAACAAGCTGAAAGTGCAGCTTGCGTCCGTGTTCGCTATGACCGATTGTGGAAAAATGCGCCATTTTCTCGGGATAACGATTGAGTATAACCACAGTGAAGGTATCATGAAGCTCTCACAAAAATCCAGTATCGTGAAGGTGCTTAATCGTTTTGGCATGAACAATTGCAATCCGACCAAGACTCCTATGGAAAAAGGACTTCAATTGTCTCGTGGTGGTGAAAGTGCGGGCGAACCTTACCGAGAGTTGCTTGGAAGCCTGATGTACATCATGCTCTGTGTCAGGCCAGACATTTGTTATCCTGTGGGTTACCTCGGTCGTTTCCAGCAGGAATCGTCGACTGTTCATTGGAATGCATTGAAACGAGTATTGAGATATTTGTGTGGAAGTACAAAAATGTGTCTCGTATATAAAAAGAACAACGAGTCTGAAGCTTTAGTCGGGTATGCAGATGCGGATTGGGCTGCTGATCTCGAGGACCGAAAATCGATCAGTGGATACATTTTCAAAGTTTTTGGATGTACTGTATCATGGAGTAGCAAGAAGCAATCCACGGTGTCATTGTCATCAAGTGAAGCCGAGTATGTTGCTCTTAGTGCTGCAACAGCAGAGTCTGTGTGGATAACTGGTATTTTGAAGGATCTTCAGGTAGTTCGTGACGATGCTGTAACGATCTATGAAGATAATCAAGGATGCGTGTGTATGGCGAAAAACTTGGAAAATAAAAGAACCAAGCACCACTTTGTCCGGGATCTAGTTGCAAATGGAAAACTGAATATCAAGCCAATTGGAACACGGGATCAGTTAGCGGATCTTTTCACGAAACCACTAGAAGCCACTCATTTTCGAAAACTTAGGTCTCATCTCGGATTGTCGGATTGAGAGGGGGTGTTAACGAAGTAGCTTACAAGTTACTACGACTCCAACTGTCGTCAACAGTAACAGCTATAACAACCGTAGCTGTTAGAGAAGAAAAACTTTTCATCAGTACAAACCTAACCACCGATCAGAACAGTTCAGAAATAAACTGCTTTTAATTGTTTCCCTCCGGTCTTGCTTACTGCACTCTGTAACATACAAGAATATTTTTGTGGGATTTGTCATTTTTAGACTATAGCCGTTTGAACAGAATTTGTAAAAATAGATTAACCCTTTTCAAAAGACAGTTTAGATCAGTTTTTGAAAAACAAAGTATGCAAAGAGGCTTTTCGTGAAAGTCTTCATGTACAGAAAGTTTCAATAAAATCTGAGAGGGTGCTACCCACTCTAAATACGATTTGATTATTACCATCATGACTTATTTTGCTTCCACAATTTTGTGATACTCATTGCAAAGAATAATGGAAACCAACTTAACCTATTACAGGTGATCTTTTACATAAGCTTTCTTTTTATTTTAATTATTGAAGTTGGACTTAAAACGTCAGCTACTGATACTTAAAAATAATCAGTAAAACACAAGAATAAATGATTGATTTTCAACCATAGTTTACCTATTACACTCGTCAAGTTGAACATCGGGACTGATACCCGCATGTACATGGAAAAAACAATTCTTGAGACGAGGTAAATGAGATTGAAATATTGGTATGTTTGGTAATGAGAAAGCACTGTTGTTGGCAACATTTTCCATAATTAGTATTTATGAAGGCAATAACTTATTGCCTTTCATATGTACTTTTTTAAGGGGGGGGGGGTCATAATTTGCAATGTCCACTGTATCTCAGCGCAGACTAATCATAAGTTAACAAATGAACGCAGCATAATTAGAATAGAAGTTTTTCTAGACCCCAACGTTTCTGTTTGATTTTTTTTTATTTTTTGGTGGTTGTTCAAATTGAAAACTACAGTTTTGCACAAAAAAAACACCATTTTGTAGCTCTTAAACCTCCCCAAAGTAACAAACAACGAAAAAGAAAACGTTGGGGTCTGTTTTTTATATGTAGAAATTGTGTGCAAGATTTGAAAAAAAAATGTGCAGTAGTTTTTGAATGATGATGGACAAAGACTTTCAAAACCTACTTTCGAGGAAAACGCGTGTAAAGATTTTTGTCTATAAAATCAATGAAAACAAATAATTACTCCAGGGAGCCAGAAGAGTCTAATGTTTTCGAAAAATCATTTTTTATCTTTTATAATTTATAATTTATAAAAGATAAGATATGATTTTTTTTTAAATTTATTATAACGATTATGGATTTATTGGATACAATATTGCATTTTTTCATAAGTGATAATACCTTAATCTTCTATTATTACAACAAAACTGCGTACTGAATTTATATACATCAAATTGTTTGAATCTTGTATGCAAATCGACATAATATCACAATCGAAGTTATATAGTAAACAATTTTCATCAAACAATGTAATGAGAACGTCGATATAATTCTGATCGCGAAAAATTCTGTCCTATGAAATGCGTTTTATTACACGCTTGGATTTATTAACATGTTTAAATTAATACTCATCTATACTTCCCCTAAAAATTGTGTGATATTACACTATTGCGCGCATTAATAAATTAAAGTACTTTTTCCCCAGTGCAATACTGTTTGTGCCAAACTTTGTGGACCTTTCGTGAGCTAAGAGCTAAGTTCGTAAGTTCAGGGAAAACTTACAAGATTTTCTCTTTTCCTGGGTATGAAATATTTTGTAATGAAGAATATCATTAACGCTATAACTGCCACGGATTTAATGTTCAGAAAATTATTCATTCTAATTTTCCATAATATATCCTCTATTTCTAGCGCCGGTATCAGAGTTCTATGTTTTATCTATCAGTAAATCAAATGGCATTGAAACACCGTCAGGATATTGCATTTATGCTCGAAAATGCAATACCAGAGCAATCTACGCCACCAGTGCTTTACAATGAAAAACGGCATTAGTAATGCATTTAAAAGAATGCAGGTTACGCGTGTTCGCTTGTAGCTGAGCTCCCAACCCACTGCAGTTGATAGCAGTAAAGTTCGAAACTGAATTATTTTCGGTTTCAAACGAAACTGTTCCATAGATTTTCAAAAAAATAAATCAGAATTGCAACCGCTAACGTATTCTGCATTGCACATTGATCGTAATGCAAGCTACTGTATGACCAAATTTTTTGTCATTTTCAAGCAATGGGAATAAAAACGAAAAAAATGTTTCTAATTTTGGCATTTGTTTAGCTTCAATGTAGAACGCTAAAAATGTGGAACCGATCGAAAACGGTTCTACAAATCTTGTATGGCAAGAATCTGACAGAAACAGAACCGTTAATAACCGCTAGGCGAAATTCGCTGCCGAAAACAGGGATGCCAGGTCATTTTTTAAAAAATCTGTGATCAAACCAAAAACCTGTCTGTGAAAATCTGTGCCCGGGAATAAACCCGGGAATAAAAACGAAAAAAATGTTTCTAATTTTGGCATTTGTTTAGCTTCAATGTAGAACGCTAAAAATGTGGAACCGATCGAAAACGGTTCTACAAATCTTGTATGGCAAGAATCTGACAGAAACAGAACCGTTAATAACCGCTAGGCGAAATTCGCTGCCGAAAACAGGGATGCCAGGTCATTTTTTAAAAAATCTGTGATCAAACCAAAAACCTGTCTGTGAAAATCTGTGCCCGTTTTCCGTACCATAATTTTGGTGAGCAAAAAAAAAGGTCCTACTCCCAACACGCTCTGTACCTTTTTCCTCAACCGCTCTGTACTTTTTGGTGCTAAACTGTGCTCGATTTCAAAAATCTGTGATTTATTCCAGAATCTGTGGAAATCTGTGATCATTTTCAGAAATCTGTGAAAATCTGTGTCATTTTTAAAATCTGTGCAGAAAATTGAAAATCTGTGTAACACAGATAGATCTGTGAACCTGGCCGGAAACGGTTGTTGCATTGTTGCCAGATTTTAGCCTGAATACTAGCAGAATTCCGACAAAAAATGGCTGGCAGACACAGCCAGCCGTCTGGGGGAAATTTCCCCGCCGCATACAAGTGGATATGTGCCTGAATACCTCAAAACAGTTGTCCGAGTGCAAAAAGGGCTAGAAAGCGTGATGAGCTTCCCTAATTGATTTTGCAAGTTTGAAAAATCTGTATTTTTGGAGTATGCACCATTCCAGATATTCACGATTGAATTATAGCCAGTTTTCCCAGGGTGAATTTGAAGAAGCGACCCATAGTTAGGCAAAACGCATTAACGACAAAAGTCAAATATTGATCTTACTTGCAACTTTAGTTATAATTAAGGCTCGGATCCGTACTGTATTTTACAGTATTGTACTGTATTTTGGACCCAAATACTGCGTACTGTTTTTCACTCTAAAATGTACTGTATTTTTCTTTGTACTGTATTTTGCCTTTCAAGAGTACTGTTTTTTTAAACAGAAAAAAATAAATACACAATTTTATTCTTTTGACGCTACGAATTTTGGTATACCGAATCTAGTTTATGTTCTGTGGCAATAAAATAAAAATAATGCCTGATATCAAGTGATATGCGGATATACTTGATAGTTGAGAATATTCCATACAATTTGATGCCAACGCATATCACAATCGCATAGCGAATATAAATACATGCAAACAGCCAGGGATTAATCTGTGAATCTGGCATCTCTGCACACAGCAAACGGTGAATTTTATCGCTCCACGATAGAAGGGCATATCTGCAAATGAGAGCCTCTCTTTGTTGACATTCTTTTTCAATTATTGCTGCGCTTTTATAGAAATTTTCTCAGTTTCTAATAATATTCGAAAGATTAAGGATTTTGCTTGAGACTTATGCGAAGTGTTAATAATTATCAAATAATAAATCAATCAGGTATTTTACGAATCGCCAAATAAATAAAGACAATCTGTCATTTATAGCACGGCCCTTTTTTGTGAGACGATAGTACAGAACGAATGGAAATGTCAAAAAATTTGTCGTTCTCCTTTTCGTCATGAAAATATCACAAAATTGAGAAATGGCAACGTTTCAATTATGAATCGCTGGATGGAAATATTCAACCATCTTAAACGTGCAGATTGCAAGTATAAAGACATTGCTATAATAGTTGAGTATATTTCATGCTTACCAGGAACATCAGCATCAGTGGAACGCATATTTTATGCAGTCAATAAAACTTTGACCACAGATAAGACGTGCTTGGAAGTGGATACACTGGAAGCGATACTGATTGTGAAGTGCAATTCAAAGTACGAATGCGTTGAATTCTACAATTACCTCAAAACAAAATATGGACTGCTTCGTCAAATTTCATCAAAAGAGAAATACGAGACGGCAACTGCAGAAAGATCGAAATCGAAGGTCGATACAAATGTATACAATTGATGGTTATTTCATGATTCGTATTTTTTGTTATTTTTCATTTAACTTAGATATTTATTTTATTTCAACTGAGAAATGAAAAAAAAAATAATGAGAATATTAATTAATAGTATCTGATAATAGTTTTGTTTTGTTTTAGTCATCATTTTTATATAAAATGTGTACTGTAAAACGTACTGTTTTTTTAAAGCCGATGTACTGTATTTTTTTGTTTTTTCTGTAAAATGTACTGTATTTCAAGAAAAAAAATATCCGAGCGTTAGTTATAATCTAAGTAATAATCTCAGTTATATTCTTAGTTATGATTTTAGTTATAATCTTAGTTATAATCTTAATTATAACTGTTAGAAATTTCGTAGTTTTGTTTAAATGGCAAGAACTCGAACTAAAATTTATTGGAATGTTATTTCGGGATTTCACATAATTTTAGCTTACTTACTATTAGTATCTAACCGAGTGCTCGCTGGCTACTGAGTTCCCAACTTGGCAATTTGTACGGTTACTGGTATTCCTATCGAGCTATAGTTAAGGTTACCTGTATAAGTTAAGTTCACTGTTAATGACAATTCTCTTCATACCTGGTGAAGTTACTTCACTTAGCTCGGGCCTACTTCTACGGCAAACGTAATTTATAAATAGAAAAATGAATTGTGTACGATGATAACGGTAATGAATCTCAACGGTGATAAATCAAGTTAACTTATCCAATAAGGTTAACTTCTCCGATCTTCGCACGTGAATATATCTCCGGTTATGACGTTGGATGTCCTGCTGTCAGTCCACTAGTGACACGATTTCTCCGAAACGATTTCTCCGACACGATTACTCCGACATCACTGCGTACGGCGATCGAGGGGCCTACTCCATACATAATATAACACCCCGACCCGTAATACCCGTTATTTCTGGGTTTTACCGACCTCCTGAACGTCCAGAAGGGCTACCTTGATCGCTGGTCTCTGCAGTACTCCCGAATTGGTTTGAACGTCGACTTTGCGTACCTGTCCGTCCACAGCTGTATACGTCTTGACGATGCGGCCTCGTAGCCACCCGTTTCTCACAGATTCGTCGACCACAATAACTAAATCGCCTTCTTCTAGTGGACGCAACTCTGAGAACCATTTGGTCCGCCGAGCGATTGTCGGAAGATACGCCTGGATCCACCTTTTCCAGAACTGGTTTAGAAGATGCTGCATAAGTTTCCAGTTTGTTCTCAGCGAAATTGGTTCATCTATTGGGATTCTGTTGAGGTTGTTGGATCCACTCGAGCTCATGAGGAGAAAACTGTTCGGTGTAACAACATCTTGTTCAGCTCCTTCCAGTGGTACGAATGTTAGAGGATGAGAGTTGATAATCATTTCGACTTCTGCAAGAAGTGTAACCAGCCCTTCGTCGTCTAGTCTTTCGTGATGCGCTAACACTTTGAATGCGTCTTTAACCGAGCGCACCTTTCTTTCCCACACTCCTCCCATGTGCGGGGCAGAAGGTGGATTAAAGTACCATTTCGTATCGGTGTTGGTAAAGGTGGCTGCTATCTCGTGGTTAATTGCCTTAATTTCGTTCGCCAAAATTCGAGCAGCGCCGTGAAAATTTGTGCCGTTGTCGCTGAAAATCTGCTGCGGTGCACCTCTTTTTGCCACGAACCGTCGTATGGCCATTCTACAGGATTCTGTTGATAGCGAATGGACGGCCTCTAAGTGAACAGCGCGTATTGTAAGGCACGTGAAAAGTGCCACCCAGCGTTTGACGTTGCTTCGACCTCGCTTAACGACCAGCGGTCCGAAGTAGTCAAGACCTGTGAATGTAAATGGACGCACGTATGGTTGCACTCGTGCTTGCGGTAATGATGCCATTATTGGTTCGCCTGGTTTGGCTCGGTACACGCGACACCACATACATTTTTTTATCGCTTTTTTCACTACTGAACGCATCTTTGGTATGTAAAATTTCTGGTGCATCTCATTTATAACTGTTTCTGTATTTGCGTGTGCAAACCGCTGATGGAATCGAAGTATGAGCAAATCTGTCACGTGGTTCTCCCTTGGTAGAATCACTGGATTGCGAAAATCGAAACAATAGTACGCCGCTTTGGGGTCGATTCTACTTTCTGAACGGATAATACCATCTTCATCTAGAAAGGGCGATAGACCTCTCAAAGTGCTTGCTTTTCCCAGACGCTGACGCTGAGCTATGGGTCGCTCTGAGTTTGCTTTCAATAATGAGATTTCATTTGCGTAAGGACCGGCCTGTACCATTCGCCACAGACTCTTTTCCGCCGAAACGTAGTCTTCATGATTCAGATACACGGTACGGGACTTTGTTAGAACCCTGTTTTTGTAACAGCACTGATTGCGAAAATGTTGGAGGTACGACAGCCGTTTTATTAGATCATCGAAGCGGGAACACTTCGCGAAATCAAACGGTGTTTGATGCGGAATTTCTCGATGAATAAGGGCGGTCCGCAGTTCTTCGGTAGGATCTTTCAATGAGGGCTCAGCTGATGGCCAAAGGTGCTCGGGCGAGTACAAAAACTCGGGGCCGCGATACCAGCAGCTCAGTGGATCGAAGCTTGGACCACTATTCCACTTTGTAGCTTCGTCGGCGATATTCATCCTTGTCGGTACCCAGTGCCAATCGTCAACATTCGTTTCGGTGAGAATTTCGGCAACCCGAAATGCCACGTAAGGGCGATATTTACGAGGGTCTGCTCGTAGCCACGAGAGGACGGTTGAGGAGTCTGACCAGATGAATCGTCTCTTAATGGATAGGGAATGATTTTCTACTATACTCCTCATCAATCTAACGCCCAGCACGGCAGCGTTCAATTCGTTTTTAGGAATAGTCTGCGGTCGGAGCGGAGTTACTTTCGCTTTCGATGCTACCAGGGAACATCTTGGTGTTCGATCCTCAACGATACGAAAGTACGCTACACTGCAGTATGCCATCTCGCTCGCGTCCACGAAAATGTGTAGTTCAAGCGAGTCGTAGCTTCCGGGTGAGTAGTTGTTGAAGTAGCATCTTGATATTCTCACTTGTCGCAACTCGGGAACCAATGTAATCCATCGTCTCCAACTATATAAATCCTTTTTTGTAATGGGATCATCCCATTCAATTCCAGATCTCCACACATCTTGGATGAGTATCTTTCCGTGTATCGTGTAGTTAGATATAAACCCCAGCGGATCGAACAGGCTCATTACGATTTGTAGAACTTGACGTTTTGTAGGAGTAATATCGCCCGTCAGTAAAGGCTGAAGATCCTTGCGAAACTGTGTCGTGAAGCTGAAAACATCATCACTTGGAATCCACGCAATTCCTAATATCGATAGTATCTCTGCTATCTAAGTAGTCATCGACATACGTGTTATTAACGATTGCTGAAACTGCTAATGGGAATATGGACTCGAATTCCTTCGCGTTTAGATTTTTAACATAATGCGCGGAGCATGGGGAGCATTTCGCTCCGAAGGTTGCTACATCCATGATGTAAACATCTGGGGCACATTTTGCATCAGTCCGCCATAGAAATCGTTGGGATTGGCGATCTTGTTCTCGTATCAGGAGCTGATGAAACATCTGCCTTATGTCGCCAGTTATCGCGTATTGTTTTTGACGGAAATTACACAGAACTTTTAAAAGTGGGGTCAGCAGGTCTGGTCCTTTTAACAGATTGGAGTTTAAGGATATTCCCTCAACACAAGCAGCCGCATCCCATACGACGCGGATTTTGTTCGGCTTTCTTGGATTGCAAACCACTCCGAGTGGTAGGTACCATACTCTGCGAGAATCACATTCCTGTAGCTCCTTCGCTGACGCTTTATGAGCGTAACCTAGCCTTTGGTATTCCATGATCTGTTCGTGAACCGCCTGCTTCAGTTCCAAATTTGTTTCGAGTCTACGCTCGAGACATTTCAGTCGGCGATTTGCCATCGGATAGCTGTTGGGGAAGTTGATATTATCAGTTTTCCATATTAGTCCCGTCTCAAATCTGCCGGACTCCGTTCGTCTTGTTGTGTCACGAAGTATCTTCCAAGCACGTGTATCTCCCTCCGATTCACGTGGTGTACAATTATTAATACCTAAGTTCTCGACCAGGAAGTAATCTTTCACCATTTCGTTCAACTGTCGTTCTTCAGTACAGGAGCAGATATGAACCAAAACGTGTTGGGTTTCACTGGTTCCGCTTATGCCTCCAAAGATAGTCCATCCCAGGCGAATTTTAATAGCTACTGGCTCTTTGTCTCGTCTGTATCGGTGATTGAGCGGCAGCTTTAATCGCGCGTTGTCCACTCCAATTAGAATACCTGGACTGGCCCCGGTATAGCTTTGAACGGGAAGCCCATGTAGATACGGGAATTGCTTCACTAACTCCGGATAGTGCAGACTTTGCCTAGGTAGGTCGAGGCTATCCACGGTGCGTACGTTTCGAAGAGCATATTCCTCATTAGCATTGAAACCTGAGATGTTTAGATGGACTTTTTTTGAAGATGATTCCTTTCTAGTAACGTTACCAGTCCATTGAAGACAGAGCGTGCTTTCGGTCCCATGAAGGTCAAGTTTATCTGCGAGGTCCTTGTCCAGTAACGTCAAATCAGAACCATCGTCTAAAAACGCGAACGTTTCCACTGACTTTCCGTTATTGCGTAGTATGACTGGTAATATTTTGAATAAAGATGATGTACGATGGTTGTGAGTGTATATGATAGCTGGAGAACTGGTTTGAGAATTTATGGTTGGTAGTTCGATCGTATGCAGTAGTTTATGATGCGCTTCTTGACAGCCATTTACACTACAGGGCTGTTTCGTTCTGCATGGCCATCTCCCATGCCCGGTAAGGCATCGTTTACATAGTCCGTTCTGTTCCACGAACTTGATGCGATCTGAGACAGAGTACTTTAGGAATGTGCCACAGTTCCTGATCTTGTGTTCAGTTCTCTGGCATACGTGACATGATTTTAACTTTACGTTCGACGAGCGTGATATAATTTCATTGCTTAATTGTGTGTCGGAATCGTCTTTCGTCGAGTGCGCATTCAGGAAACCGTCCTTTTCTCTTTTCGATCCGCGTCGTGTTATGCTGTCTGGTAAATTGGAAGCACATTCAAGCGGAGAGCTCACTTGGCAGGCTGCTGTTTTAATAGACGATACATAGTTACTAAAGGCTTTCAACGTGCTCTCAGATATCCGTTGACTGTACAATCCCCAGTCCAGTCGCAAACTCGGTGGCAATTTGCCACGAGTTCAGACAGCAACATCGGGTTCGAAAGGTGGGAATGTAAGTTGGCAGCTTCGATATAAGTTACTAGATTCCTTACTTCCCTGCCGAATATGACTAACGTCTCTAGTTTGTTCACGTTAGGAGCGTTCCGTATTTTCGAAAGCAGACAGTGAACTAATTGTTCCGGTCGACCACACTCATCTCTAAGCGTACTTAATATTTCCGGAATAGCCGATGGAAGAGTGAGAAGGCTTTGAACCTTCTCTCTGGCGCTTCCAACCAAACTTTTTTGCAACCTGGCCAGATTTTCGTCCGGTTGTATTCCACACATGACCGTGGTTGATTCGAATGCGCTCAGAAACATAGGCCACTCCAACGGATCTCCCGCGAATTTAGGTAGATCCCTGCAGACAACGTGACGAGCTGCAAGTTGATGTGGACTAATAACTCCGCCTGCAGGCCAAAGGTATTGTGATGGCTGGGGGTGTGACGTTGATTGTTGGGATGGCATGAAATTATCAAAGCCGTTAACCAGGGGGTTCGAATGCACTGTCATATGATTCATTCCTCTTGCCGGATGCGCGGTTTGTGTCGTTGGAACGTTAACAGTACACTGCGCTGTACGGTCATAATCATTCCCTGCCGTCGAAGGTGGATTCATATTATGTATATTAGAGCTTACCAGATGTTGACGATCGTAAGGCTGATATAAACCAATTCTATCGGGATACCATATGGCATCAGACTTGCGTAAATTCATTTCCATCGGCCGCTGGGTCTCTGACTGGCTCATCGAGGGGTGTGTTCTTGATTGTTCCGCGATACAGGAGATAGGTACAGACCCTAATGCGAACTCATTTACATTATTAGCTAGGTAATATCGATAGTTGTACGTTTCGGGATCTACAGGACTTGATGCTCTTATTCCATTAGGTAAATTTGTCGCTGAAGGCATAAGCTTCGTTAAACCGGCCGGCGGATTCAAGAGGTACTGCTGTTGGTTAGGGATTGTCATTTGATGTGTAGGCATGGTAGCCGTTGTATAAACCGATTGTGTCAGAGGCGGTAAGTTTACTAACGAGAGCTGTGATTCGGGCGAGCATATCGATGAAGCAACACTTATGTGTGCTGCTGAGGTAACGGGAGTTGAAGTACAGGAGACAAGTAGATTAGTTCCCTCACTCACTGTGTTTTGCTCTTCTATCCAGCTACTTATATCGAAGCGGCAGACACTGCCACAGTTCTCTACACTATCTTCGTCACTTTCTGCGTCTTCTTCCAGCTGATGTTTTTGTGCCAGATACTCCCTTTCCTTCTGGACCCGCAGATCCAGAATTTTATCTTCTAAAGCCTTTTTTTCTTCCAAGTGTTTCAGGCGAAGTCGAGTGGTTTTCGCTGTTCTACCTGATACAATGGAACCGCAAAGAGGTGAGCAGTTATTGCATTTCCATGATCGATCAGCAACTGAGTCTGCCACACCTGCACAACTAAAGTGCCACCAAGTGCTGCACTTGTCGCAGGCCACCATGTTTTCTTCCTGATCTGGCCGCTCACAGCCTTTACAGTTGAAGGTTACGGAGGTGTAGGCTCCCGGCCGAGCGGTGGCGGGTGGCAGAATAACGAAGATGACGTTTCTTTTAGTTCTATACGGAGTAATACCACGAAATTCACCTTTTTTCTGAGTTTATAGTTTATCTTTTTATGCTTTTCACTTAACAGCTACTTATTCTCAATAGTGCAGGATTAGGCTGTTTTGGGAGTTCTTTCCCACAATCTAACAACGAACAATAACGATTGTTAATAAGGCTAACGCTTCACGCAGTCTCACTAAGTTCGGCATATCATTAAGTTTACGCACATATGAACGTATGTCCTACTGCAGTACAATCTAGTGCATACTCCACTAGTTTGAAAATCTATTCACAACACTTCATGGTGATCTCAAACACTACACATGAATCTGTTAAATCTCTATTCATTACAGCAATTTTCACTTCTTTAGATGCCTTCCGAAAACATTATTTCTTGCTTGTTTTTGAGGTCACTTGATACTTGACCCTCACAATGCACACTATGCATACTCCTACGGCTTACTGTATTACACTCCGAACTAGACTTAACTTTTCACTTAATTCTTCAGAGATTGAGTCTGGTATGTGCTGAACCGAGCTGAACTCTAACTTTTCACTTAATTCTTCAGAAATTGAGTCTGGTCTGTGCTGAACCGAGCTGAACTCCAACTTTTCACTTAATTCTTCAGAAATTGAGTCTGGTCTGTGCTGAACCGAGCTGGACTCTACTGAACTGAACTCAACTGAACTGAACTGAGCTGACTACTAACTTGTCTACGGGCCGACGCCCGAGACTAACGGATATTTTCCGCGCACTCTGAGACTGAACTACCCCTAACTCTTCCCGACTAGTGGTTTTTGTGTTCCTAACATTTCACTAGCTGTTCGGCCTAAACCCGAGACCATCGTGAACGTTACCGCGGTTGTCCGTGAAATTTGTTTGTTTACGCAGAGCACCTCAGTGTCGCGTAAACAAAAACACCTCAGCGACCCCGAGCACATTTCAAGTGCGCGTAACCAAAAACTGCTGCGCCAATGCAAACTAGCAATACAGCAAATTCGCTAAGGGCGCTGCATGCCCCCTTACTTACTGAGCTTGATGATACCTTAAGGGTTAGCATCAAGTCGATTGTGATGGTATCAGACTTAGGCGCGAGGATATGGGTACTAAAAAATTTTGTATAGTTTTCATAACTTAATGATAATCTTGGATTGTAAATTTTAGCTCGGCTTATTGACTTTGTGGACAGAAAAAATATTCCGATTTTATCTAGTCAGCTGTTATCATCCTCAATTGAAGTATCCTAAAACGGATTACTTAGGTGTTTTTGTTTTCATGTGTTTTCGTTTTGCTCTGTATTTTATTATTCCTTTTGTTTAATAAGGCTAGTATACAATATGCGTTTTTAGTTTTTGTCGATCAACATAATGAACATCCCCCTTCTGCCGATCATCTCCGAATTCTGGTAGTCACTTGGGTTTGCGTTCCGATGATGTCTTCCTTTGCCTCGCAAAGGACCACCGCTGTCACCACTTGTAGGCTCCCGGCCGAGCGGTGGCGGGTGGCAGAATAACGAAGATGACGTTTCTTTTAGTTCTATACGGAGTAATACCACGAAATTCACCTTTTTTCTGAGTTTATAGTTTATCTTTTTATGCTTTTCACTTAACAGCTACTTATTCTCAATAGTGCAGGATTAGGCTGTTTTGGGAGTTCTTTCCCACAATCTAACAACGAACAATAACGATTGTTAATAAGGCTAACGCTTCACGCAGTCTCACTAAGTTCGGCATATCATTAAGTTTACGCACATATGAACGTATGTCCTACTGCAGTACAATCTAGTGCATACTCCACTAGTTTGAAAATCTATTCACAACACTTCATGGTGATCTCAAACACTACACATGAATCTGTTAAATCTCTATTCATTACAGCAATTTTCACTTCTTTAGATGCCTTCCGAAAACATTATTTCTTGCTTGTTTTTGAGGTCACTTGATACTTGACCCTCACAATGCACACTATGCATACTCCTACGGCTTACTGTATTACACTCCGAACTAGACTTAACTTTTCACTTAATTCTTCAGAGATTGAGTCTGGTCTGTGCTGAACCGAGCTGAACTCTAACTTTTCACTTAATTCTTCAGAAATTGAGTCTGGTCTGTGCTGAACCGAGCTGAACTCCAACTTTTCACTTAATTCTTCAGAAATTGAGTCTGGTCTGTGCTGAACCGAGCTGGACTCTACTGAACTGAACTCAACTGAACTGAACTGAGCTGACTACTAACTTGTCTACGGGCCGACGCCCGAGACTAACGGATATTTTCCGCGCACTCTGAGACTGAACTACCCCTAACTCTTCCCGACTAGTGGTTTTTATGTTCCTAACATTTCACTAGCTGTTCGGCCTAAACCCGAGACCATCGTGAACGTTACCGCGGTTGTCCGTGAAATTTGTTTGTTTACGCAGAGCACCTCAGTGTCGCGTAAACAAAAACACCTCAGCGACCCCGAGCACATTTCAAGAGCGCGTAACCAAAAACTGCTGCGCCAATGCAAACTAGCAATACAGCAAATTCGCTAAGGGCGCTGCAGAGGGTTGCGTCGTCATCTGGTTAGTAGATGTTGAATCTTCGGCTCCTAAGTCGCTCATCACTCGTAATTTTCGAGATTGTTAGAAATTTCGTAGTTTTGTTTAAATGGCAAGAACTCGAACTAAAATTTATTGGAATGTTATTTCGGGATTTCACATAATTTTAGCTTACTTACAATTAGTATCTAACCGAGTGCTCGCTGGCTACTGAGTTCCCAACTTGGCAATTTGTACGGTTACTGGTATTCCTATCGAGCTATAGTTAAGGTTACCTGTATAAGTTAAGTTCACTGTTAATGACAATTCTCTTCATACCTGGTGAAGTTACTTCACTTAGCTCGGGCCTACTTCTACGGCAAACGTAATTTATAAATAGAAAAATGAATTGTGTACGATGATAACGGTAATGAATCTCAACGGTGATAAATCAAGTTAACTTATCCAATAAGGTTAACTTCTCCGATCTTCGCACGTGAATATATCTCCGGTTATGACGTTGGATGTCCTGCTGTCAGTCCACTAGTGACACGATTTCTCCGAAACGATTTCTCCGACACGATTACTCCGACATCACTGCGTACGGCGATCGAGGGGCCTACTCCATACATAATATAACAATAACCTTAATTATAATCTTTAAAAAGGTTGAGTAGCTGAGAATGTGACTTTTTGGATAACAATGTTTATGAAAAGGCTAACTAATCATTAGCATTTAAAAAAAATACGGGTGTGTAATGTCAGAGACACAACTAGGTGTCGTGAATAATAATAAAACTGACACGTTTTCTTTATACTTTATACTTTCGAATTGATAGTTGATCGATTGTGTGAATTGTGAAACTTTCCCCCTTTTCACTACTAGAAATTTAAACGATTTTGACGTCAATTATCTCATTTCGGAGTTGCATATTTCATTGAGAAAACCATCAAGATGCTGTACAGGATTTATTTCTGCCTCTTAAAAGGACCAAATTGTGGAATTCTTTATGATATATAGCACAGTTCGGAACATTTTTCTCGAACGATCTTCGCACAGCGAAAAGTGTACGAAGGAAATCAAATTATTTTGGATTTTCACTAAACTGATGATTTTTAACTTCGATTTGCAAAGAAGTATTCTTAATAGTTCTTTAGATAACATTTAGAGCCATTAGAACAGCTGATTTTATATAATGTTGTCCACTTTTCGTTTTTAGTTTTCTTTCTCTCCAATGCAAACGACTAGAAGCTCTGTTGTATGATGCAATCGCTCTTGTTTGAGTTGAAACCAGCTTTGCGTACAAACCGCAACACATCCGCTCACAGCGCCAAATGATGCGAAACTGGTTTAATGGGTCTTCTCGCCTTGACAACTGGAAGGCCAATGCGAACTACGACCTGAGTGTTTGAGGTTTTTAATTACGCAGAAGGTGCGCTCTCCGATGCCGCTTCCATCCAACGCAAAAGAAAAACGGCGGGTGGGTAATGTCAGAGACTAAACTGGATGTCGTGAATTCGAAAACAACTGACATGTTTCTTAACACTTCCGAATATCAATTAGTTGATCAATTGCATGAATTACGCAAGTATTCCCCTATTTCGCATTTTTCGAAAAAACAAGAGGTTTCTTTTTACGTGATTTCGTCTGTAGCTTTTTCACTAATGGGCGGTCCTAACGGCTATAAAAATAGCAGCATATAGAATTTTAATTTCGATTATTTCATTTCATTGAAAGAAACTATCAGAATGCTGTACGGGATTCATTTCTGCCTTTCAGAAGGACCAAATTGTGGAAATCACTACGATATTAAACACTGTTCGGAACATTTTCTCGAACGATTTGTTATACAGCAGCAGATATTTTGTTCTTTCCCTCAGAACGCGTTCTGATTGGCTGGTGTTGACATGGGTCAAATGAGACAGGTTTTTCAATAGTGTACTATTGAAATACTTCAATGCTTTTTCTTTACACGTTTGAGTTGAAAAATTTCGATTCTATTGGTAGTTGGATTACATAAATCCTTTCACAAATCACTGAGCTATGAGCTTCAAAAATACGACAAAGGCAAACGCGCCTTATGAATTATCCTCTTTGATACTCGTTTATACCAAACATTTCGGAAAAGTTTAATTTGAATTATTTGAGATTATGTCACACTACTGAAAATTTTATCATAAAATTGTGATCATATTTCCGATGGCATGTAGCAAAAATTATGTTGATTCGTTAGATAGAACAAGATATATTCACGATCAAAAACTTATCACTCTCTCAGAGGGTAAATTTTGAAAAGGCACCCCATAGTAAAGTAAGTCGTATTCACGACAAAAATGATCGATTTTCGACCATGGTTCCCCTTTTATAACGTTTAGTTGAAGATATGTGCCTGACTACCTCAAAATCGTCGTCCTTGCGCGAAAACCCCAAGCGAAATTAAAGAGTTTTCCGCGTTGTTTTCAAATTTTGAGAAAACTTAATTTTTGAGTTGTTTGTGGTTATCTCAAACTGTTCAAAATATTATGGCTAATTTTGAAAAGGCGCCCCACAGTAGAGTAAGTCGTATTCACGACAAAAAAATTCAAGTGTTCCATGTATGCTTGAATCAGAGCTGATATCTGTCACTATCAATTAGAATCATTAAAATAAATGTTGAATGCTTCATGTTACTAGACCAGGCTCTAAAAATTACAATGTATTGATGTCTGAGAGCAGGTATGTAAAACCTCAATTTTTTTTTAAATATTTCATTCATTGGTTGCCGATGCAATTAATATTAATAATATATTAATATTATTATTTAATTAATTCGTTTCTCCTATCACTGCTTGATTATAATGTGACAAAATACTAATCGAATAGAGAAAATATTGACATATAATCATTTGCACTAATACCTTATGATCAAAAGAGAACCGGAATTTTCATTTTAAAATTCCCGCGCTTGTCCAATCGAAAACTTTAATCTCTCAACGTTGGCAACACTTTTATACACATTCTGTCAAATTTTGACGCATATCCTACGATTAGTTTTTGTTTGGCGTCTATACAAAGAAGTTGAAAAATTTTCGTACACGCTGCCAAAAAAAACCCAACGGTTGACTTAAATTCACCTAACATGAAGTAATCAAGCATGTTTTTAATTGTTGGGTGAAAAGTACTGTATCGATTGAGTAGTTTTCACTCAACAGTGTAGTTTACTTCAATAAGTTGCTGTTGGGTGAAAAAATTTTGTGCGTTGCATCGCAGAAACTATCGGTCAGATTTGAAGTGAGTGAAATTATTTTGTAAAATTGCCGGTTTTAGGAGAATAATTCAATGATTATCATCAATCGCAGTGTGAGTAGCTTTGTATAATTTCTTTTTAAAACAATAATTACACCGCAATATCATTTCAGGCGATGGAAGATATTGAGATGCGTTCGATCGCTCAACGGTGCAGTTCCAGCAGCTCAATAGAGCAGCCTTGGCAGTTCAATTAAATAGTCTGTAGATTTTATACTGTTGCAGCTCCAATTGCAAAGTACAATGAATATGAATTCCCATAAGTGTGCTTTAATTTTATTACCCATTCTGAATTTTGTAAATGTAACGGTAACAAACCATCTGAACATAATTACATTGTTGAAATATGTAAAAAGATAAATATTAAATATATAAAGTAATCATAGTTGACTTCATTGTTTGCGTTTTATTTTTCAAACCATCGAACGAAAACTGAAATCAAATTACCCAAGTTGATTTTTATATCGCTTGCGTAGTTTCTACCTAATCAGTACTATTGATTCTTTTACTCAAAAATAAGTAAAACCCATTTTACCCAAAATTGGCTTCCTGCACACAACCCCTCTATTGAGTGAAAAGTACTTAAAATTAGGTAATTTTTTGGCAGCGTGTACAATTAATACGATATGCGTCAAAATTTGACAGAATGTGTATAAAAGTGTTGCCAACGTTGAGAGAATAAACGTTTACCGATTGCACAAGCGCGGGAATTTTAAAATGAAAATTCCGGTTCTTTTTTGATCATAAGGTACATTTCAAGTACGATGACTTTTTGCAAAGAATAATTATTATTATCGTTTTATGTTATACTAGTACTTCTTGGAAAATGAGATAGCCATAAATAAAGGTATATAACTTTCAGAGTTTCGTTCCAATAGGTTTGATAATTTCACAGAAAATTCTTCAAATGTTTTACTACAAGAAAATATAAAGAAAATAGTAAATGATTTTTCAAAAGTGTTAGACCCCCCCTTAAATGTAAAACCGATTCAAAACGGTTCTGCCAATCTTGTATGGCAAAAATCTGACATAAACAGAACCGTTAATAACCGCTAGGCGAAATTCTCTGCCGGAGACGGTTGTTGCATTGTTGCCAGTTTTTTGCCGGAATACTAGCAGAATTCCGACAAAAAATGGCTGGCAGACACAGCCAGCCGTCTGGAGGGGGGGGGGTATATTTCACGATTGAATTATAGCCAGTTTTCCCAGGGTGAATTTTGAAAAAGCGACCCATAGTTAAGCATAACGCATTAACGTCAAAAGTCAAATATTGAACTTACTTTAAACTTTATTTATAATCTTAGGAGTGTATCGAAAAGTAGTTAGCAACATTGATTATTGAATAAAAACGCGAAAAAAAACATATTTTGACATCAGTTTTCGATATATTGTAGAAAAATCACATTTTCATGCATTTCACTGATTATATTGAAGAAAATCCTAGTTTCTGTGAAACGCTCGCACTTTGGCCTTGACATTCTTCATTAAATTCTGCACAGTTACTTTTGTGACTTTCCTGGTGGCAGCTGTCCAGTTTTTTTTAACCCCTGCATGTTTTGGGACACTGTACCTTCCTTCCGAAAGTGCCGCTTGACAATTGCCCAATACCTTTCAATTGGCCGAAGATCCGAGCAGTTCGGTGGGTTGATGTCCTTTTCCACGAATTGTACATTATTTTTTGACAACCACTGTAGAACGGAGTTGGCGTAGTGGGTTGAAGCCAAATCCTGCCAGAACAGAGGAAGAGCCTTATGCTTTCTGTACAGTGGCAGCATTCTCTTCTTCAAACATTCTTCCTCGTACACCATAGCGTTAATTGTGCCCTTCGTGAAGAAAATCGACGACCGCAAACCACAGGTACAAATTGCTTGCCACACCAACACCTTCTGCCCAAACTTTTCCATCGCCACCGTGGTGTCAGCGTCGTCCTGGTACACCGATTTCGTATAATATTGTGGTCCGGGCAGCGCTCGAAAGTCTTCCTTAGCGTAGGTTTCGTCGTCGATTAGGATGCATCCGTTTTTATTCTGTAGAATCCGTTTATACAGTTTTCGCGCTCTTGTTTTGGCCTGCGCTTGCTGTACCAGGGACTTTTTCGGCACCTTCTATTTCTTGTACGTTTTCAGGGAGTTTCGAGCTTTGATCCGTTAAATCATCCCGACGCTGGTATTAAACTGCTTGGCCAAATCCCGCCGATGGGTTTTTCCTGATGTACTCAAACACTTTTATGTCCCGGCCGAGCTGGCTGGGACCCGTTTTCCTACCGGATCGGGGCAAATCCTTCATGAAAAGGGTCTTACCGAACTTCTCGATAAAATTTTTGACACTAGTGTGGTGCACTTTCACCCATTTTGCAATTTCGTTGTAAGTGACACCACTTTCTGAGCACCAAGTGTGCAGAATTGTCTTTCGCGTTTCCGAAACAATTCGACTCATCATTGAAACGATAAACCGTACCGAAACCAGTCGATTGCGTAGCTGTTATTGACATGTAAACAAACATGTCACCGCAAAACACGCTGCAAAAATTTAAGCCATTTCAGAGTAATAACTGTTTGAATGTTGCTAACTACTTATCGATACACTCCTTAAGTAATAATCTCAGTTATAATCTTAGTTATGATTTTAGTTACAATCTTTATACTTTCGAATTCGAATTGATAGTTGATCGATTGTGTGAATTGTAAAACTTTCTACCTTTTCACTACTAGAATTTTAAACAATTTTTGACGTCGATTATCTCATTTCGGAATTGCATATTTCATTGAGAAAACTATCAAGATGCTGTACAGGATTCAGTTTTGCCTTTTAGATGGACCAAATTGTGGAATTCTCAATGATATATAGAACAGTTTGGAACATTTGTCTCGAACGATCTTCGCACAGCGAAAAGTGTACGAAGGAAATCATATTATTTTGGATTTTCACTAAACTGATGATTTTTACCTTCGATTTGCAAAGAAGTAATCTTAATAGTTCTTTAGATAACATTTAGAGCCATTAGAACAGCTGATTTTATATAATGTTGTCCTCTTTGCGTTTTTCGTTTTCTTTCTCTCCAATGCAATCGACCGGAAGCTCTGTTGTATGATGCAATCGCTCTTGTTTGAGTTGAAACCAGCTTTGCGTACAAACCGCAACACATCCGCTCGCAGCGCCAAATGATGCGAAACTGGTTTAATGGATTTTCTCGCCTTGACAACTGGAAGGCCAATGAGAACTACGACCTGTTTGAAGGCCAATGAGAACTACCGAGTGTTTGAGGTTTTTAATTACGCAGAAGGTGCGCTCTCCGATGCCGCTTTTTGAATGCGTCTTCTCGCCCCGACGTCTGCTTCCATCCAACGCACAAGAATAAATGATCGATTTTCGACCATGTTTCCCCTTTTATAACGTTCAGTTGAAGATATGAGCCTGAATACCTCAAAATCGTCGTCCTTGCGCGAAAACCCCAAGCAAAATTAACACTCCTAATACCAAGCCTAAAAAAGTTACGCGGAGCAACAAGCCTCAAAAAAAGTTGGAACGGTAACTTTGGGCTATCATAGCTCAATTGTTACTTGACCAATTGACCTGAAAAATTCTTAAAATTTCCGAGTTAAATTGCATTGCCCAGTGATCCGGATCCACAATTTATTGGGACAAAAACATTTGTGGCTTAACCTTATACTTTAGAGCTATGATGTCTTCAAAACAAATGATCAGTGAAGATAATCCATATGTCGATGTACATGGTATTAGGGTAGCTCTTATTATTAAGGTGATCCAAAACTTATTTTCCGGATGTATTGAGATAGAGGACTGCATTCTTCGGCAAAATTGTAGATAAACTTATATCGAGCAGCTTTGCTGAGGACACTATAGTAGTATCTGCAACGGTTTTAGTGTTACAGCTATTTTTAAAGAGCAACTTAGGGTGTTCCCCAAAAAATCAGTTTATTTTGCTCTAGCATTTATATTTTTCTCTTTTCGAACTAGGGGTTGTCCATAAAAGACGTCACGCCGCAAGTGGGACGGGGGATTTCACAAAACGTGACCTTTTGTGACAGGGGAAAGGGGGAGGGTTGTTGGAATGTGACGTCTAATATTTTCAATGAGCGCATTGTTAAAATACCTAATTATATTACTGGTTTGCCCTATTTCCTGAAAAAATCTTCACAATAAACGTTTACATTCTATGGGAAAACGTGGATTTGTTGATGTAAAAGCTTTTTCTTGTAAATTCGGAAATGAATGATTCAGGAAATCATTTCTGTTGTGATCAGCAAAAGTCCACGGAGGGGCGAGTAAATTGGCGAAATTAATAAATTTTGCCTTATATGTGTAAAAAAAAAGATGCCTTAACACGGTTTAACTTAAGTTATGCATTGACAATTTTAGTCAACGTATATGAGTTTGGGTACACAAATCGCTTGGAATTATGGATTTTTTAACTTTCGGAAATCTAATGATAGGTAGTAAGCAGATGTGGATAATAATCACACAAAGAATAAAAGAATTTCAAAAAGTTTCGCATCGAAATTTCATGCTTCTTGATGTATTTAAAATTCATTCAGCAAAACCATGTTGACGGAGTAATATCAATAAAACCGGCAAATAATGTTAACATATATGCTGTGATTATCAATAATTATAATGATAACAAAAACATGTTCAATCATAAAGCAGGTCATGCAGCTGATAAATTTACACTCTTTAGCTTGAATATCATACACAGAAGTAGCAGTCCAGGTAGAAGTGATTTGCAAACCAATTATTAAAACCAAACATCTCAATGGTAGAAAATAACATTATTTAGTTTGAAATAAGAGTTAAAATATCAAAAATCATTGGAAAGTCTGCATGAGAAAATAGCAACAAAATATAAAATTCGGCCATTGTAACATCAAAGCAAGAGCAAAACATTTATAGAAGACGAATTTTTCAGTAATTTGATTTTCTAGCATTTAGAATAGTATATCATAAGAATTTCTGCAGCTTATTCAATTGTATTCTATTTGAAAAAGGAACCACTGGATCAATTGTACTTAATGAAATTGGCATACCTCATCAATAACGAAATAAGATATAATAACTAATCTTGATGCTAAATATATTTTCTCTAATCTATCTAGAAGATTCCTTCGATGAAATATCAAGAAAATATGAAGTATTGCTATGACAGCACAGGAACATCAATACAAGATATGTTGGTAAAATTTGTTATTGTTTTGATTTTTGTTCACTATTCACATCTACCATGGACGAGTGCAGGTTTTGCTATGGCAATTCAAACGCGCTTGCTGTGTGCTCAAACCATGTGCTACTGTTACTTCCATAAATTAAATTCATGCCAAAAAGCGTCTTTTTTTAGTTTAATCAAAAAAGTGCATCATCATAAACATTATCATCAGCATCAACCAGCTGGAAGTAAAACAAAGTCTTTTGTCGCTCTAATCGCTATGTGTTGTGAAATCTATTTTTAAACTAATTTTGCATGGAGCATTGCTATTGCGTATAGAATGCTGTCAAATTAACAATATCAATGTGATTACAATCCAAACTTATTATTATCATGAAAATTTCATCTAGCATTTATTTCTCTTATCTGTATTCATTTTATTGCGAATGAAACAAAGGTTGCGAAATCGAACATGGGATGCATCAAACGAGAATATATGTTGAAACTAGGAAACCGATCAATATCCCCGCAAGGATATCCACAAAGCTACCTGGAGATCACCTGACCAACAAACCGAAAACCAAATCGACCACGTTTTGATCGACGGAAAATTTTTCTCGGACATCAACAATGTTCGCACCTAGCGCAGTGCGAATATAAATTCGGACCACTACTTGGTTGCTGTATGCATGCGCTCAAAACTTTCGACGGTGGCTACCAAACGTCGAAGCCGAACGTCGCGGTTTAACATCGCACGGCTCCGGGATGCTGGAGTAGCTCAAGATTGCGCGCAGTTGGCAGTGGCACCACCAACGGAAGAGAGGTGAAGATATTCTTGAAGATGACTGGAGAGACATCCGTTCTGCCATAGGTAGCACTGCATCAACAACGCTAGGTACGGCGGCTCCGAACATAAGGAATGACTAAGCAAGCTGCAACAGCGAACAAGAGACAGTACAGACATGCGCGGAACAGACCAAACTCGGTATCTCGTAGCAAAAAGCGCCAACAGGAAGACCGAGATCGCGAAGCGATGGAACAGCTGTTCCGACAACTAATGACACAAGGAAGTTCTACGAGACGATGAACCGTTTGCACAGAGGCCATGTGCCACAGGCCGATATGTGCAAGGATAACAACGGGAATCTTCTCACAAACGACTGTGAGGTGATCGAGATGTGGCGGCTGTATTTCAACGAGCACCTCAATGGCGATGTGGCGGAGGACGATAGACTGCCGGTCCTAGACCTCCAAGAAATCGAGGAGGAAGTAAGCCGGTTGAAAAATAATAAGGCCGCTGGCGTTGACCAACTACCAAGCGAGCTACTAAAACACGGTGGTAATGTACTAGTGAAAGCACTGCACTGGGTCGCTACCAAGATCTGGGAGGACGAGATTTTACCGGAGGAATGGATGGAAGGAATCGTGTGTCCCATCTACAAAAAGAGCGATAAGCTGAATTACTGCAATTACCGCGCGATAACTCTGTTGAACGCCGCCTACAAGGTACTCTCCCAAATCTTATGCCGTCGACTTTCACCGATTGCAAACGAATTCGTGGGACAATATCAGGCTGGATTTATGGGCGAATGCGCTACCACGGACCAAGTGTTCGACATCCGCCAGGTGTTGCAAAAGTGCCGCGAATACAATGTGCCCACACATCACTTATTCATCGATTTCAAATCAACCTACGACACAATCGATCAAGATCAGCTATGGAAAATCATGCACGACTACGGATTCCCGGACAAACTGATACGATTGGTCAAGGCTACGATGGATCGAGTGATGTGGGTTGTTCGAGTATCGGGAATAAACTCGAGTCCCTTCGAAACTCACAGAGAGCTACGGCAAGGTGATGGCCTTTCGTGTATGCTATTCAACATTGCTTTGGAGGGTGTGATAAGAAGAGCGAGGATTGACAGGAGTGGCATGATTTTCAGAAAGGACTAGACATCAATGTGTCAAAGACAAAGTACATGAAAGGCAGGGGCTCGAGAGAAGATAATGTCAGCCACCCATTACGCGTTCTGATTGGCGGTGATGAAATCGGTCGACGATATTTTTCAATCTAATGACAGCACGGATATTTTTCAATCTAATGACAGCATGTAATAAATCGATTTTTCCCTCATATTTGTATGGTTTGTCTAACATATTGCCTATGTATTGAGATTAATTTTTTTTTATTTTGAATTCGTGACATGTGACATAGGGGAGATGGGGGGCTCTTTGTTGCAGTGATAATTTGTGACAAAGGGTGGGGAGTCAAAAATTGCCAAAAAATGCGTGACGTCTTTTGTGGAGGTATCTTTGAGCATCTTTTAGAGTTTGTTAAAACCAATTTTTTTAATGACTGGCGCATTCAGGTAGCGTTTTCTGAACCGAAGTTATGAGCAAAACTAGTTCAAAGACAGGCTATATCTAACATTGAGGCAAACGAAAAAAATCCGTTTCTTGTGTTTGACAGAAAATATTTCCGAGCATGTTTATAAAAAAAGGCGGAGGAGATATTTTTTTTTTTAAATTATGTTCAAACTTAGGGTTTTTTCATTGAAAAATACTCGTATCATGTAAGTCATTTATTAGCTATATAAGAAAATTAGGTATTTTTGTCTTCTAAAGTGTTAAATCAATTCAAGTGCATATTCGGGAAGAAATCGTTCTGCATTCTTATGGGAATGCATAATGGAGTCGCTTTTGTAAAATAGGCCTCTCGGTGGTTGGAGGTTTTATCAACCGTGCATTTTGGCACCTGCAGATCGTTCAGCATCCTTTGGAGGATGCATGGCGATTTATTTCTTTACGTTTTGTGCTGTTTTCCTACCTCACCCAATTCCCAATTCCCTTCCATGTTCCTTTTATCGTTCCCTTCCCATCAGGAAGTTGATGAGAAGCTACGGCAAGGCACAAATCTCCAAATAACTAGGGGAGTGGCATCACTTGAGCCAATTAGTTCTGATAACATACACTCAGAAAAATCCTCACTTTAATGCTACGTGAAAACGTATGTGATTTTTATCCATAGAACATTTCTTGTAATACTTATGTGAAGTATGGATAACACAGAATGAACTCATGAACTTTTAGTCCACGTTTGTATCACGTAATATCTATGTCACTTTTTTCGTAGATTCTATAGAATACTTTGGCGAAATTTATACAAAGTGTGGCAGGTTTCTTTCATTAACGAAGAAGTCCAGTTCCCGCATTGGTTACTGAATGAATGTTCAATTTTATTTCTGCATTTTGGTTTTTATAAAATGTACAAATTTTCTCTGTGTACGTGTAAGTTTGACGAGAAGTCTTGAGACTTGACAATTACATATATCGTAAAAGTTTTGGTAATGATTATATGGAGAAGGCTAGTGTTTAATAAACAATTGAAGTTATTTATTTTCCTTCGCGCGAGGCGGAAAATCCACGCCAGCGGCGCAATGGTTTAAGGTGTTTATATTCATTGCGTTACTTTGCTTGTGCGCTGTAAGCAGTTCAAGTGTTTAAGATAGGGGGACCGTTTTTGGTACCGAGCATAATTTCGGCTGTATCGGTCCAACTCATAAAATATTTAAAGTTTATGATTTGTAAAGTGCCGATGCATCAAATCATAAAGCTGTATGTGCTACGATGTATGGCTGATTTCCGTACAAAGTATTCCCAAGAAGACGTTTACAATGTAACTACATTGTGTCGAAATGAAATGAAATGAAATGTACTATTGCAATTGTTCTGAGTGTTTAACGTGGAAAACGTGGTGGTTTTGTAATTCCGCCACAAAAGTTCATTTAAATTGTGCTGTAAAATTTATTACATCTGAACTTACTTTTTACCAGAATTTTACTTAAGAGTCACATTATTTTCATGTAATTCTTACTATAAAGTTCTATATTGAATCTTAATAATGTATATTAGTACGAAAAACTAATAGATTACATAGTCTGTTGGACATTACATTGCGATAAATTTTGTTCGCACGCAGATATTCTGAAAATTTTACTTTTAAATTCGTTTCTTTTGAATCACTTGCGAAAAAGATCAAAAATACAGCATGCATTGTTCTAAATCCTTTCTCCGGAGCAGCTAAACTGAAGCAAACATTGTTCCTTTTAAGGAATGCATTCAGCTGGAACTAGTAGTTCAAGATGTGATTGATGTGCTGGAACACAATCTAGAGGTTTTGCCTTTTGAACTCCGCTGTAGAAAAAAACAAAATTGATATGTGTTTCAGTTTCGTATTTTTGGAGCACAGAATTCGCGTAATGCCAATTGGTCATGCAAAAAAGTTGTTGAGGATTGGGTTCGCAGAGCCATTTAGTAAACTCACTAAATGGTACATTCGCTTATAAATTATACTTCTGCTTGGTTCTAATATTAGATCTGAAAGTATAATAAAAATTAGCTAGACTTCATAACTGTTGATAAAATCAATGAGCAATTATTTACCCTAATATCACTGTGATAAATACCGTAGAAGGGTCAAAAGGGATTTGGCCTATGTTGTTTGTTCTAAGTTTTTCAACTGACACCATATATCGAGCACAAAATGAACATGACAAAATGAATTCAAGTAAGTGACACATAAACACAAGTAAGTGACACATAAAATATATGTGACAACAGCAATAATTCTGACATATGGCTCATTTCATATTCAATCATGATCCGCTGGTTGTTAAGAAGATCACGTGAACTCCGATGACAAAGCCATTTTTGGAATCTACGTGTTTTTTCACATAAGGTTAACGTGTGGATTTTTTTGAGTGTAGGTGTAGGGTTTCATTCAGTAACAGCATTCAAACGAAAAGATCTGGCAACCTGGCAACGCTGACTGTAAGCTGCAAATAGATTGGTTGCTTGGTGCTAATCGCAAATGCTGCTGCAAAGCCAATATTCGGGGCGATTCCAGTTTAATAAGTACCTGAAATAGTGGAACTCACTTCACTGAGAAAGATGGCCTAACCGATTTGAGAGCTGTTTCATTTTATAGGTTACACTAGTTCATGCACTAGCTTTCATGTTTTTCAAAAATCAAACAAAACTGTTTGAAGAATACATTTTTTATATGAGAAAAAGAGAGATATGATAAAGGCATCATTACACCACTAGGTGGATAAAAACAGGTTTTACTTAATTTCGTGTGACTTTTTGTGCTAAATTCGGAATTCTGCTTGTTCTGAATAGTTTACTGATAGAAAATTCAAATAATTTTCAAATTCTATACATTCCGAAATAATTCTAAGTTTGCGATATTTAAATTTTGATATTCTATAGATCAATGTCGTTTAGGATAGCGGAAAATTAAAGATATATGTTTTTGTTCTTAATTGCTTGTAAAACAAAAATCAAGCAATCCTCATTCAGTAAAAACCATTCAAGCGAAGAGGTTGTGTTTCGATTGTACTGGCTCGTGAGTTGACGGCTGCTACCGAGACAATTCTAAGCTTCAGGTAGTTAATCTGTCCATAGCAAACGCAATATTCGGATCGTTTCCCGACTGGAAAGCTAGCAACGAAGGCCATCCCGTTCATACGCACAGAGGTGTAGAGACACAGAGGTGCGAGAGCATAGAAAAATGCGTGACGTCTTTTGTGGAGGTATCTTTGAGCATCTTTTAGAGTTTGTTAAAACCAATTTTTTTAATGACTGGCGCATTCAGGTAGCGTTTTCTGAACCGAAGTTATGAGCAAAACTAGTTCAAAGACAGGTTATTTTAAATTGCTATATCTAACATTGAGGCAAACGAAAAAAATCCGTTTCTTGTGTTTGACAGAAAATATTTCCGAGCATGTTTATAAAAAAAGGCGGAGGAGATATTTTTTTTTTTAAATTATGTTCAAACTTAGGGTTTTTTCATTGAAAAATACTCGTATCATGTAAGTCATTTATTAGCTATATAAGAAAATTAGGTATTTTTGTCTTCTAAAGTGTTAAATCAATTCAAGTGCATATTCGGGAAGAAATCGTTCTGCATTCTTATGGGAATGCATAATGGAGTCGCTTTTGTAAAATAGGCCTCTCGGTGGTTGGAGGTTTTATCAACCGTGCATTTTGGCACCTGCAGATCGTTCAGCATCCTTTGGAGGATGCATGGCGATTTATTTCTTTACGTTTTGTGCTGTTTTCCTACCTCACCCAATTCCCAATTCCCTTCCATGTTCCTTTTATCGTTCCCTTCCCATCAGGAAGTTGATGAGAAGCTACGGCAAGGCACAAATCTCCAAATAACTAGGGGAGTGGCATCACTTGAGCCAATTAGTTCTGATAACATACACTCAGAAAAATCCTCACTTTAATGCTACGTGAAAACGTATGTGATTTTTATCCATAGAACATTTCTTGTAATACTTATGTGAAGTATGGATAACACAGAATGAACTCATGAACTTTTAGTCCACGTTTGTATCACGTAATATCTATGTCACTTTTTTCGTAGATTCTATAGAATACTTTGGCGAAATTTATACAAAGTGTGGCAGGTTTCTTTCATTAACGAAGAAGTCCAGTTCCCGCATTGGTTACTGAATGAATGTTCAATTTTATTTCTGCATTTTGGTTTTTATAAAATGTACAAATTTTCTCTGTGTACGTGTAAGTTTGACGAGAAGTCTTGAGACTTGACAATTACATATATCGTAAAAGTTTTGGTAATGATTATATGGAGAAGGCTAGTGTTTAATAAACAATTGAAGTTATTTATTTTCCTTCGCGCGAGGCGGAAAATCCACGCCAGCGGCGCAATGGTTTAAGGTGTTTATATTCATTGCGTTACTTTGCTTGTGCGCTGTAAGCAGTTCAAGTGTTTAAGATAGGGGGACCGTTTTTGGTACCGAGCATAATTTCGGCTGTATCGGTCCAACTCATAAAATATTTAAAGTTTATGATTTGTAAAGTGCCGATGCATCAAATCATAAAGCTGTATGTGCTACGATGTATGGCTGATTTCCGTACAAAGTATTCCCAAGAAGACGTTTACAATGTAACTACATTGTGTCGAAATGAAATGAAATGAAATGTACTATTGCAATTGTTCTGAGTGTTTAACGTGGAAAACGTGGTGGTTTTGTAATTCCGCCACAAAAGTTCATTTAAATTGTGCTGTAAAATTTATTACATCTGAACTTACTTTTTACCAGAATTTTACTTAAGAGTCACATTATTTTCATGTAATTCTTACTATAAAGTTCTATATTGAATCTTAATAATGTATATTAGTACGAAAAACTAATAGATTACATAGTCTGTTGGACATTACATTGCGATAAATTTTGTTCGCACGCAGATATTCTGAAAATTTTACTTTTAAATTCGCTTCTTTTGAATCACTTGCGAAAAAGATCCAAAATACAGCATGCATTGTTCTAAATCCTTTCTCCGGAGCAGCTAAACTGAAGCAAACATTGTTCCTTTTAAGGAATGCATTCAGCTGGAACTAGTAGTTCAAGATGTGATTGATGTGCTGGAACACAATCTAGAGGTTTTGCCTTTTGAACTCCGCTGTAGAAAAAAACAAAATTGATATGTGTTTCAGTTTCGTATTTTTGGAGCACAGAATTCGCGTAATGCCAATTGGTCATGCAAAAAAGTTGTTGAGGATTGGGTTCGCAGAGCCATTTAGTAAACTCACTAAATGGTACATTCGCTTATAAATTATACTTCTGCTTGGTTCTAATATTAGATCTGAAAGTATAATAAAAATTAGCTAGACTTCATAACTGTTGATAAAATCAATGAGCAATTATTTACCCTAATATCACTGTGATAAATACCGTAGAAGGGTCAAAAGGGATTTGGCCTATGTTGTTTGTTCTAAGTTTTTCAACTGACACCATATATCGAGCACAAAATGAACATGACAAAATGAATTCAAGTAAGTGACACATGAACACAAGTAAGTGACACATAAAATATATGTGACAACAGCAATAATTCTGACATATGGCTCATTTCATATTCAATCATGATCCGCTGGTTGTTAAGAAGATCACGTGAACTCCGATGACAAAGCCATTTTTGGAATCTACGTGTTTTTTCACATAAGGTTAACGTGTGGATTTTTTTGAGTGTAGGTGTAGGGTTTCATTCAGTAACAGCATTCAAACGAAAAGATCTGGCAACCTGGCAACGCTGACTGTAAGCTGCAAATAGATTGGTTGCTTGGTGCTAATCGCAAATGCTGCTGCAAAGCCAATATTCGGGGCGATTCCAGTTTAATAAGTACCTGAAATAGTGGAACTCACTTCACTGAGAAAGATGGCCTAACCGATTTGAGAGCTGTTTCATTTTATAGGTTACACTAGTTCATGCACTAGCTTTCATGTTTTTCAAAAATCAAACAAAACTGTTTGAAGAATACATTTTTTATATGAGAAAAAGAGAGATATGATAAAGGCATCATTACACCACTAGGTGGATAAAAACAGGTTTTACTTAATTTCGTGTGACTTTTTGTGCTAAATTCGGAATTCTGCTTGTTCTGAATAGTTTACTGATAGAAAATTCAAATAATTTTCAAATTCTATACATTCCGAAATAATTCTAAGTTTGCGATATTTAAATTTTGATATTCTATAGATCAATGTCGTTTAGGATAGCGGAAAATTAAAGATATATGTTTTTGTTCTTAATTGCTTGTAAAACAAAAATCAAGCAATCCTCATTCAGTAAAAACCATTCAAGCGAAGAGGTTGTGTTTCGATTGTACTGGCTCGTGAGTTGACGGCTGCTACCGAGACAATTCTAAGCTTCAGGTAGTTAATCTGTCCATAGCAAACGCAATATTCGGATCGTTTCCCGACTGGAAAGCTAGCAACGAAGGCCATCCCGTTCATACGCACAGAGGTGTAGAGACACAGAGGTGCGAGAGCATAGAAGTGACGAGTCACAGAGGTGCCATCGCATAAAGGTGCGAAGACGAAGGGGTGCAAAGGCACAGAGGTGCTAAAGCAACCCAGTGCTGATCTACCAGGTACCAGAATTTGAACGCTGCGTAGGATCAAAAGAGACGGCATATATCGCGAGGTGCTACACTGCAAGCATCGCATTTGATCGCCACCAAGAGCAAAAGCACTGTACCTGGGGTCAGGTACAGGCAGCACAGCAAGTGCAGTGGTGTTCACAACGACGGCAGAGCAACTGAGATAGCAGTAAACGACAGAAGACTGTCAATTGGAAACAGCAGAAGATTGCCAAATGGAAATCGTCGGAAGAGCTTCACGTCGTTCTTCACGATAAAGGAACAGAGACATCAGCTAAAAGGTAGATTTAATTTAATTTATTTTTTATTTCTTATATCTGAAATTTTACTAAACATAAGTTTTTATTTTGGTATTATTAATTTACAAAAAAATTTAATGTAATGGATGATCTCATGGAAAATCATCCGAATCCGATTCCGGATGCTAGTGAGAGTTTAAATACTCCAAGGGCTAAACATTATCCACAGGGTACCACTGGGCCATGGATAGTCTATCTTCGAAAAAAAGAAAAGATTTTAAACTTGATGCAAATTACAAAGGATTTGACATCACATTTCTCTGAAGTTAAAGAAATCTGTAAGGTTAATAGAGATAAAATTCGAGTTGTTGTTAACGACTTGAAACAGGCAAACGATATTGTAACCTGTAAATTATTTGCTATTGAATATCGAGTTTACATTCCATCGAAGGAGGTAGAAATTGACGGTGTTGTGACTGAAGCAAGTCTGACAGCAGATGATTTACTTAAAAATGGAGTTGGCCGTTTTAAAAACTCCATGCTTGAGGGAGTTAAGATACTCGAGTGCAAACAATTGTACTCAGCATCTATTGTCGATGGAAAAAAGTCTTATCGTCTCTCAGATTCGTTTCGCGTAACATTTGCCGGATCTGCATTGCCTAGCCATGTCTATATCGATAAAATTCGTCTTCCTGTTCGGCTTTTCGTACCGCATGTTATGAATTGCACGAACTGTAAAAAATTCGGACGTACAGATACTTACTGTAGTAATAAGTAAAAATGTATAAAATGTCAAGGGCCTCATAAGGATAATCTTTGCGATAAAGATGTTGAAAAATGTGTTTATTGTGGGGAAAGTCCTCATGATGATCTTTCAGTGTGCGCTGCATTTAAGCTGCGTAAAGACAAAATGAAGCTTTCTTTAAAAGCACGGTCTAAGCGCACATATGCAGAAATGCTTACAACGGTCATACATGTCTCCCCTTTGTAAACCGAAAACGGTTTTTCAAATCTTGCGGAGCCAGAGGAATCTGACTCTGACGGAAATAGTGAAGATACCTCGTTCGTCACTCCTCAAGGGTCTGTTAAGAGGAGATTACCAAACCATAAAATACCAAAAAAAGACACCCAAAATAACACCTAAAATAACACTTTCAAAAAAAGATCCCCGTGTTAAAGCTAAAAAGCCAAATTTAAAACCAAAAACTGTGCCTCCTGGTTTGTCAAATTCACAAACCAATCCAGGAACTAGCTCAGGAAAAGAAAATAATCCAGTGGGCTCCATTTCACATTCACCAACAGGATTACTGAAATTTTCGGAAATTCAATATTTCTGAACCTCTAAAGACCATCATAACAGCATTCCTACCAATGGCTAGAACTTTTTTGAAACAGTTATCAGCTCAATGGCCAGCTCTTTCAGGTTTTGTATCATTTAATGGATAATTTATCATCCGCCGCAAATGATTCAATCACAGTCCTGCAGTGGAATTGTCGAAGCATCATGCCAAAACTTGATTCATTTAAAGTTTTGTTGCATAGTCAAAAATGTGATGTATTTGCTTTGTGCGAAACATGGCTTAAATCAAACATAGCCTTAAATTTTAATGACTTTAACATTATACGTCTCGATAGAGACTCTCCGTATGGTGGAGTGCTTTTAGGAATTAAGAAATGTTATTCCTTTTATAGATTATACATTCCTTCGACTTCTAGCATAGAAGTTGTTGCTTGTCAAATAAACATTAAAGGAAAGGACATTTGCATTGCTTCGGTATATATTCCTCCAAGAGCTCAAGTTGGACAACGACAGCTTAATGAAATGGTCGAAGCCCTTCCTGCTCCACGTTTGATTTTAGGAGATTTCAATTCGCACGGAATGATGTGGGGTTCGGTTTACAATGATAGCAGATCATCTCTAATATATAATATTTGCGACAATTTTAGCATGACGGTACTAAATATGGGTAGCATGACACGGATCCCAAGACCTCCTGCACGTCCAAGTGCATTAGATTTATCTCTGTGCTCGACTTCAATTCGACTAGATTGCACCTGGAAAGTATTTCCTGATTTACATGGTAGCGATCATTTACCAATCATCATCTCAATTAGCAGTAACAAAGGCATTGCTAATTCAGTTAATATTCCATATGATTTGACAAAAAATATTGACTGGATTAAATACCAAAGTAATATTTCAAGTGTCTTAACTTCAATGGAAGAGCTCCCCCCACTTGAAGAATATGACTTCCTCGTTTGTTCGATTCTGGAGGCCGCAGAACAAGCCCAAACCAAACGATTTCTTGGTCCATCGTCTAACAGAAGGCCTCCAAACCCTTGGTGGGACAAAGAGTGCTCAGATACTAAGCACGCGAAACAAAATGCTTTCAAGACGTTTTTAAAACGAGGAGGAGGAACTCCTCAGAATTTTGAAAATTTCTTGACTTTAGAAACCAAGTACAAGAGCATACTTCGGGCCAAGAAATGTAGCTATTGTCGAAGGTTTGTCAAGAGAAACCTCAATGAGCACTCTTTGGAATACGGCCAGACGAATGAGGAATCGTAACGTAGGAAATGAGAGGGAGGCATACTCGAACCGATGGATATTTGATTTTGCGAGGAAAGTTTGTCCAGATTCTATTCCTACGCATAGCATTATAAGAGAATCTTTTCCAAATAATGGGTCCATTGATAGCCCCTTTTCAATGACGGATTTTTCCATAGCACTCATGTCTTGTGACAATAACGCTCCTGGGTTGGACAGAATTAAATTCAACTTGGTGAAGAATTTGCCCGACCTCGCAAAAAGACGTTTGTTGGAATTGTTTAACAAGTTTCTTGAGCAAAATATTGTTCCACCTGACTGGAGGCAAGTGAAAGTAATCGCCATTCAAAATCCGGGGAAACCAGCTTCCAATCACAACTCATATAGACCCATTGCGATGTTGTCCTGCATCAGAAAATTGTTCGAAAACCGGGTTGTTGTCTGATACTCAGTTTGGCTTCCGTAGAAATAAAGGGACGAATGACTGCCTTGCATTACTTTCGTCTGACATCCAAATTGCCCTCGCTCATAAGCAACAAATGGCATCTGTATTTTTAGACATTAAAGGAGCATTTGATTCAGTTTCCATTGATGTTCTTTCAGGCAAGCTCCACCAACATGGACTTCCACCGGTTATAAATAATTATTTGCACAACCTTTTGTCAGAGAAATGCATGCATTTTTCACATGGCGATTTGGCAACATTCAGAATTAGCTACATGGGTCTACCGCGAGGATCATGCCTCAGTCCGCTCCTTTATAATTTTTACGTGAATGACATTGACAGCTGTCTAGTAACCCCATGTACACTAAGACAATTGGCAGATGATGGCGTGGTTTCAGTTACTGGACCCAAAGCTATTGATCTGCAAAAACCATTGCAAGATACCTTAGATAACTTGTCCGTTTGGGCTGTTCATCTGGGTATCGAATTCTCTGCGGAGAAAACAGAGCTGGTCGTCTTTTCAAGAAAGCATGATCCCGCGCAGCTTCAGCTTCATATGATGGGAAGAATGATCCAACAGGTTTTGACTTTCAAATACCTTGGGGTGTGGTTTGATTCCAAATGCACTTGGGGAGGACACATTAGGTTTCTGATAACAAAATGCCAATAAAGAGTAAATTTTCTTCGAACAATAACAGGATCTTGATGGGGTGCTCATCCGGAAGATCTAATAAAATTGTATCAGACAACGATACTTTCAGTGATGGAATATGGATGCGTTTGCTTTCGTTCCGCTGCAAACTCTCATATTATCAAATTAGAGCGAATTCAATATCGTTGTTTGCGAATTGCTTTAGGGTGCATGCATTCGACACATACAATGAGTCTTGAAGTTCTGGCGGGAGTTCTTCCATTGAAAGATCGTTTTTGGAGCTTTCATCGCGACTGCTAATAAGATGTGAGGTACTGAATCCCCTGGTTATTAATAACTTCGAAAGGCTAGTTGAGCTTCAATCTCAAACAAGATTCATGACAGTATATTTTAATCATATGTCACAGAAAATCAACCCTTCAAGATATATTCCTATCCGTGTCAGCCTCCTAAATGTCCCTGACTCAACTTTATTCTTCGACACATCCATGCAGCGCGAAGTGCGTGGAATCCCGGAACACCTAGGCTCGATGGAAATCCCAAAAATATTTACAAGTAAGTTCAGGTATATTGACTCTGAGAAAATATTTTACACGGACGGATCACGAATTGAAGAGGCTACTGGGTTTGGTATATTCAACAATAATGTTTCGGTATCATTTAAGCTTCAAGAACCTGCATCTGTTTATATAGCAGAGTTAGCAGCAGTTCATTATAGTTTGAGTGTAATCGTCACATTATCTCCAAACCATTATTTTCTTTTCACAGATAGTCTGAGTGCAATTGAAGCTATTGGCTCAACCGCTGCTTGCCAAAATGAACCTTTTTTCTTGGGCAAAATAAAACAGTGCCTGAACGTCATATTGAATAATAATTATCAAATCACAATAGTTTGGGTTCCGGCTCATTGCTCCATTCCAGACAATGAAAGAGCCGATAGTTTAGCCAAACGTGGTGCTATTGAGAGTGAGATTTATGAGAGACCGATTGCTTTCAACGAATTCTATAGCGCGTCTCGCCAAAGAACACTTGCCAGCTGGCAAGCTTCTTGGGATAAAGATGATCTGGGTCGGTGGATGCACTCAATTATTCCTAAAATATCGACAAAGGCATGGTTCAGGGGACTGGATGTGAGTAGAGATTTCATTCGTGTGATGTCCAGACTCATGTCCAATCACTACACGTTAGATGCACATCTCCTTCGAATTGGACTTTCCGAGACTAATCATTGTGCTTGCGGCGAAGGTTACCGCGATATTGACCATGTTGTTTGGACATGCGTGGAGTTTCGTGATGTCAGATCTCAACTAATAAATTCCTTGCGTACCCAAGGTAGACTATCCAATGTCCCAGTTCGCGACATTCTTGCTTGTCGTGACCTTCCATACATGAAACTTCTTTATCATTTCATTAAATCCATTGGAGTTCCAATTTAAATTTTATTCTATGTTAGACTGTTTTCTCTTCCATGTGTTCAACCAATAGCCAACTATAGGATATTGAATATAAGTGGTGAACTGATACAAACAAACCTGAAATAGTTATAAGATCATGTACAAAATAAATGTATTTTCTTTAATGTAATTTAAAATAGCAACTCGCTTGATAAAAACAGTGTTCAGATTAACTAATGAGTACCAACATACTAATATGATATTCGAAATGTATTAGGTTTAAACTACTATGTATTGTGGATGCCACGGCGAAGAAAAACTTATGTATATTGCCTATGAAATAAACGTATTTATGAAAAAAAAAAAATCAAGCAATGATTTTTTTAATTGTAGTTGGTTTCTTTTGCCATGGGTTAGTATAAGGAATTCATTTAATTTTACGTTCGATTTCTTATTGTACAAAGCCATTAAAATAATTCAAAATTTTTGTGTTGTCACAAAATTTATTTTAATAATAAAAAAAATTCTTCGTCTCTTTGAAACAGATGAAATCAACACGGATTCAAATATTTTCACTTTGATTTGCAGAAACGTTGGCACGCAATATATATCAGAAATTTTGAAATTTCCGATCTTCTACCGTTTTTTGAGATTTTACGGAAAACCTAAAACAAAAAAACCTAATTTTAGTAGTTATCAATTCCGTTGTGCATAAAAATTGTTCAGATCTTTTGTCCAATACAAAAACATAATTATTTTTAGAGTTTAGGTATATTTACCAAAATTTTTAAGATTTCAGGGAAATCCAAGTTTCAGTTTTTTGTAAATTTTGTTCATAATAAATTTCCAACCAAAATAATAAAAAAATATATGTCATAAAATTTAAAAGTTTAGATTTGTGTTTTTGGCTTAATTCACCCGATAATAGAAATTCTTTGTATTTGTACCAAATTTATTGAGATTCTTTGAACGGATATATAATTTTGATCATCAATTCATTGTTTTTGGTAATTGTTGCAATATTTTGAATCAAAAAATGTACATGTCATCGCTTTAATTTTTGAGTTATATACAAACACGGTATACGATCATTGTAACAAGTCTCACTCTTTCTTAGGTCATCTATCTGCAGTTTTCATTATAACTTTGGGTAGACAGCCCTACTTTTTTTTAGTGAATTTTATTTCTGGAAGTAGTACCTTTCCAATGGTGAACAAATTTTGAAGATCGGTTGACTAACAACAAAGTTATGACTCGGTAAAGTTGAAGTATTCAATATTTTCTATGCGACGTTTTTGCAAAGGAAAGAAAATAGGAAAGCAGATAGGGCATATTGAGCGCGTAAAAAAAAACTTGGAACGGGAAAAATCAAATTTTCATTGGTTTTTTTTACCAATCATCTCCTACAAAGTTTTTGAATCAATCTAGGAAATTCACAAAATTCGAGTTAAAGTTTATTGTTTAAGTTTATTGAGATTCGTTGAAAAACAGCTGAGCTATGACAGCTCAAAGTTACCGTTCCAAATTTTTTTTTGAGGCTTGGTATTTGGAATGTTTAGGAGTTTTCCGCGTTGTTTTCAAATTTTGAGCAAACTTAATTTTTGAGTTGTTTGTAGTTATCTCAACTGTTACTAGACCAGGCTCTAAAAATTACAATGTATTGATGTCTGAGAGCAGGTATGTAAAATCTATTTTTTTTTGGATATTTCATTCATCGATTGCCGATGCAATTAATATTAGCTTCGTTTCTCCTGTCACTACTTGATTAAGATGTGGCAAAATACTAATCGAATAGAAAAAATATTGACATATATTCATTTACACTAATAAATTTCAAGTACGATTACTTTTTGCAAATAATAATGATTTTTATCGGTTTATGTTATGTTAGTACTATCTTTTTTTTGCCTTTCTAAAGGCCAGGAGGGACGAGTGTCATATACCATTCGACTCAGTTCATCAAGTATATAAAATGTCTGTGTGTGCGTATGTGTGTACGTTAAATACAACGTTTTTTGCACTAACTTTTCTCGGAGAGTGCTGAACCGTTTTCACACATATGGATTCAAATGAAATGTCTTGTGGCCCATACAAATTTCCTAAATATTGTTTGGATCCGGCTTTCGGTTCCGAAACTATGGGATTAAATGTGCAAAAATATGAAAATAAGTGCACCAACCTTTCTCGGAGATGGCTGAGCCAATATTCACAAATATGTTAGATTCAAATGATAGTCCCATAAAAAAAATCCTGAATTTCATTTCGTTCCGACTTCCGATACTGGAATTACAGGGCGATTAGTGTAAAAATTGCAATCACAGACTAACAGACAGGACTCCCAAATTGGAATCTTTAATAATTTTAACGGTCATTTCGAATATTCCTTTAGCTGGGACAGTACTTTTAGTCGGCTGCTCGGCCATCCATGGAAGTTGACCATCAATGTCAATTTCCCTCTCTGAGCAGCCTAGATAGCCGTGTAGTGTCGGTAGCGGTTTCCCAACTGGCTAAGAATAACGCTACGGTCCACCTGTATCGGTGGTATAAGTCCACCAAACAGGTAAGCCGTGTGGCATCCGGCGGAATTATTTTTTACCAAGAATTGATCCACTGGTTTCCTATTCCATGTCGTAAAAGGCCACAAAAATAGGAACTCCTAAGTCAAGGTGTATTTCCGTGCCGATGGCTGAATGGCTGCAGGAGGTTAAACAATGCAGTCGTGAACGGAATATCTTGGGATTTTCCCTTACTGTGTTAAGCGAAGCTCTGGCACAGTGGACGACTTCTTTCTTCGCAACTCGTGGGATTTAAATGATTAAAACATTTAAAAAAATCCTTACATGGTTCGCTATAGGCGATTATAAGCCAATATATTTGGTTTCTTGTAGTTGTTGTACGGTAAGTGCTGGAGGTGGAGTGTTCGTTACTTTAATTGATAATGGTTAGAGTAGCACAAATCAATCTCCAGCATAAACGTACAGCAACTATGAATCTATCCAGACTTCTGCAAGAAGGTAAAGCTTCTTTAGCTTTGGTTCAAGAACCATATTTCCAAAAGGGAAACTTCTACGTTGGAAAATTGTTAAACCCAGTCTTTGTTGCCTTTAACAAGACCGGAATGACTAATCCACGTGAAATGCCTCGAGCATGCATACTTGCAAATAGTGCTCTCGATGTCTCTCTCATATCGGAGCTCACAACTCGGGATATTTGTGCTGTCACAGTTGGTATGACTACTGATGGCATAGACAGGAAATATGTCTATTGTTCGGCATATTTGCCGCATAACCAACCTTCGCCAAGCGATGACTTCAAAAAGGTTGTATCATACTGCTGCAAAAGTGATTTACCGCTTGTAATCGGCAGTGACATAAATGCTCACCATATCATTTGGGGCAGCACAGATATAAATTCGAGAGGCTCTGATATGATGGAATTTGTGAGCAGTACAAACCTGCACATAGTCAATGCAGGAAACCGTCCAACTTTTGCGAGATCTGGCAGAGAGGAGGTTTTGGACGTAACTCTCTGCTCTGATAGAATTGCGCATGAGTTGGTGAATTGGCTCGTCTCCGATGAGCTCGAACCTTCGTTGTCTGATCATAAGTACATATTCTTTGATCATTCAAACGTTAAATTTGATATTATCACATATCGTAATCCCAAATCTAAAAACTGGGACCTCTATGAAGAGGGCTTGGCGACTAGATTTTACGGGTACCAACCAACAATTGAAACCCCAATTGATTTGGAAAATGTTGTCGACGAGACAAACTCACTCATAGTTGCAGCATATGAAGAGGCTTGTCCACTTCGGATTGTGCGAGCTACTAGAGGAACTCCTTGGTGGAATGCTGAACTTGCTAGACTAAGGAAACTATGCAGAAGAGCTTGGAACCACCGTCGCAGAAATGGGTCGGAGGCATTCGTGTTGGCTCGAAGGGCTTACAAAGCGTGTAGTGTCGGTAGCGGTTTCCCAACTGGCTAAGAATAACGCTACGGTCCACCTGTATCGGTGGTATAAGTCCACCAAACAGGTAAGCCGTGTGGCATCCGGCGGAATTATTTTTTACCAAGAATTGATCCACTGGTTTCCTATTCCATGTCGTAAAAGGCCACAAAAATAGGAACTCCTAAGTCAAGGTGTATTTCCGTGCCGATGGCTGAATGGCTGCAGGAGGTTAAACAATGCAGTCGTGAACGGAATATCTTGGGATTTTCCCTTACTGTGTTAAGCGAAGCTCTGGCACAGTGGACGACTTCTTTCTTCGCAACTCGTGGGATTTAAATGATTAAAACATTTAAAAAAATCCTTACATGGTTCGCTATAGGCGATTATAAGCCAATATATTTGGTTTCTTGTAGTTGTTGTACGGTAAGTGCTGGAGGTGGAGTGTTCGTTACTTTAATTGATAATGGTTAGAGTAGCACAAATCAATCTCCAGCATAAACGTACAGCAACTATGAATCTATCCAGACTTCTGCAAGAAGGTAAAGCTTCTTTAGCTTTGGTTCAAGAATCATATTTCCAAAAGGGAAACTTCTACGTTGGAAAATTGTTAAACCCAGTCTTTGTTGCCTTTAACAAGACCGGAATGACTAATCCACGTGAAATGCCTCGAGCATGCATACTTGCAAATAGTGCTCTCGATGTCTCTCTCATATCGGAGCTCACAACTCGGGATATTTGTGCTGTCACAGTTGGTATGACTACTGATGGCATAGACAGGAAATATGTCTATTGTTCGGCATATTTGCCGCATAACCAACCTTCGCCAAGCGATGACTTCAAAAAGGTTGTATCATACTGCTGCAAAAGTGATTTACCGCTTGTAATCGGCAGTGACATAAATGCTCACCATATCATTTGGGGCAGCACAGATATAAATTCGAGAGGCTCTGATATGATGGAATTTGTGAGCAGTACAAACCTGCACATAGTCAATGCAGGAAACCGTCCAACTTTTGCGAGATCTGGCAGAGAGGAGGTTTTGGACGTAACTCTCTGCTCTGATAGAATTGCGCATGAGTTGGTGAATTGGCTCGTCTCCGATGAGCTCGAACCTTCGTTGTCTGATCATAAGTACATATTCTTTGATCATTCAAACGTTAAATTTGATATTATCACATATCGTAATCCCAAATCTAAAAACTGGGACCTCTATGAAGAGGGCTTGGCGACTAGATTTTACGGGTACCAACCAACAATTGAAACCCCAATTGATTTGGAAAATGTTGTCGACGAGACAAACTCACTCATAGTTGCAGCATATGAAGAGGCTTGTCCACTTCGGATTGTGCGAGCTACTAGAGGAACTCCTTGGTGGAATGCTGAACTTGCTAGACTAAGGAAACTATGCAGAAGAGCTTGGAACCACCGTCGCAGAAATGGGTCGGAGGCATTCGTGTTGGCTCGAAGGGCTTACAAAAATGCTCTTCGATCGTCTGAGCGAAGTGGTTGGAAAAGCCTCTGCACAAATGTCTCTAGTCTCAACGAGGCTAGCAGATTAAATAAGTTACTTTCGAAGTCTAAGGACTTTAATGTCAGTTTCTTAAGAACTTCAGATGGTGAACACTTGTCTGATGAAGGTGATGTACTTCACTATCTTTTTAACACTCACTTTCCAGGATGTATGGATCCATCACCGACAGCTCTTCCCGAGACTTTTTCAGGTAGTTACGATTCTTGGGCCCTTGCTCGAAGCGTTGTGACGATTGAATCGGTCAAATGGGCAGTTGAGAGTTTTGCTCCGTACAAGTCTCCTGGAAAGGATGGAGTTTTCCCAGTGTTACTGCAGAAAGGGTATGAACATTTCAAACATGTTTTGAAGAAAATACTTACTTTTAGTCTTGCGACAGGATATATTCCAAGAGCCTGGCAGGAAATAATTGTCAAATTTATTCCCAAAGGCGGTCGCGACACTTATGAGGAAGCGAAGAGTTTCAGGCCTATCAGTCTAAGCTCATTTCTTCTTAAAACAGTGGAACGCATAGTCGATCACTATATCAGAAATGTTAGTTTGTGCCTGCATCCGCTACATGGAATGCAACATGCTTACCAGCGTGGAAAGTCCACTACAACCCTGCTACATGATGTTGTGTACAACATTGAAAAAGCTTTCTCACAAAAGCAATCTTGCTTGGGAGTTTTCCTAGATATTGAAGGTGCCTTTGATAACGTGTCTTTCAATTCAATTCTGGAAGCAGCCCGTGGTCATGGCATACCTTCAAGTATCACAAATTGGATACACGCAATGCTTAGCAATCGACTTCTTTGTTCATCGCTTCGGCAAGCAGAGATTAGAAAGCTAAGTGTCTGTGGGTGTCCTCAAGGTGGTGTACTATCCCCACTTTTATGGAACCTTGTCGCTGATGGTTTGTTAAGGAAACTTAATAACCTTGGATTTCCGACTTATGGTATAAGCATTAACACTCTCTTTGATTTAATGCAGCAAGCCCTGCGATCTGTTGAACAATGGTGTTGTCAGGTTGGATTATCTGTAAATCCGGGCAAAACATCAATGGTGCTTTTCACTCATCGTAGGATAATCACAGGAGCTCGTCCGTTGCAGTTCTTTGGTTCAGAGGTCACTGTGGTCGAACAATTTAAATACGTCGGGGTTATTCTTGACTCAAAACTGAATTGGTCTGCTCACATTGACTTCAGAATTAAAAGAGCTTGCATGGCTTTCGGCCAATGTAGACGAGCTTTTGGAAAATCATGGGGACTCAAACCCAGATATATTCATTGGATCTACACAACTATTGTTAGACCAATTTTAGCATATGGATGTCTTGTATGGTGGCAGAAAGGAGAAGTCGCGACAGTTCAGTCAAAGCTAAATCATCTCCAAAGGATGGTCCTAATGGCGATGACAGGAGCATTCACGACAACTCCTACTGCTGCTCTAGAGGCGCTACTGTGCATTAAACCACTACATGTGTTCCTAAAACAAGAAGCATTATCTTGTGCATATCGTCTTAAGGTTACAGGGTTTTGGAACAGTATGCTACCAGCCACACTCGCTTGTGGTCTCAAATGGTTACGTGGGATGAGTATTTACTCGCTCCTAGTGACCTAACTCTCACATGCAGTTTTCCTTTCAAAACATTCAATGTGAGCTATCCTTTTCGTGAGGAATGGTTGTCTGGTTGTCTGGAACGACAACTTGATGAACACATAGTTTGTTATACGGACGGTTCTCTGTTGAATGGTCGTGCTGGTGCTGGTGTCTACTGTCGTGAAATGAGGCTGGAGCAGTCTTATTCACTTGGTAGATACTGTACTGTGTTTCAAGCAGAAATCTACGCGATTCTGTGTGGAGTACAATCGGCACTTCAGCAGAGGATCTGTGGTGAGCGAATTTATTTTTGTTCCGACAGTCAGGCAGCCTAAAAGCACTCAGTTCGAATGACTCACGGTCGAATCTAGTGATCGCATGTCGAACTCAAATTGAAGACCTCAGCATTTCAAATGCTGTTTACTTCTTATGGGTACCCGGCCATTCTGGTATTACTGGAAATGAATGGGCTGATGAGTTGGCTAGAGCTGGTGCAACGAATGATTTCGTTGGTCCTGAACCAGCTTTACCACTTTCAACTAGTTGGATAAAGCACAAGATTCGTTCTTGGGCTGTATCCAAACATGCCAGCTACTGGCGCAGCTTGCAAACTTGCGCTCAGACAAAAGCATTTCTACCAGATTTAAATCTGAAAATGTCAAAGTGTCTACTGCATTTCTTCAAGCATCATTGCAGTATTCTGGTCAGAGCTCTGACTGGACATTGCAAACTCAATTATCACATGGCTACTATTCAACGTGCTGAGTATTATTCGTGTGATTTGTGTGAATGCGATTATGGTACTTCATATCATCTGATATGTAACTGTCCCGCATTGACGCAGCTACGTATCCGGGTTTTTGGTTCTCCATACATGGTTGAGTCTGTGTATGCGGAGCTAAAATTGAAGGATATTCTCTCGTTTCTTACCCAATGTGGTAAGGAGCTATAGTCAGAAGGGTTCATCGTTCTTCCTGGAGTGAATGAATCCCTTCTGTATTTACCTTAAATAGGGTTTAGCAGATTGTTTGGCATCTTTTAGGGGGTGCCGAATTTACTTCTGCTCGTACATACTGCGAATCGTTCTGCATTCTTCCGGGAGTGCAGAATGGTGTCGCTTTTGTAAGATCTTCAAATCCTCTCGGGGGTTGGAGGTTTTATTAACAGCGGACTATTCGGGACCTCGTAGAGGTTCAGAATTTACTTCTGCTTCCACTAAATGTGATCCTCAGCAGATTGTTCGGCATCCCTTAGGGGTGCAGAATTTACTTCTGTTTTTATGTGTTTTTGTGTCGTCAATTTTTCCCATCCTCCTAGTCCAACCCTTACCATTTCCTTTCAATCCTTCTCTCTTATATATCGGGAAAATGATGCTAAAAACAAATTGATGGCAAGGCACAAATCTCCAAATATCAAGGGGAACGTGCCATTTGAGCCAATTTGTTCTGATTCCTGATTCCTGATTCCTGTCACTACTTGATTAAGATGTGGCAAAATACTAATCGAATAGAAAAAATATTGACATATATTCATTTACACTAATAAATTTCAAGTACGATTACTTTTTGCAAATAATAATGATTTTTATCGGTTTATGTTATGTTAGTACTATCTTTTTTTTGCCTTTCTAAAGGCCAGGAGGGACGAGTGTCATATACCATTCGACTCAGTTCATCAAGTATATAAAATGTCTGTGTGTGCGTATGTGTGTACGTTAAATACAACGTTTTTTGCACTAACTTTTCTCGGAGAGTGCTGAACCGTTTTCACACATATGGATTCAAATGAAATGTCTTGTGGCCCATACAAATTTCCTAAATATTGTTTGGATCCGGCTTTCGGTTCCGGAACTATGGGATTAAATGTGCAAAAATATGAAAATAAGTGCACCAACCTTTCTCGGAGATGGCTGAGCCAATATTCACAAATATGTTAGATTCAAAGATTGACGAAATCATGCATCCTTGCCAGCAGCTTAACGGTGTTGACAAACGGGGAGGAACCAACCAATAAAAAAAAAACTTTAACATAACCAAAGACATCATATTAACAAGATATCCAGCTCTCACATTTCCCCAACAAATAATAGGCAACATCCTTTTTTGCGAGCATGTCGCCCTCAGGTGAGTCCGCATCGAATCTCATACATAGAAGTAGGGGAAAGAAATGTCAAATTCGTATGCGCCAAAATAGCAGGGCTGCGCACCCATACAATCGACATGACATGTTGAATGAGACGCCGTGCGATGGCGTTGCTGAACTGAAGATTGAGATCGTTCCAAGCTGACAGGGTCTGACATAACACAAGGGGTGTACCGATAGTAAATATTTCGCGCAGTGAATATAGGTGGAATTAGTTCCGGACGAAAATTTATTTTCAGAAGAATTTACTCATAATGTCATGTCTGTTAGTCTGTGTTGCAATTTAAACTTATTTAATCACTTTTCTCAGCCATCTCTAAAAATTGCGCGGCAAAAAAAATGCGTTTTGTTGGTTAAGTCGTCTCTACCATCATATCTCCGGAATACAAAGTCACAGCCATTAGATCTTTGAACCTGATCAATGGCTCAGCAGTAGCCTAAGCTTGATAAAATCGGGTTGGCCATCTCCGAGAAAATTGTGAGGTAAACAACAACTCGCTTTTTTCCTGGAATTCTAATAATACAGAGAAAAGTAACAACGAGTTTCACATGGTGAGAAGTATCAAACGCGTAATGGTGTACGCAGTCAATTTATTGATTACTACATTTGTTTCACTCGTAACTGTTACAGCAAAGCAAAGCCTTGGTATTACATTCCTGTAGTGGAATTTGACCTTCTGTTTCAACAGACTTCGCAGCCGATTCAGAGTGTACAGAACCATTGCATGGCTAGTGCTACGACTACAGGTTGGGGTTCAAACGTACGACAACTGGTTTTTAAGACCAGTGCCCTATGCATTGAACTACCAACCCGGGACGTAACTGTTACAGATGATTAATAATAAAGTCTCAAAAATGATCAACTAGAGCCATGTTAATAATCTACTAGATAAAAGGGTTTGTTAACACTTCTCTAGGAAAAAAAGATGGACATTTGATAATTATTTTCAATAACAGAAACGGACAAAAAATAAAATTGAATCGTTGTTTCTTACAGTTTTATCAAATATTGTTTTTTCTCTTTCAGCTCTCTGAAAGTGTGAATCTTCACTTTCTCAGCTTGCTCGAGGCATTGAAAGAAACTCGTTCTACAATATTAGCCAAACTACTACCAATGTGGACTCCGGTTCTCTCTTCCAACACACAGCTATCCGGTACTCTACATGTTCGTCTACAAAACTGTCGTGATGCCGTTCCAAACGCAACCGATCAAGATTTGCATACTTCTGAAATGTTACTTAGGTGGCTTCAGCGACTACAATTTAAAATGGGTCAAATTGAATTACAATCTTCTACTGCCACACAGTTCTACTCTATATAATCTAAAACATTTAAAAATAACTAATTTCTTCCTCAATAATACTATATTGAATAATTGTAATAAATATATGAATAAAAACTAGTGTGTGAGTTCCTTGTTTTTTTATTACATATTGAAATACGGATCAATTTTACATTGTGAAGCTTTGAGTTAAATGTTCAATGATAATGTCTTGCCCTATTGTTTACATTGTTTGCTTATTACCACCATGATATAATTTATTTCCACAACTTTGTATTATTCATTGCAAGGAAAAATGGAAACCTGCTTAACAAGTGGCATGGAGAGATAATCGTTAAAACTATTTTTTTTTATTTTAATTACTAATGTTAAACTTGAAACGTTAGCTACTGAGAGTTGAAAAGAATGAGTTGTCTGCATAAGCTCTCGCCCTCTTAGAAAAAAACGTTCAACGGTGGTCCTTCATTGGTCCAATACGTGGGATCATTGGTCCAATGAATGTCCAATCAATCGTTCAACGGGAGGCAAACACGGGACCTTCGTTTGGCTATTTTGAAACAGACCGTTGAACCGAATGCCATTTTTTTCGTTCAACAAACCCGGCAGACAAGGGTCCATTGTTGAACCATTTTTAATAAGAGGAGTTGGAGCCCCGTGGGACTAATTTTACTGGACAATTTTCGAAGATTTCTCCACTTATTTTTTTAAACTAACACTAAATACCTGTACAATACTCCTACTTCACGTAGAATAACAACAAATCTTCTTTATATATAAAGGTCACAATAATTTTCACACTATTTTTGCAAGAGAAAAAACAACAACAAACCGTTCCAGCAAATTGAAAGAATATTTCGTGCAGTATATCGTTCAACGAGCGCTCAACTACCAACAAATAGAACCGCCTGCTGAAAGGGCGCGCACAATGCACAGGCAGAGGCTTGGGCAAACGCGCCTAATGAATTATCCTCTTTGATACTTGTTTATACCAAACATTTCAGAAAAGTTTAATTTTGAATTATTTGAGATTATGTCACACAACTGAAAATTTTATCATAAAATTGTGATCATATTTCCGATGGCATGTAGCGAAAATTATGTTGATTCGTTAGACACAACAAGAGATTTTCACGATCAAAAACTTATCACTTTCTCAGAGGGTAAATTTTGAAAAGGCACCACTTAGTAAAGTAAGTCGTATTCACGACAAAATTCATATCTGTATTGTCAACGCGTATACGATCACCGTGTTATTTCCCGAACCTCCGAAAGTGCGTCTTCCTCTACTGGCTGTTCGTTTGTGAATCCCCCGTGGCTACCAATATCTCAATGTAACTGTCAACGTATTCGTACCGTGTCGCTGACAACCATCCCAAATCCCAGTATTGCCATAAATGCCTATTTATACATCGTTAAATCCCTCTTTTTAATAAGTGTTTGATATTATTTGAATCATTTTACTTTATTAACAAGAAAACAGTAATACAATAGAAGAATATTATTCATACAAAATATAATCTCGGTACTTGCTTGGTCGTTTATGTGTACGGTGACCAACTCGTTCGCTGTAGATGGATTCGCGATCAATTTGACCTGTCTTGGTTACCTGCGGATCAACCGCCGCATTTTCCTTATCCGATGTATCTTTATCTGACTATTTCCCGTTGATTTCTTTCTCTTGAGTCGTAGTTTTGTTGAGTTTTTGCCTTTCTCATATAGAAAGGTTATGCAATCACTTGAAAAACCGAATAGTGAAAATTGGCCCGGAAAGCCAAGTGTCATGTACCATTCGACTCAGTTCATCGAGCTGAGCAATGTCTGTGTGTGTATGTATGTGTGTGTGTGTATGTGTCAAATAATCTCACTAGAATTTCTCGGAGATGGCTGAACCGATTTTGACAAACTAGGATTCAAATGAAAGGTCTCGTGATCCCATACGGAATTCCTGAATTTCATCCGGATCCGACTTCCGGTTCCGGAATTAAAGGGTAAAATGTGTTCAATATTGTACACCGTCACTAAAACCGGCGAAACAAAATACGTAAAAAATTTTCAAAACTGGTCTCAAAACTACACAAATCGATAGTCATTATCAGTAGGCAACTAAACAAACCAATTCCGGCTATGCTGGTTCCCGGTATCCGGTTCCGGAAGTACCGGAAATAGTGGTCATATATACCAAAATGGATCTCACTCACTTTTCTCAGCGATGGTTTGACCGATTTCCAGAAACTTAGATTCAAATGAAAGGTCTTCCGGTCCCATACGGAATTCCTGAATTTCATCCGGATCCGACTTCCGGTTCCGGAATCATAGGGTAAAGTGTGTTCAATATTGTACACCGTCACTTAAACCGGCGAAACAAAAACCGTAAAAAAATTTCTAAACTGGTCCCAAAACTACACAAATCGATAGTCATTATCAATAGGCAACTAAACAAACCAATTCCGGCTATCCTGGTTCCCGGTATCCGGTTCCGGATGTACCGGAAATAGTGGTCATATATACCAAAATGGATCTCACTCACTTTTCTCAGCGATGGTTTGTCCGATTTCCACAAACTTAGATTCAATTGAAAGGTCTTCCGGTCCCATACGGAATTCCTGAATTTCAACCGGATCCATATTCCGGTTCCGGAATTATAGGGTAAAATGTGTTCAATATTGTACACCGTCACTTAAACCGGCGAAACAAAAACCGTAAAAAAATTTCTAAACTGGTCTCAAAACTACACAAATCGATAGTCATTATCAGTAGGCAACTAAACAAACCGATTTCGGCTATCCTGGTTCCCGGTATCCGGTTCCGGAAGTACCGGAAATAGTGGTCATATACACCAAAATGGATCTCACTCACTTTTCTCAGCGATGGTTTGTCCGATTTCCACAAACTTAGATTCAAATGAAAGGTCTTCCGGTCCCATACGAAAATCCTGAATGTCATCCGGATTCGACTTCCGGTTCCGGAATTATAGGGTAAAGTGTGTTCAATATTGTACACCGTCACTTAAACCGGCGAAACAAAAACCGTAAAAAATTTTCTAAACTGGTCTCAAAACTACACAAATCGATATTCATTATCAATAGGCAACTAAACAAACCGATTCCGGCTATCCTGGTTCCCGGTATCCGGTTCCGGAAGTACCGGAAATAGTGGTCATATATACCAAAATGGATCTCACTCACTTTTCTTAGCGATGGTTTGACCGATTTCCACAAACTTAGATTCAATTGAAAGGTCTTCCGGTCCCATACGAAATTCCTGAATTTCATCCGGATCCGACTTCCGGTTCCGGAATCATAGGGTAAAGTGTGTTCAATATTGTACACCGTCACTTGAACCGGCAAAACAAAATACGTAAACATTTTCCTAAACTGGTCTCGAAACTACACAAATCGATAGTCATTATCAATAGGCAACTAAACAAACCGATTCCGGCTATCCTGGTTTCCGATATCCGGTTCCGGAAGTACCGGAAATAGTGGTCATATATATCAAAATAGATCTCACTAACTTTTCTCAGCGATGGTTTGACCGATTTCCACAAACTCAGATTCAAATGAAAGGTCTTCTGGTCCCATACGGAATTCCTGAATTTCATCCGGATCCGACTTCCGGTTCCGGAATTAAAGGGTAAAGTGTGTTCAATATTGTACACCGTCACGTAAACCGGCGAAACAAAAGCCGTAAAAAATTTTCTAAACTGGTCTCAAAACTACACAAATCGATAGTCATTATCAGTAGGCAACTAAACAAACCGATTTCGGCTATCCTGGTTCCCGATATCCGGTTCCGGATGTACCGGAAATAGTGGTCATATATACCAAAATGGATCTCACTCACTTTTCTCAGCGATGGTTTGTCCGATTTCCACAAACATAGATTCAAATGAAAGGTCTTCCGGTCCCATACGGAATTCCTGAATTTCATCCGGATCCGACTTCCGGTTCCGGAATTATAGGGTAAAGTGTGTTCAATATTGTACACCGTCACTTAAACCGGCGAAACAAAAAACGTAAACATTTTTCTAAACTGGTCTCAAAACTAAACAAATCTATAGTCATTATCAGTAGGCAACTAAACAAACCAATTTCGGCTATCCTGGTTCCCTGTATCCGGTTCCGGAAGTATCGGAAATAGTGGTCATATATACCAAAATGGATCTCACTCACTTTTCTAAGCGAGAGATTTTACCGATTTCCACAAACTTAGATTCAAATGAAAGGTCTTCCGATCCTATACGAAATTCCTGAATTTCATCCGGATTCGACTTCCGAATCCTGAGTTATAGGGTGCGTACTAGAAGAGTTTGTGTGTCATGTTAGTTGGTGGCCGTACGAACCGACTTCGATTATACCGGTTCCGGTGCCGGAAGTGTCGTTCTCTTAGAGATGGCTTACGCAATCAAAGCACTGTTTTATTCTGTATGTTATGCATAAACAATGGTTTCTTTCAAAAATCGAAGAGAAATTTTTTAATAGAATACCACAATATTATATGTACATGAGAAAGGCATCATTACACCACTAGGTGGATTAAAACAGGTTTTTTTTTTCAAATGAGCACTATTTCGTAAATATACTTTATCCGTTTACAAAACTGTATTGCAAATTTAACTACCCCTCAGTAACTGGTAATGTCAAAACGAAATTGCTGGAAACAATTTTGAAGCTGGTCACTCAAGTTGATAAATTATTGATTTTTAATAACAATCACCATACCCAAGTAACATTTTTAATATTAATAAATACTTGTAGCTGTCTTCAATGCTACATAATAAATCTTGCATTAAAACTTTAAACTCCACGAAAGCCTACTGAAAACTTCTATAAGAGCATGTTCCTGCTAAGTGGACCATTCTTCATAAGGTTTATAAAGCAAAGTGAAGAATCAGCATAAACCTGCGTTAAAACTCCAAATTCAAGAAAATTTTGAAACCAGCTTAACGATCAACATTAAATTTATTCGGATGGAATGAATTCCGCTATGAATAAACTGTCGTTTTGATCATATTTTTCTTGACTATGTGTTTGTCATGTCTGCTTTGAATGGAATCAGTAAGAATTTATTAGATTTTATTTACGAGTTTGAGGCTTTTTCCGAACGTAGAAATTTCATGCGCTTTTATTTTTATCGTGAATGTATGGATAAAAATATGAATTATAACTAATCGCCTTGAAATAAATGCGGTTTTTGCGAAAGTCTCCATAATTTATTAACATTATTTTCTGTGATTCATCGTCATTTTTGTATAAAACTATTTCGTGGCGTTAAAACTTGTGCATACGTCCTGGAAATGAATCATGAAAGTCCATCATATTTCCTTCTTTTTTGCATTTCGAAGTTCATTTGATGTCAATAAAAGCTACGGCAAGAAACATCATAATGGCGGCCATGAAATTTCCTTTAATGCAAATTACACTTAACGTAAGATGCAATAAATCAAATAGGCCACAACAAATATGTCATATATGTTCTTTAGAACCCTCAAATTTGCTCTGAGTGAAACTGTCATCCAATGAACACGCACACACACAAGACTAGACTTATGAAAGAATTTAACTGACAATAATGTTTTAAAGAAAATGTTTGAAAGCCATATTAAGAGCGTTTGAATGGTTTTATTCTAGTGCAAATTGTTTTATTTTCAGCCAAGTTGTAAGTCTAGGTAAAGGGTTTTAAAGAAGCTTTAAAAACTATTATATTACTTTTCAAAAGAGACACTTATTATAGTTATCATAAAACAGGTAGTGATTGAAAAATCAAATACAAAACTCCTATAAATTATAATCAAAACCATAAGGCATTCGAATTGTTACTTGGGTAACCTTGGTTACTGCTTAGTGAAGACTTTTGAATTGTAAACAAAACAAATAGCAAAACGGATACTTCAAACGAAAACTCAACTCGGGTGGAGGATCTCTTTTGTGCAGTAAGTTGCAAGTATTTATTGAAAGACATCTATTTGTAGGAAAGTCCAACTGATCTAGAAATTATCGGGTGTACTATCCTGCGAAATCGTGTTGTTTTGATTGATCACTACATACATATCGTTCTCCTCCAGATAGTTTATTGTATGTATTTGTATGAAATAAACGTTATCCAAAAATTCCCTTTTACTCATTGTTTCGAAATACAATGTACAATGTTACAAATTAACGTTCGTGAACCGAGTCGTATACTTCACTTCACACTTCACTGGATACTTCAGCGAAGCGCTATAAATTAGGGTTGTGTTGCAGCAAGATAATGACGTCATAATTTTGAAAAAAAAACTTAACCAGCTGCAAGATTTAAAATAAGGAACACTATTACAAGCACTGATGATGGAGATTTAAATCGTCCACTTCCCTTATCTGCTCTTAAGAAGTGGGGCTTAGGGCACGAAATTTGAATCATTTGAACTGTTCCACAACATCCACAAATAGTTTGTTCATTTATTCTGGATCCTTGGTTACTAGTTCGTAGCACGTCAACCAGTGTTGCTCGAGATAAATTTAAGTGGACACCGTAAGAGACACAGAAACGGGAGAATTCTTCCGCTCTGAATTGTGGACCATTGTCTGCTGTTATGGAACGCGGAATACTGAACATTTACATTGCATCCTTAGTGGCCGAAATGAGCGAGTTGTACTACCTTATCACGTAATAGTTTTGGGATAACGATACGATCTCCGCGTAATATAAGTCCTCCGTAAGTCGTCGAATCATCTTCTATCGTTGCGTTTTAAATTCAGCAGTGGCACGCTCCAAGTTTCCAGAGAAAATCGCTTCCTTGACGGGTTAAAGTTCATCGTCTTGTTTTGTTTCTGTTTCGATCTCTTCGATACTAAGAGCAGACGGTTTCACTTCTTCTGCTAACCACGCGACGACATCGGTGCTATTGTTAATCTCCTCTCGATCTTGGGACATCCTTGACAAAGGGTCTGCTATGTTCCTACTGCTCGGTTCGTAGCGGACAACGAAAGCAAAACTTTGCAATCTCAGGATCCACCGTTTAATTCGAGCGGATTGCTTTGACTAAACTCTATTAAACAAATACTCGAGTGGCTTACAGTCTGTGATTAATGTAAACTGGATACCATACAGAAATACAAAAAGTTTTTCCATTGCCCATATTATCGCCAAGCATTCTTTTTTGGTTTGGCAATATTTTCATGCGCCGCCAAACTCCTGGAAACACAAGAAATCGTCCATTCTTAATTTGTAATAGAATAGCTTCCAAACCATTTGGGCTGACATCCGTTACAAGCTCAGTGACGTTAACTAGGTCAAAATAACCTAACGACTCTACGTTTCCTAAAATTGACTTAATTTTTTTAGTTCCTATCGTGTTTCTCAGTCCATTCGAAAGGAGTGTTTTTAACAAGTAACTCTCTCGTGTGGAAAGTCAATGCAGAGATTTGCGACAAATCATTCAACAAAATCGATAAATAACAGCAATGCTTTTAGTTTTGTCAATTAAGTATAGCTTTTATTCTTTCATCTGTAGGACTAACACCATTGTCTGTTACGAGATGTCCCAGAAATACAACTTCCGTTCTAGTGTAAACCTATTTATGTTCGTTGATCCGCATATTACTATCTTTCAAAATTTCTAGAACACGTGTCAGTGTTGCTTCATGCTCCTCCTTTGAAGCCCCATGAACCAACACATCATCCAAATATACAGTAACACCCTTCATACCTCTGAATAGATTTTTCATCTCCCTTTGGAATAACTCAGGAGCAGAGTTTATGCCAAACATTGGCCTACGGAATCTATAAACTCCACTTCGAGTCACAAAAGTTGTTATATCTCGGCTAATTCGAAATGGTAGTATGCGGCCTCTACATCAATTTTTGTTAATCTTGAAACCATGGTTATAGACGTCATAGCAGCGTCAATGTTAGGCATCGGGTAGTTTTCACGCCTAACTACCAGAAGCGCAGCACGCGTGTCGACACATAGTCGCAATTTTCCATTAGTTTTTCTTATTGGTACTATCAGGAATCAGAACAGATTGGCTCGAATGTCCCGTTCCCCTTGTTGTATGGAGATTTGTGCCTTGGCGAGAGATCTGTATTATCATCATTTCCCTGAAGGGAGAAAAAAGACTATAAGGAAGGAGCTTGGCAATTCAGGAGCTGGGTAATTTAGGAGAAAATGACGATAAAAAATCTGGTTTTTGGGTGGCCGATTCGGCTCCATGAATTTCTTTATAAAATTGATGCAAGGCCGTACACGTCGAGTGCAGTTTTCGAACTCTTTATTCAACATCATTTTACTTAACGCTAGGCCCTACTTGGGCGGTAGCTACTTGACCCTTTTTAACGCGTCAGCATAAACGGTAACCGTCCAGTCGGTGGCAAAGATCGCGCTTTATACTGAGTTGAAGGTTTTGGTAAATGTTTATTTATTTTAGTAATCGAAGCGGGCCTGTGTCCACCACACGCCCTTTCTTATTGAATTTAAAAATTAGTCTCCAGTTCTAAATTTTAAACGCAAAAGATACGAGAAAGCATTTTTCACTGATTTTGTTAAAATATAGTATAAAATATCTGTATTTCATGAATAGAATCAGTGACTTCTACATGAAAATTTAATTAATGGTAACTTTCCAGTGTATGCAATTCAAATGCTAACCAGTCAACATGTTCTACACAGAAAAAAATAAATTGTGATATCACATCAAAATCGCTGCACTTCAATGTTTAAGTATATTGTTGTAATATAGCACACCTATACGTCTTATTGGAACGACGTATGAGTATTGATGTGATTAAGGAGATGTACTGTACTTATTGTAATGTAGCACGACGTGATGAAAAATAGTGTGACGGCAATCGATGTGACCACAAACAATGTGATTTAAAACAACGCAATTGCAAACGATGTATTTTGTGAATATAGGTATTATTATGAACTTATTTTAAACATTTACAAAAACATAAATTGTGGGATTTTGTATGAAAACAAAACAAATAGGATAAAGTAATAACAAAAACGTATTTTTTATTTAATAACATATTTTAAGGCACATTGCGTTAAGCTATAAGATGCCGAGGGCATATGTTTAAACTACTTAAACTAGATTTTATTTTATTTTCACACCATATGAGCTTTGAGAGATCTGGTCTTCAACGGGTGGTCGGCAGTGGCTGGCTGGATCTTGTACACTGGAGTAATCTGGCACGACGTTGGTACGCATCACTGTTGGTCGCATTTTTTCGTTCGTGTGGGTCCGCGGAAAACACCCCCGACTACGAGGAGCCAGCTGATGGCCCGCATGATCATCGACTTGAGCGGCTCTCCGTGGTGGTGAATTTTGTGGAAGAGAAGGAAAGAAACAGAGAGAAGTTTATGTTGTTGAAAAAGGTGGTAAGGGAGCAAAAACGTATTTTATTTTTTGTTTCAATTACATATTTAATTTGAAGGGGCTGGGGTCCACTAGGAGATTGATAGTACCTATTAGCTCTCTCCGGACAGTACCAGCCTAGATGCCGTGTGGAATCCGGCGGAAAAAAATGAACCAAGAATAGATCCACTGGGTTCCTGCTTCCATGTCGTAAAAGGCGACAATTGCAGGAGTTTCTTTTTCCTTTCAGTTATCAGATATTTTCAACATTTCACTTCTGATTACTCTGTTTTACTAAATTATCTCTTCTTTCAACCTATCAATTTCCATCTAGCTTCGAAGAAAAGTTTTATTTGGAATGTTTTCTTCTTCCATGTTATTGATTGTCTTTCAGGATTATAAATTGAAAATCAACTATTGCGCAAATTCGTTGATATTACAAAGTTAATAACAGATATAACATATATCGGTATATTGAATACATAGTAAAAAACACTTGATATTAATATTTCAAGCAATAAATGAATAGTTTTCTCGGTAGCCGGCTGCCCAGATCAACCAATATAACCAATTAATAATTTTAATAAATAATTTAAATAATTTTGTCTAAATCCTATTCACTTTTTTAATTTGTATCACGTAATTTCATTTATAAAAATAGGGAAGTTTTTATTCTTTACGCGATAGTATTGCAAATTTTTCTTTAGTTTCCTCGAATAAGAGCTGTGAATCAAGACTTCCCGGGACTTCAATATAGGATATTTGAAACGTTCATTCGGGAAGTTAGTGAGTTTAGTGATGCATCCGAGCATCTTGAAACCGGAACATACTGAGTCGCGCGCGAATACTACCAATACTGAAATTTTCACTAACAAATATCCTCCTCCCGTGACACTTGTTGAGTGCACAGTAGTATATACGGCCTCTAGTAACAACAAGTGTTGGACTAACAACCCTTCCCATTCCTTAGACGATCTACGTTCGGGCCTGGCCGGCGCCGGTGCTGATCGATTAATTCTGGGATTACCAGAAAATGTACATTGAAGGATGATTTACCAGTCCCAGGTCGGATCATCTAGAAACTCCCTGTACAATTTCAGCTAATCCCGAACAGTAGCGGAGTAGCAACCAGGGGTGGTCGCTCAAGCTCAAGCTCAATTACATATTTAATTTGATTTAACATTTGTCGTGTTTCGCTAATTTTATCAATAGTGATCGGACCATGCGTTGCTGTTGGCCTACTAGAATTGCTTTCGATCGAGTACCTTTCACTGGTCTTAGCTTCAATAAATAAAGTTGAATAAACTCTAAAGTTTTGGAGAGCACTGGCGGATAATGATAGCAAAAAATTAAATAAAACATGATGAGGTGTTGTATGACCGAAGCAAAGTTGTCAAGATGTTCACTGACCCTGTGGCCCTGCGCATGAACATAGAATTGTTGAGTTGAACCTAAAATAAAATAAACACAGAAATTAAACTAAACGAATGCCAAAAATAGACATATTTTTTCTTTTTTAATTCCCATTGGTTGAAAATCACCATTTGGTCATGCGGTAGCTTACATTACGATCAATGTGCAATGCATAATACGTTAGCGGTTCCAATCCTGATTCATTATTTCTCGGTTGATTTTTTATTAAGGCGTATACGCAAGTGAGTTTCTCTTTGTTTACTTTCTCTTCTATTAATTACCAAGTAGTGTCCACGTTTATCACTAAACTCTTTTCATGAAATGATACCCGGAACTTTCGACTTTCTAACAGAATAGTGATATCAAAGAAAATCTTTTTAATCACATCACAATAATCGAAAGAGAGAGTGATCAACGAGAAACTGTCACTTGCTTATATGTCCTAATGAAAAATCAACTGAGATTTTTGTGAAAATCTATGGAACAGTTTCGTTTGAAACCAACCTCAGTTTCGAACTTTAATGCTATCAACTGCAGTGGGTTGGGGGCTCAACTACAAGCGAACACTCGTAACTTGCATTCCTTTAAATGCATTTCTAATGCCGTTTTCTCATTGAAAAGCACTGGTGGCGTAGATTGCCCTGTTTTTGAACTTTCAGGCAGAAATGCAATATTCTGACGGTGTTTAATTGCCATTTGTGCTCGAAAGTGCAAAACCAGAGCTATCCACGCCACCAGTGTTTTTCAATGAAAAACGCCATAAATGATTTACCTTAGCACTGCTTTCCAATTTTCAATTGCAATGGGAATAAAACTTAGTTGATTTGCCGAACTGAATTCATTAGGGCATATTCAGTAGTGTTCTAGTTCTAGATACATAATTTATGTCAGTTACAAAATTTGAATCTGAATTTTATAACAAAAGAAACTTGCAGCCCCAGTAGTGTTTTACTCGTGTTTCAAATATACACAAAATAAAACGGCATCGTAGACATCGTTTTAAATTTGACAGAACTGGTCGAATAAATAAAACTAGAACGGCTTGCTGGATATACGTTTGTTCCAGTTTCTGCTCTATTATAGATCTTTCATATAGAACTTCTAGCTGCTGAATTTGCTCTTAGTATATGACAGCTAGTATTACTAGTCAAGTTTTCAAGTTATTGCGTAACGCATACATAAATGTGAACGATAAAAATATATGAATATAAGTATGTAAACAGCGTTACCCATTTCTATTCGTCTAAGAACAAAATGCAACAAAACAAATACGATTAGAATGTTCATGGGTGCGAATATGACAATAGAAATACTTACATATTGTAATTTCCGAAAACAAAGTTTGCTGATAAACGTTGAACTCTGTAGCAGGATGGACCGTGAGCGGTCTTAGCCGTCCTTAGCAAAAACACAAAGGAAAGAAAAAACGGCGAACTCTGATACCGGCGCTGGAAATAGAGGTTATAGAGAAAATTAGTATGAATAATTTTCTGAACATTAAATCCGTGGCAGTTATAGCACAAACTAACAGACATGACAGTATGAGTAAATTCTTATCAAAATAATTTTTCGTGATTCACTAGTTCCACCTATATTGTACTGCGCGAACTATTTACTATCGGTACACCCCTTGTGTTATGTGAAATTTTTTTTACTAGTTGGTTTCCCCTCGTTTGTCAACACCGATCAGCTGCTTGCAGGAATGCCTGATTTCATCATAATATTTGAAAATGAATCATCACAATAAATTATTGGATTACGTTGATAATATACTTAACTTTTTCAGCGATGTTGGAAGGTAACCATTTATTTTTCTCAACGTTGCTCATCTAGATTATTTTTTATTGTGTTGGTAATTTTCATCCGAAATTAAGTGGCGGTAGACCAGAAGCAAGTAAATATTGTAACAAAACGGGTTCGATTTTGTATTGCGTTGGAGGATGAGAAGTAGCACAATTATGTATATAGTTTTGGCAATATGTGTTGTGTCTTACGAATTACAACTCGGTTAACGGAACAACATTTATTAAATTTTAAATGTAGTTCATTTAATTCAGAGCGTTAAAATAACGTGTTTTATTCTACTCAGAGTCTACGAAATCACTCCGCATGAAAGCACTTGCTGTCCATCTCGTCGTGGTCAGTCCGCCAGTGCTGCCATAACATCTCCCCCTTTAAGTCATCACGTAGTGCTCGAACCTCGGCGGAAGACGCACTGATCGTCCCCTAGTTGTACAGGATGAAACAAGTGTTGGAATACGACTCGGTTTTTTAACTATTGAACCACTCGTATTTGGAGTCGTCGGATATTAAGATTTATCATTGCTTTCTGTCAGTATAGGTGAAACAGATTCCTCTGAAACGATTACTCCTGGTTGACTGATGCCAAACTCGTCTAGCAGAATGCTCAATGGAAAATGATGATCACTCTCTGTTCGCTCACGGTGCAAATCATCTTTCATTTCAAAACGGGTACGAAGTTGGTTGATGTGCGAACGAATTAACTTTGGCCTTTGCCCAACTATCCACACATTATACTTCACTACTCCCAGCTTCTCAACGACTTTCCCGGGTTCCCAGGACCAGGTATTTCGTTTGTACACGTTTTGCATATACCAAGTCACCGGGTATGAACCGACGCATCGGGCATCTCTCTGCAGACTGCCTAATATCTAATGCTTGCATAGGACGTAGTAGCACAGACTGTGGTAGTAGGTCAAGTGTAGTAGCACAGACTGTGGTAGTAGGTCAAGTGTAGTCCTCATTCGTCGACCAAACATGAGTTCACTTGGAGATTTTTGTCCAGTGGTTTCACTTGGCGTTGAACGATAAGTTGCTAGAAATACCTCGAGTGTTTCCTGGAGGGGTTCTCCCTTGTTTATTTTCTTCATAGCTCTTTTCATTGAATATACAAAACGTTCCGCCTGTCCATTAGATTGCGGATGGTAAGGAGCAGTCAATATATGTTTGATACCATTGTTTTTGCAAAATGATTCAAACTCATCACAGACAAATTGAGCTGCATTGTCCGACACTATTACCATCGGCAATCCAAGCCGTGAAAAAGAGTTTCGTAGATTTTGGATCGTTACCTTCGCCGTCATCGTAGACGATGAATATATCTCCGGCCATCGAGAAAATGCATCAACGATGACAAAGAAATATAAACCATCAATTGGCCCCGCATAATCGATGTGAACGCGTTGCCAAGGTCCCGGTGGAACAGGCCATGCCACAGGTGCAACATGTGGTGGTGATTTTGCTGCAGCGGCACAGTCCGTGCATTGCTTTACTGCTTCTTCGATGTGCCGGTCGATACAAGGCCAATAGACAAAACTCCGAGCGAGGCTCTTCATTCTGACTATGCCGGGATGCCCGTAATGTAAACGCTGCAAGATTCGTTTTTGGTAGATCTTTGGAACTACTACTCGCTCTCCGAACAGAATACAGCCTTGAGCTAGTCCCAGCCCGTCTTTACGATTGAAGAATGTCTTTACATCAGGATCACTGATTACCCCTAGCGATTCCGGCCATTCTGTTTCCAAAAACTTCTTCACTTGTTTTAGCACTTTATCCCGTAGTATGGCTGTGGCGATCATTACCGCCGTCACTGGAGTAGAAGCTATTGAATCCTTCAGGACTGCCTCCATGTCTTCCTCCAGACGAACACTAGCGATGATATATTCTTCTTCCGTATTTACTGTTGAACTCATAAGCCTGGAAAGTACATCTACATACCCGAATTTCAAAGTAGGTACATATTCAACACTGAAATCATAGCATAGTAATGTCAAACTCAGTCGCTGCAACCGATTTGATGTGTGAACCGGTATTCCTTTGTGCGATCCGAAAATACGTAGAAGAGGTTTGTGATCAGTCTCCAAAACAAAACGTCGTCCCAAAAGCATACGATGAAACTTTGTAATGGCGTAAACAAGTGCCAATGCTTCTTTATCGATTTGTCCATAACCTCGTTCTGTCGGTGTCAACGATCTTGAAGCGTGCTGTATCACCTTCTCAGAGCCGTCCGGAAATCTATGCCTGATGTTGGCCCCAATGCCAGTGCTGGAGGCATCAGCGGCCACGACTATCTCGAGCGATGAATTATAGTTTTATAATTCTTGTTGATTTTTTCATTAAATGGCCTTAACAATAAGTAACAATTTCTTTTGTTTGCTGTCTTTTATTTCAATTACTTAACCATTTCCATGTTTTGTATCATCGTACGTAGGATGCCCGATCATTTAGACTACTAAGTACTGGTCGTACTTAAGAGTTTTCTTCACGAGCAAAGCCTCAGCTAATGTTCCCAGTTTGACTACGTTAACGCACAAAATTTGCTTCTTTTGCTCGTTCTACTCGATAATCAGCTGGCATGACTCGTGATCGATCACAGCATTTCGAGTGAGGAATTTCCGCAGTTTTTTTTTTTTTTTGCTTTTCTCGGCAAACGAGATTCATACCGAAGAATTTGATCTACAATGAAGTGTAAAATTGAGTTGAGTAAAATGTTCATTCAAAGCTAGTACTTGCGAACATGCCATTTTCTACCGCCCGTTCTTGCACTATGGGGCTGTCCATAAAAGACGTCACACTTTTTTTGACGATTTTTTACTCCCCCTCCCCCCTTTGTCACAAATTGTCACAGAAGCAAAAACCCCCCACTCCCCCTATGTCACATGTCACGAATTCAAAATAAATAAAATTCATCTCAATACATTCTCAATATGTATGACAAACCATACAAATATGAGGGAAAAATCGATATAGATATATTATTGTTTTAGGTAAAGAATAATATTTCCTTAGTGTAGTATACAGGGCTGAGAAAATAAAGACCAAAACCTCATCAAAACGAGATCACTGCCGGAGAATGTTTTCATGATCAGTTGATCAGTGAAATTTAAATCACATCGATCAATATCGGTACTGATCTTCCGTCGCACAATGGGTAGTGATTTTGAGCTAAAATGATTCTTGATTTATGTAAGTTCAATCATTAGATGATTCGATAAGATTTGATGTTGGTGGAGAAAAATCACATATGATCAAGATAAGACCTGACATGATCTACGTCTGAAATCGTTGATCTATCGTCCTTTTTCGAATGGAGTACAATTGAATAAACTGCATCACAATCAGATAAGAGAATTTCTTATGATATACTATTATCAATGCTAGAAAATCAAATTACTGAAAAAAATGTCAGCGCATAACTTAAGTTAAACCGTTTGAAGGCATCTTTTTCGTTTTTACTCATATTTGGCAAAATTTATTAATTTCGCTAATTTACTCGCTCCTCCGTGCACTTTTGCTGATTACAACAGAAATGATATCCTGCATCACTCATTTCCGAATTTACAAGAAGAAGCTTTTACATAAAAAATACACGTTTTCCTATAAAATGTAAACGTTTATTGTGTAGATTTTGATGTGGAACACATCTTTATTAGGGGTGCAAACCAGAAACTCAAGAAAAACTACACGTAGAAATGTGGTCAGGTTTTAAACACTTACAGCTCAGTCTGTTTTATATCAATTTTTAATATTATTTAATCATTTGATAGGAAATATTTCTACATATTGATTTGAATGTTCATAGCCATGTATTTTGAATTGAAATCATTGAAATGTTGATTAACAGCTAGCAGTGTCCTATTTTGTCTGTGAAAAATCTCCAGCATACCGGATTTCCCTGCCATAGTCGACGGTTTTGAAGGAGTAAGCGATGTATCAAAGAGAGAGCATCGCTCTGATTGGTCTATCGATGCAAAAGCGAAGCTGTTGGAAGCACGCGAATCTATAAATAGAAGCGAAATTAAAGCTAACGTTTCAGTCCTATTCCTAGCATGCTAGAGGTAGGTTGTCGCTAGACAGCAAGACAAAAACGTGCCATAAAACGATTTGAAGCTTCAAGGGCTGATGCCAGTTGTAAGCGTAAAACCGTGTCGCTCGCTGTGCGTCTTACATTTCTCTTCATGCTCTCTCGTAAATGTGTAAAATGACTCTCGATGTGGCCGGGTGGCCAAGAAAGTTTTCATATTTTCGGTTACAAGTTTGACTACATCACATAAAATCCAATGAAGCTATCGCTTGTTTGGCAGCCTTGATGAGCCGATTTTATTTCTCTCTCATGTTTCGTTACCAGGATACAAGAGCAGAAAAAACGGTTCCGCCATAGAAATGGACTTACCATTACACAAATAACATTCACTTCATTTTTATCGCGACAACATATATGTTTTTATGCACTAATCGCATCTAAACTAAATTATTTAGACATTGTCAAGATAGATTTTTGATCCATGCTTTTGAAGGCGAGATATTCAATGAACAAGTTGAAAGTTGCCGTTTTCAGCTATGCAACTCTTCCTTCAGAAAAAAGACTTTCCCGACCGCTAAAGTCAAACAATCATTCTGAAATTTTCAGAGAATAATCTAAACTAAATTTCTAAGAGATTGTCTGTTGGGTTTTTTGATATTCGTCACCGTTGCAGAGAAAATCAGATTTGAAGCATGAAAATAGCCCTTTAAAACGCCCTAAAACACACTGGCCTCAACCCTTAATTGGTATACTCTGATCTTGTGTCATGCAAGCTCGGAATTCCATGTTATTTCGTTTCCCCATGAGAAATTGACAACTACCTCTGGATAAATTTTGAGTGCTTAAGATCAATTTCTAATTTATATTAGATGAACTCGATTGATAATGAGAAATAGTTTATCGCTTCAACCGAAATCGCAGAATGGTAGAGAAACTTAACGCTAAAAAACTGCTTGCATAAAAAACTTGAACACAAGCTTGGCGAAGAGAAGCTTAATTATCGAAATCGCAAGTATGTATAAAGATATAATTGCATATATTTGGGATAATGGTGTAATTTCCTCGGTCATAAAACAAATGGAAATCAAGACAAATGATGTTCGGTGTTGGTTCGGATTGATTGAACTTTTTGATTGTAGATCATCAGAAATTTTGGTTGCCTTGTTCCACATCAACGGCTCGAACAACCCCATGGAGCTGATCCTTGTAGTTTTTTCAGGAAATAGGGCAAAGCAGTAATATAATTAGGTATTTCAAAAATGCGCTCATTGAAAATATTGGACGTCATATTCCAAAAACCTCCCCCCCTCCCCCCTGTCACAAAAGGTCACGTTTTATGAAACACCCCCCTCCCCATTGCGGCGTGACGTCTTTTATGGACAGCCCCTATGCACATCTTGTCGAACAGCTGCTTTATGCTCTACAGTTTCTGCTTTTTAGGGGGTGCTAAACGGAACTAAGTGCCAAGCAGATCCTAGGGATAATGTAACCAACCGTCCGTATTTCTTTGTTTTGAGATTATTTATATAGCATGTTTCAAATAAACAACATACGTAACCATGGTTCTGGTAATTGTTATTTAAAATCAACAGTTTTCGTTTTTTGTTGCCAGATTCAATAGTTTTTCAATCAATTTCGTTTTGGCATTACCAGTTACTGAGGGGTAGTTAAATTTACGATACAGTTTAGATGGACGAGTGGCAGGTCGTGTCGTCGGAGAAACTGTCGCTTCCTTATACGCCCCTAAGACAAGACCTGACAACTGGCTTCTTATTCTTCCTTCCGAATCATCCTTCTCGTCATTTTCACCCTGTGGAATAAATACCAACGTATCGGCTACAGTGTAGCCATATTTACAGATTTTTTAATAACTATGCTAGGAAAAAAATATTACATATAAATTTTTAGAATTTAGGTTTTTGATTTGAAATAAACATAAAACATGTGTTGGTGAAAGCATTTCTTTATTATATATTAATGCTTAAAAACAATTAATTGAGCTTTGATGACAAAACACGAAATATCTCTTGTTGAACGCAAAATCGAATCCTTTGTTGACGTATTACCGGATCTTTTGGAAACCGGAAGAAGTCAGGTTTGGATAGAAATGCTTAATGCGATCACAGTGTGGAACACAACAGTTCATTCTTCTCGTGAAACTAAACACACTTTCGAGTTTACAGTAATTTAACAAATATTTTTAAGTTACCTTTAATTCACTAAAAAGAAAAACGGCTTGATGCCTATTTTAATTACACAGTCCTGCCACTATAAACATTTATTACCAATGAGATTGAAAAACATGTGAAACATTCTCCGAAAATTTTCATTTTCATTGGTGAGCTAAAATTATACATTTTAATAAATATGTTTTCTGATTTTCTTTATACTTGGCATCATTGCTCGCGTACCCTGCAAAAGTTTTTTCTTTTCACAATGTGCAGGTGGTAACATCAAAATCAGCCAATCAGAAACTGGTCCATTTTGGAACAAAAGCAGCCCCCCCAGATGTCAGGTCTTGTCTTAGGGCGAAGCGAGAAAAACCTGGCAACGCTGCTTCAAGCCAAAAACAAGAAAATACACTAATTGGCACCACGACGTAAAATACACTGGTGGCGTTATAAGACAGGTTTGGTTGTGTTGGTAATTTTCTCACGAAATTAAGTATGGTGCGCCGGGATTCAAGCATGTAAACATAAACAAATGACCATTTCAGATCGGGATTTCACTTCTAAGTTACTCCAGTTGTCGCGCAGCCTGGCGAATCCTTGGCACTAATTGAAAATCTGGACATTTTTTCTTCAAGGGTTTGCAAGGTAACGTCGAAATATAGAAAATTGTACACACATCCGATTCTGTTCATTTCGTTGGAGGAAGGATTTGGCGGATCGCACTGTGGTATCTATTACAGTTATTATGAATAATGGAATTTTCATATTGGCAGAAGTGATTTGCAACATTCTTATAATTTATTCAAGAGTACAAATAGATATAAGCAATAAAAGTACACTCGGAGTAGAAGAAAATCGATTTCAAAATGATTACTACTACTTTTTTGTCGTGAGTACGACTTACTTTACTATGGGGCTCTTTTTCAAAATTAGCCATATGGAAGAATGGGCAGAACCTAATCGTGAATATCTCGACTTGTATTAATGGAAGCAACATAATTCTTTGACTATTTCATAAAAAATACGATCAGGAATTTAGGAATATAATTTTGAATAGTGTGAGATAACCACAAACAACTCAAAAATTAAGTTTTCACAAAATTTGAAAACAACGCGGAAAACTCTTTATTTTCGTTTGGGTTTTTCGCGCAAGGACGACGATTTTGAGGTTGTCAGACACATATCTTCAACTGAACGTTATAAAAGGAGAACGGTGGTCGAAAATCGATCATTTCTTCTTGTGCGTTGGATGGAAGCAGACGTCGGGGCGAGAAGACGCATTCAAACAGCGACATCAGAGAGCGCACCTTCTGCGTGTTTAAAAACCTCAAACGCTCAGGTCGTAGTTCTCATTTGCCTTCCGGTCGTCAAGGCAGGAAGACATTAAACCAGTTTCGTATCATTTGGCACTGCGAGCGGATGTGTTGCGGTTTGTACGCAAAGCTAGTTTCAACTTAAACAAGAGTGATTGCATCATGCAACAGAGCTTCTGGTCGTTTGCATTGGAGAGAAAGAAATCGAAAAGTGGACAACATTATATAAAATCAGCCGTTCTAATGGAACCATGTTATCTAAGGAACTAGTAAGATTACTTCTTTGCAAATCGAAGGTAAAAGTCATCAGTTTAGTCAAAATCCAAAATAATTTGATTTGCTTCGTGCACTTTTCGCTGTGCGAGGATCGTTCGAGGAAAATGTTCGGAACTGTGCTAAATATCTTAGAGAATTCCACAATTTGGTCCTTCGAAAAGGTAGAAATGAATCCTGTACATCATCTTGATAGATTCTTTCAATGAAATATGCAAATCCGAAATGAGATAATCGACGTCAAAAGTTTCACAATTCACACAATCGATCAGTTATCAATTCGAATTCGAAAGTATAAAGAAATCGTGTCAGTTTTATTCGTATTCACGACATCCAGTTATGTCTCTGACATTACACACTCGTACTTTTTTAGTGGAGACTACGATTAACTATTGAAAATCTTCAGAAATTGGGTAAGGTTAGGTTTTTTCGGATCAACAATTCTTTAAACAGAAACCAGTGTAATGTTGATTAGCGATCGAGTACTATTTATTTTGGATACTTTATTTGATATTTCCAGGAATTTGAAAAGTGATATAAAACCAAGTTTAATGCTCTTTCTGAATAAACGGTAGATTTCGCACAATGAACTAAGATCAACATTACCACTTCAGAGTGAAAACTTTTTCTTCAACTTCTACTATGATTTTTCAAATGAATTGCCCGTTTTCAAAAGAAATCGTTGAAAAGGTGAAGTAATTATAAATTTTCCTACCGATTTGACAAGCAGCGCCTTTACATTTCAGTTTTGCGACAATATGTCAATTGGCATATGTCACAAACGGCCTCCTGTCACGACGCCATCTTGATGAGATCAAAATCGGAACTTCAAAATCAGAGGATGGCAACGTACACAAACAAACAAACATACATTTGTTTTACGCGATTACCTTGTTTAGTGCACGAAAATTAGTAAATTTCGGGTCGACTCTCTCGCAATAACTTGTCAGTTTACCAAAAATACAGGCAGTGTTTTGGGACATCAAGTGGAGATAATTTTCACAATTTGAGAGTCGCGATGAGTATCAAAACATCGCCGTGTTTGGGGCTCGAAACGCGAGGGGCTCAACGTAATCGGTATACCTTCAAATGGCTGGTGCTCACATACCGTTGTCGAATGGGTGGTCGCAAAGCTGATTTACCGGTAGCGACAGCTGCCAATGAAAAATGGAACCAAGAAAAGGAGGATTCTTTCGGAAATTTTCATATCGGCAGTAGTGATTTGCAACATTTTTATCGTTTAATCAATAGTACAAATAGATATCAGCAATAAAAGCACACTCGGAGTAGAAGAAAATCGATTTCAAAGTGATTGTACTACTTTTTTCAGTGTAAACTACGATTAAACCTGGAAATTCTTTAGAAATGTGTGAAATTGAGTAAGGTTAGGTTTATTCGGATCAACATTTTTTTGAACAGAAACCAGTGTAATGTTGATTTCTCGAGTACTAGAATGTATAGCGATCGAGTACTATTTATTTTGGATACTTTATTTGTTATTTCCAGGCATTCGAAAAATGGTATCAAACCAAGTTAAATGCTCTATTCTGAATAAACGGTAGATTTCGCACAATGAACTAAGATCAACATTACCACCTCAGAGTAAAAACTTCTACTATGATTTTTCAAATGAATTTGCCCGTTTTCAAAAGAAATCTTATATATGTATCACTCATTCAATCAAATAGCAATCATTTGATCTATGTACAACTGCTATATAGAACTGGGATGACCTCCATTAAAAGTTACATATAAATTTTATAAAACTAATCATATGGTATAGATAAACCTATCTATATTAATTCGAAATGAATATTATATGCGCTTCATAAATTGTTTCAATGTATGTTGTGTGGATATCTAATAGGACGTGCCAATAAATTATAGGGCGTACAAATAAATTTGACTCAGACTGGAAATTTCATTCGTTATACACCCTCATTTTACAAAACTCAAAACTGAGTGACACACCACTCAAGTTCACAAAAAGTGCACGTACTCTAAACTTGAGTTACCAGCTATCTACTCATTTTTGAGTTAAGAGACAAAGCTTTCAAAATTTGAGTATTTTTTACTCAAAATATGAAAAAAATATTTTTTTCAAAATTTGAGTGAGTTTAACTCAAAACTTGAAATCCTTGCACTCAAAATAAAAACATTCTTATTCATAAATGTTGAGATACAAAGTCATTCTTTTTTTTAATAGAATGCCCAGAAAAGTGTTTCAAACCCGTGTCCTTTTGACCGGTTTGGAGTCAATCTTGAATGAAAATTGAAGTATTTTTTTTTCACTCAAATGTTTGAAAACTCAACGCTTACTCTATTGTATGAATAAATGCGAGAGAACTCATGGCCTGAGCAAATTTTACTCAAATCGATACTCAAATTTTGACATATTGTTCCAGTTTATGAATTTGAGTAATCACAACTCAAATCATGAGTTATGTTCAATGAGAGTGTATGAAAATTTTGTAAAAAATACGTTACGAAGAGTTTTATGTTTCATAAGATTATCTTATATTTTTTACATGATATTCAATACACTTTGTAGCTATCATTGGAAATGTTGATAGTGAAAAATCATTAGAATATCATGTAATGTGAAAATGAAAATTTAGCTCAGTGTACGGTTCGCATATCTCGGTTGATTTTTCAAAAGGACATATAAGTAAGTTTTAATAATAAATACGCACGGTTTCAAACATAATCATAATCTGTCTTCTTTATTTAAATATCATCCTTTTATAGTCTATTCTCTCCTAACTTTGTTAAATTAAAATTTCCAGTATGGATTGCTATAAATCCGGGGAGAGGAGTTAGAACGCGTAGCTTAAGTCTGATTTAACCAATGACGTGTCTCGGTCATTGTAATCTATTTAAGTAAGAGAGAGAGTGAGTAATGTTTCTAGACAAGTGTGTGAGTGTGATGCGGAGAGGGGAGGTTGAGAGTAGTCAGGTTTAACTCTCGTGAGTGTCGGTTCGAGTCAGTGTCTTTTCCTGGGTTACCGTTATTCTAGGTCATGCCATATGGCACTGTTTGAGAGAGGTGTAGAGGTGTGGAAAGTGGAGAAGCGGGGAAATGACATAACTGAATTGTTTTTAGTTGATATTTGATGCTCAAGTTTCCGTGTTTACGTTTGTTGTATAAATGCGATATTTTTCGTTGGGTTGAAGTAAGTGCTGAAAATTTAATTGTCTTATGTAGGTGAAGTTTATATTTCAAGTGGGTTTCTGGGCTTCGTGACTTGGTGTCAAATGGAAATTTGTCGAGTACGTGTTTTATGGAAATTTGTCAAGTGCGTGTGATCTGAAGTGTGGGAAAGATTTACTTTTGAATATTTTACATGGTCTGGGATGTGTGAAAGGTTTAATGTTACATGGTCATATTACATCATCCCCCTTTTGGAAGAATGATGTAACGAAGGGAAATCATTCTGTAGTGTTTTAAGGGATTAGTTTACTGTTGCGTTCGAACTCCCTAACAATTTTAATATATATTACAGTGTTTTCTTATATCTAAAATAACCGAATTTTACAGTTTTTCTCAGAGAAGCTGAGTAAAACTTCACTTACATCCACGGCAATTATTTTTTGATTTTTCTCTCTTTTTTTTTTTGTTTTACGTGGTGTTAAGCTCGGTATCTAAATCTTAATTCTAAAAGTTTGATGTTACAATTTTGTATTTTATGCTTTGATGAGTCTATTTTTGTGAACAATGGTTTTTTCTTTTGACTGTAAATTTTGTATTTCACAATTTGAATCTTGAAGTTGTGTAACTTTAAATGGACCAATATAAAATGGATCTAGCTTGCGTCTATTTTCGTTTTGTAGATATACTATGTCGTTTAATTGTATTTCTATCGGATTGCACAGGTGATCTGTTGTCGATTTTCTGAATTCTTTTTGGTGTATTAAATGTTTGTTTGCTATTTCGTGTGATTTGTGTAGTCGGTATTGTAACTCTTTATTGTACATGTCGAAATTATATATTGGTTCAATTTTGTCTGAATAAATTTCTTGTGGTAGTCTGGCTTTTACGCCGAAAACTAGTTCGTAGGGTGTATACCCATGATCTGAGTGTGGTGTTGTGTTATATGAAAATGCATAGTATTGTAACCAATCATCCCAGTCAGATTGATGTTCGTTGATAAAAGATCGCAGAAACTCGTTGAGGCATCTGTGATTTCTTTCCAAAGAACCAATTGTCTGAGGATGATAAGCTGTCGAAAATGTTTGTTTAATTTTTAAAAATTTGCAAATTTGTTCTAGAACCTCGTTTTTATATTCGGTTCCTCTGTCGGTTTTTAACTCAAGAAATTTACCGTAAGTTAAAATGAAATTTTCTACTAACGCTTTAGCTACGATGTTAGCTTCTTTGGTTGGAATAGGTATATATACAACGTATTTGGTTAATTCACACTGTATGCTTACAGCGTATCTATTATTATGGATTGTTTTGGGTAATGGTCCAACCGTATCGATTGCCACTACTTCAAATGGTTTGTTAGGTGTATTAGTAATTTGTAATTTTTCTTTAGTATGTTTAATAATTTTGTTCTTTTTGCAAATTTCACAGGCCTTGATGAAATTAGCAATTGAACTTTTCATAAATTTCCATGTGTATATTTCTCTTAATTTGAGGTACAATCTGTTTTGTCCGATGTGTCCTCCTGTTGGTAATTCATGGTGATTCTTTAATATTGTTTGTATTTCCTGAGGTTTACTAATAAACTTCGGTGGTTTGTAGATAATAATTTGTAATGTTTTAATTGTTTTTAGGGCGAGACCTTTAAACATTTCCATAGGTACCATTTCAAATATTTTATCATTGCAAGAGATTGCTACTCTGCTAACTTTTATTTTTCTCATTTCTTCTTCATATTTGGAGATTGCAAACACGAGTGTTTGTCTGATATCTCTTATTTCTGTAATTACACGATGCATCGGTTTTTGTTTTTGTATCCCTTGGTATGTATCAATTATGATGTGGTTGTTTTCGAAAAAACACCTCATTTTCAATAAGTTTCTTACTTCGCTAGGAGTTTCCGTTGAATAAACAGAGAGTTGATCAGGCTCACTGTTGATGCAAGGATTATTACTTAAATTATTATTATAGTTAGTATTTTTGGTATTATTTAATTTATCTTGTTCTTTTTTCTTTTTTATCAGTTCTTGTTTTTTTGACATTGACCTTGTATTAACCATCAAAATACTATTTGCCTTTAATTCATCGGAAGACATTATTATGCGTGATAACGCATCGGCTGCAACATTACTTTTACCTTGAATATATTCTATATTAAATTCAAATTCCTCTAAATCTAACCTCATTCTAGTTAATTTGGAGGTTGGGTTTTTCATATTAAATAGAAATACTAACGGTCTGTGATCCGTTCGTATAGTAAATTTACGTCCATATAGGTAGGACTTAAAGTAATTAATTGACCAGTGTATTGCTGTCAATTCTTTCAAAATTACTGATTTATTTTTTTCTCCGGGTGTAAAGCTTTTGCTGGCGAATGCTATTGGTAGGTCATTGCCATTAATTATTTGTGATAAAACTGCACCACATCCAACGTCTGAGGCGTCTGTGGTTAAAATAAATTGTTCATTAAAATCTGGGTATTGTAGAAGTTTTGGTGACATTAAGAAGGATTTTAAGGTTACAAAAGCATGCTGACATTCTAATGTCCATGAAAATTTCTGGTTTTTCTTTAGTAGCTGATTTAATGGGTAGGCTATGGTTGCGAAATTTGGGACGAACTTTCTGTAATAGTTGCAAAAGGCAACGAATCTTCGTACGTCGTCGCTACTTGTTGGCGTAGGATAATTTTTTATTGCTTCGTATTTATTACTATCCGGTAGTATTCCTTTGTCTGTAATTTTGTGACCTAAATATGTTACTTCTGTATTAAAAAATTTACACTTGTTGAGGTTTAATTTGAGATTGTACTTCCTAATGCGTTCAAAAACTTTCTCTAAATTCTGAAGGTGGTGTTGAATTGAACATCCAACTACTATAATATCATCTATATATACAAAAGCATGTTCAGGTGTTAATCCTGACATTGCGATTGTCATCATTCTTTGAAAACTGTTTGGGCTGATATTTAAACCAAACGGTAATCTTTTAAATTGAAAGTGACCGGATTGGGTTGAAAATGCTGTAAATTTCCTGGAGTTTACTTCTAAGGGTATTTGATGGAATCCTGACATTAAATCCAGAGTTGTAAAATATTTTGCTCTACCAAGCTGATCTAGGATAGCATCAATTCTTGGCAGTGGGAATTTATCGGCTAATATTTTTTTGTTAAGTTGCCTGAAATCAACTACTAATCTCCATTTTGTATTATTGTTTTCTGATTTTTTCGGGACTAGTAAAATTGGATTGTTATATGGTGATATGGATGGTTCGATAATATCATCTCTCAACATTTTGTTTACTTGTGTTGCAATTTCGTTGCTTTGTGAGTGAATCGTTTTGTAGTTTGGAATGTATACTGGGACTCTATCGCTCAGTTCGATATTTTGTGAATAAAAATTGTTTGACGAAACTGGTTCGTCTGGTAAGCAAAATATATCAGAATAATTTGAAATTAATTTTTCCAGGCTGTTTTTAGCGTATATGGGTACATTGCTTAAATCGAGTTCAGTTAGAACTTTGTTTTTTCTAGTGTTATTTTTGTACATGTTGTTTTTCAAAATTGTGTACTTGCTTAAAGGTTCTAAAATTGGCTTGAATTCAGATTGGCTGACCTTTATAGGTTTGTCAGTAGTATTCAAAAATTTTACGAATTGATTTTGTGGTGAAATAATTGCGCTTGCGCAAAATAACCCTTGTTTAATTTCCTGTGAGTGTAGTACCATGTCCTCACTGATATTTAGATTTTGCATTATTCTGATAACTTCGCATCTTCCTGGTATAATGTAATTTTTATCGATTGTATCTTGAATCGGTATTGCTATTGGAATATTGTTAATTGTAAAGTTTAATATCCAACATTCATAATCTATTAGGCATTTATGAGCCGATAGGAAATCTCTACCCAAGATGCCATCTGTAGAAATAGGAAAATTTGGGCTTACTAGGTGGAATCTATGTTTAATAGAAACTTCGTTGTTAAATATTAATTCTGTTTCTGTCGATGCGATGGTTTCTATCTCGCCATCGGTAATTCCGGTAAGTTTAATTTTATTATTTATATTGATTGGTTGTTGTGGAGATATTTTGTTTGCTTTAAATACTGATATATCTGCACCTGAATCTATAATAAATGTGCATATTGAATTTGTCATTCTTATACCTACTTTGATAAAATTAGCGGCGTGTATATTCATGGTATACAAGCACAGACTAACAGACATGACAGTATGAGTAAATTCTAATAAAAATTATTTTTCGTGATGCACTAGTTCCACCTATATTGTACTGCGCGAACTATTTACTATCTGTACACCCCTTGTGTTATGTAAAAATTTTTTTACTAGTTGGTTTCCCCTCGTTTGTCAACACCGATCAGCTGCTTGCAGGGATGCCTGATTTCATCAAAATATTTGAAAATGAATCGTCACAATAATTTATTGGATTACGTTGATAATATATTTAACTTTTTCTTGATGTTGGAGGGTAACCATTTATTCGACTCAAATTTGTTCATCTAGACTATTTTTTATTGTGTTGGTAGTTTTCACCCGAAATTAAGTGGCGGCAGACCAGAAGCAAGTAAATATTGTAACAAAACGGGTTCGATTTTTTATTGAGTTGGAGGATGAGAAGTAGGCGCAATTATGTATATAGTTTAGGCAATATCAAAGATAAACTCAAGATAGAGTAGTCTGCGATTTCTTAGGTATCATTTGAATAGGACCCCTCGATGAGCTCGGTTCACTGTCAATTTGAGTATTTTGAAGCAAAACAACAAGTGTCTGATCACTAGATGCGTCGTAACTATGACAATGATTGTTTATGTTTGGAAAAATATCAAGTTACAGTATGAGCGATATTGAGAAATTTCGCTTTATATCAGTGATTCTTAGAATAAGAAAGTGAAAACTACTTAGAACCATTGTCTAGAATTTATTTAGTTTGTTATAGCCTCATCCCATGAAGCATCAGTTGTGGCAAGAAATCATTATATGCTGAATGTAAACATATGTGTGCTTCCTTTCTAACTTGTATTGTTTCCATGGCATTTTGTCGGAACTAGTCGACGCTTGTTAACGGAGGGTCAATAAAATTACATTATTACTGAACCAACTGGTTCACGATTACTGACCCAACATTTTTCAATGAAACGTATGGAACATTGTAATCTTCAGTTTATCTTTGGCAATATGTATTAAATCTGTATCCTGCATGAAATTCGCATGGACGTATACAAATCAATACATTACAGGTAATTCTGTATGAATGGCAACTCTGTTGGTAAATGAAAAAAATAAAGACAGTCTAGATGACAGACATGATGTTTTTGATAGGGTAACGTGGCGCCATCATGACACATGTGAGTACTGTCCCAAATAATGGAATATTCGAAATGACCGTTAAAATGATTGAAGAATCAATTTTGAGTGTCCTGTCTGTTAGTCTGTGATACAAGGTCTTTCTTAAAAATTTTGGTTCGTTGGGTATTGGTTAATATTTTGTACTTGTTCGTACTGGCTTGGTATTATATTTAATGTTTCATTTTGTGAGGCATTCTCCATCTGTTCCTCGTTGGTTAATAATATTCTGTTATTTCCGTTCCTTCGGAAATTTTCGTGGTATTGACCTTCTCTGCGGGGTCTTCCACGGTAATTTGTTGTATTCCGCATATTACCTTCATGCCGGAATTCTTGATTATTTGCATTAAAATTGTTATGGTTGAAATTATTATTAAAATTATTATTCTATTATTATGAAATAATTGTTTTTGTGGATACCTATTGTATTGCACTGGATATCTGGGTGCATTATATTGTCTTGCCCCTCTATTAAAATTATTCACACGTTGTTGGTGCTGTTGAACAAAACGTGTGTGCATTATTTGGGAGTGGGTTATTTCATCTGTACCCAATTCTTGTGCTTTCTGGTTTGCTTCTCTTATGTTGCTGAAATTACCAGCTTTGAGAATTATTTTTAATTCGGTGTTGTTACACCCTTTTATTAGAGCGTTTACCCCTATCTTAGTGCTCATTGATTTTGCCACTGGTAGTGGGATATTTTGCTCGACATAGGTATTTTCTAGTTTTGTGCAGAGGGTTTCAATTTCATCGCAAAAACTATTTATTGAGTTTTTTTGCTTTAATGTGTTTATTTTTGCTATGATACTTTCGGGGGTGGTCGTGATTTTACACCTTTCCTCGACTAGTTGTATCAAATTATCGATTGTGTTGACTGTTTCAGGAATGCCTTGTCTGGCTTTTCCGGACAGTCTGGTTTTTAGAAATTTTATTGCCATGGCCATGTGGTCTGGCAGAACTAACTCATTCAGCAATCTAGCTGAGTCGATAAACGTGTATAAGTTCTCAGGAGAACCATCGTAAGGTTGTATAAGAGCCGTCGCCTGACGTAAGTCGAACGGGGTTGTTGTTTGGGTCATTGTGTCGTTTTTGGTTGCTTTAATACATGCGAGTTTAAATTTTATTATTTCGCAAATTTCGTCAGTCCACAGTCTCGTATTTTTTACTAAGTTGTGGAAAGTTTTGTCGTCGATAATTTCTTGTTCTTTTGTAAAAAATTTTTCAAGGTCTGTTTTTAATTCTTGGCATCTATTCAATTTTTCGTCGAGTAACTTTTCTGATAGTTTCGTGTTTATAGACTTTTTTACATAAATGTGGAGTTTTTCTAGCTCCTTATAATTTTGCATTTCATTTTTGCTTGGATATATATAACGTTTATATAAAAATTTATCGTATTTTAAGTGGACATTATATTATTTTTATCGTTATGTAAAAATTTTTTTTTTTTTTTTTTTTGTTAAAAGAAAAAATCATTCCTTTCGCAATTATAAGATATAGTGTGTAGTCTTCTGGACATGAATATACATGCATAACCACATTTGTGTTTTTCAGGAATCGCCTGTTTGCGTTTTTCCTCTACACGAATTTTAATTTCATTAAGTTTCTCTTTGACCGTTAAAGGCCATTTGTCGTTATAAGAATTTTCCATTGTCGCCTAAAAATGTTTGTGTACGTAGTCTAAATTTAAACGTTGGTCAGTTGTACCTGACGTGCGGCCTTGACTGCTATCTTTTCCGTATATTGTTTGTGTAATTTTAGTAGGCCTTTCAGTAGCAGATAGCCTATTACTATCCCTACCAACGCGCAGAGTGCGATGCCTTCCGTTTCCCTCGTCGGGGAGGCTATTGTGTTATTGATGGTTTCGTCTGACGAAAACCAACCCATAATCCTATTCACAAATGTTGTTTTGTCTCAACTCGATATATTCCTAGCTAGTTGTCCCTAATTCCTAATTTAAGCACAGTACCTTAGTTTTACTCCCTTTTCGTCCTCATGTTGCCGGTACTCCTGTGTGAGCGTTGTCGTCGTCTCTTCGTGTTGTAGCGGATCCTTCCATGGTGACACACGGTTTTGTTTTAATTCTGTTTGCACACAGAATTTCTCCGGTAGTTCATAGTTAGCGTCGCACGATGTTTTCTGGTTATTCACTGCTATCAAACGAGCACCAATTACCGAAAGTCGAACAAACTAACGATAATAACGATCGTCACTTGCATCTTTTCATCATTAAACACTCGTTTATCAGTTATTGCATTCTGTTTATTGTTAGCCACTAAAGCCGAATTGCACACTTCACCAAATCACCAATAATTGGAATTTGTTGCCATCACTGTGGGATGCCAGGAACACTTTTTACGGGCATGCAACTATTTCATAAGTCAATTTCTTGTATTCTGTTTAGCCACTTAAGCCAAATCGCACACTTCACCAAATCACCGATAATTGGAGCTTGTTGCCATCACTGTGGAATGTCAGGAACACTTTTTACAGGCTTGCAACTATTTCATAAGTTAATTTCTTTGAAGCAGTAGTAACTTCCTTTGGAAAAATATAGGCACTTTTGCACTGTTCCGAATTTTGAATCCTGATCATTGTTAGAGTTTATTTCTTCGAATTTTTTTTTTCTTGCCTTATCACTTGCACTTATAAAACAGTCAATAGTACTTTAACTGAAACCGAATTGTTTCACAAGTTCAATTCCCGAGAATCGTTAAGAAATTCCATCACTTGCACGTATAAAACAGTCAATAGTACTTTAACTGAAACCGAATTGTTTCACAAGTTCAATTCCCGAGAATCATTAAGAAATTCTATCACTTGCACACCACGGAATCGCTGGTCGGAAAAACACACGGTCGCCATTTAATAATAAATACGCACGGTTTCAAACATAATCATAATCTGTCTTCTTTATTTAAATATCATCCTTTTATAGTCTATTCTCTCCTAACTTTGTTAAATTAAAATTTCCAGTATGGATTGCTATAAATCCGGGGGGAGGAGTTAGAACGCGTAGCTTAAGTCTGATTTAACCAATGACGTGTCTCGGTCATTGTAATCTATTTGAGTAAGAGAGAGAGTGAGTAATGTTTCTAGACAAGTGTGTGAGTGTGATGCGGAGAGGGGAGGTTGAGAGTAGTCAGGTTTAACTCTCGTGAGTGTCGGTTCGAGTCAGTGTCTTTTCCTGGGTTACCGTTATTCTAGGTCATGCCATATGGCACTGTTTGAGAGAGGTGTAGAGGTGTGGAAAGTGGAGAAGCGGGGAAATGACATAACTGAATTGTTTTTAGTTGATATTTGATGCTCAAGTTTCCGTGTTTACGTTTGTTGTATAAATGCGATATTTTTCGTTGGGTTGAAGTAAGTGCTGACAATTTAATTGTCTTATGTAGGTGAAGTTTATATTTCAAGTGGGTTTCTGGGCTTCGTGACTTGGTGTCAAATGGAAATTTGTCGAGTACGTGTTTTATGGAAATTTGTCAAGTGCGTGTGGTCTGAAGTGTGGGAAAGATTTACTTTTGAATATTTTACATGGTCTGGGATGTGTGAAAGGTTTAATGTTACATGGTCATATTACAAAGTGACAGTTTCTCTTTGTTTACTTTCTCTTCTAATAATTACCAAGCGGTTTCCACGTTTAGGGCATATTCAGGAGTGTTTTAGTTCTAGATGCATAATTTATATCAGTTACAAAATTTATCTGTATTTTACAACAAGAAAAACTGGCAGCCCCACACTGAGCTAAATTTTCTTTTTCACATTATATGATATTCTAATGATTTTGCACTATTAGCATTTCCAATAATAGTTACAAGATGTGTTGAACATCATGTCAAATATATGAGATAATCTTATAAATCATAAAACTCTTCTTAACATTATTTTTACAGGATTTCCATATAACGAATGAAATTTCCAGTCTGAGTCAAATTTATTAATTTAGATATCCGCACAACATACATTGGAACAATTTATGAAGCGCATATTATATTCACTTCGAATTTATTTAGATAGGTTCATATATACCATATGACTAGTTTAGTAATATATATATATATATATATATATATATATATATATATATATATATATATATATATATATATATATATATATATATATATATATATATATATATATATATATATATATATATATATATATATATATATATATATATATATATATATATATATATATATATATATATATATATATATATATATATATATATATATATATATATATATATATATATATATATATATATAACTTTTAATGGAGGTCATACGAATAGTAGATAATTGCAAACTACTACTTTTCTTTGAGGATTCAAGCTATACTAGTATTCCGTTCGGTAAGGGAGCACCTCATGATATTTGCGAAAGAGAAGTGAGATCCCGAGACTGAAAATAAAAAAAATGAATCTTACTAGACAGATAGAGTAATGAAACGTACCGGATATATATTTCATGGTCCGTTAACGCATATCCTTGAACGAACACACTTAAAACCATTTCTTGAGCTCGGCATAATAAAATGCCGAAACTGATCAGCAACACCTAAATTTGCTGATTGCTCAGTAATCAATACGCATGTTTCTGAACTTCGTTAAATACATTCACTGATATTTCGGTAAAATGCTTCACTTTGCCGAAATTTGGCATAATTGCTTGCTGAATTTATCAGTAAACAACAGATATGCCGACATCAGCAGAGACGTTTGCCGAGATTTCGGAATATGCGCTAGCTGTTGCTGAGATTCAGCACGACAGCTGTCATTTATTGCTGCATTACATTTTCGCTTCGCATTGCGCGATTATTTTCTGATGAAATTCTCGAGTGAAAAAATGGATAATCTTCGAAGAAACGTGGAACCACTTGCAAGTAAAAATATTGAATAAATATAGTGACATGTTTCGCTTTATAAAAAGCGACTTTATCAGATGATTCGGTAATTTGTTTTTTTTTTTCATTTTTTCGTTTTATTGGATTGCCGAATATTCAGCGAACGTTTACCTGAGCAAACAGTAAATCTTGTGCTGGCGATTTCGGCAATATTTGACGTTTGTCAAATTTGAGGGTGCCGAGACGCTCAGTTATTTTATTTTTGCCGAGATAATTGCTGATTTCTCGGCTGTGCGAATCTCGGCATTTTTTTGCCGAAACTCAGCTAAAAAAAATTAAGTGTGAAGTTGGATGAGCTGTTTTTTCAGCGATTTAAAATTACATTGAGATGCGGAACTTCCTGAAAAAAATGGTCTGGAGCAGTTGACGAATATCGAGGACACAACTATTCCTTCAGCTTCAAGCAGTACAATTCACGACTTTCATCGGATTTCCATATAAATTATATGGGATATTTTTATAACTTTCATTGAGGTTTCTATGCCCAGTGAAAAATGAACAGCGGCCCTACTGAAAAATGGGTGGCCTACACGTTTCCTGATGAAAACAAAACAATATGTAAAAGCGATTCACACGCAGCATCAAGCGACTATCGCCTGCATGGAACGATTACGGAACAACAACATTATTTGTAAGCAATTCAAATGAAAGGACACTACGTCAAGTTCACGGAAAATTTTAACGTCGGATACGTGAGCAATATTCGGCTAAAAAATAATAAAAATAATCTGGACGTCGACGGAAGTTGATTGATCGTCTGAATCGTGTTTAATGCATGCGTTTCCTGATGAAAACAAACCAATCTCATTTGCATTTGTGGTTGTAAGTGAGCTGTCAGAGAGCCTAATAATGATAACGTCCATTTAGATTAGACGTACACATTAAATAAAGACTATAAGTTTCTATATAATTTCTATGAATTATATTCGGCATATGATTCATATGACTAATCTAATGAATATAAATAAGATTTTCATTTCAGTGCAGCAGTGTTTTACTCGTGTTTCAAATATACAAAAAATAGAACGGCATCGTAGACCAGTTTTAAATTTGACAGAAGAACTGGTCGAATAAATAAAACTAGAACGGCTTGCTGGGGATACGTTTGTTTAAGTTTCATTTATATTATAAACCACCCATATGAATCTCGCAGCTGCTGAATTTGCTCTTATCACTCAACTCTTAGCACGAAATGATACCCGAAACTTTCGACTTTCAAACAGAATACCCTCTCAGCAGGCTGTTCAATTTTGTTGGTTTTTGAGCGCTTGTTGAACGACATATTGCACGAAATATTCGTTCAATTTGCTGGAACGGTTTGTTGTTGTTTTTTCTCTTGCAAAAATAGTGTGAAAACTAAGTGTTACCTTTACATAGAAAGAAAATTTATTGTTATTCTACGTGAAGTAGAAGTATTGTGCAGGTATTTAGTGTAAGTTTAAAAAAATAAGTGGAAAAAACTTCAGAAATTCTCCAGTAAAACTAGTTCAACGGGGCTCCAACACCTCATATTAAAAATGGCTCAACAATGGACCTCTGTCTGCCGGGTTTGTTGAACGAAAAAAATGGCATTCGGTTCAACGGTCTGTTTCAAAATCGGCAAACGAAGGTCCCGTGTTGGCCTCCCGTTGAACGATTGATTGGACTTTCATTGGACCAATGATCCGACTTATTGGACCAATGAAGGACTACCGTTGAACGTTTTTTTTTCTAAGTAGGTAGTGATATCAAAGAAAATCTTTTTAATCCCACGCATTCACACGATCCAGCAGAGATCCGGAACGTCAACGGCAAGCTCCGTCAACATTTCTCCGAAAGAATATTTGACGGACTGTGATTATCGCACACATGCACGATTCTTATGATTACGGCAGAGATGCCAGATATTTTCATAGAAAATCTGTATTGATTCGTACAAAATATCTGTATTTATCTGTATTCGCTAATAAAATGAAATTTCTACAATACAATTATGTTAAAAGGTGTTATTCCAATAGATTATGGTTATAGAGTGGTAGATTAAATTTCATATCTTATACAGGGTGATTTTTTAAGAGCTTGAGAACTTTTTTAAACAATAAAACGCATAAAATTTGCAAAATCTCATCGGTTCTTTATTTTAAACGTTAGATTGGTACATGACATTTACTTTTTGAAGATAATTTCATTTAAATGTTGACCGCGGCTGCGTCTTAGGTGGTCCATTCGGAAAGTCCAATTTTGGGCAACTTTTTCGAGCATTTCGGCCGGAATAGCCCGAATTTCTTCGGAAATGTTGTCTTCCAAAGCTGGAATAGTTACTGGCTTATTTCTGTAGACTTTAGACTTGACGTAGCCCCACAAAAAATAGTCTAAAGGCGTCAAATCGCATGATCTTGGTGGCCAACTTACCGGTCCATTTCTTGAGATGAATTGTTCTCCGAAGTTTTCCCTCAAAATGGCCATAGAATCGCGAGCTGTGTGGCATGTAGCGCCATCTTGTTGAAACCACATGTCAACCAAGTTCAGTTCTTCCATTTTTGGCAACAAAAAGTTTGTTAGCATCGAACGATAGCGATCGCCATTCACTGTAACGTTGCGTCCAACAGCATCTTTGAAAAAATACGGTCCAATGATTCCACCAGCGTACAAACCACACCAAACAGTGCATTTTTCGGGATGCATGGGCAGTTCTTGAACGGCTTCTGGTTGCTCTTCACTCCAAATGCGGCAATTTTGCTTATTTACGTAGCCATTCAACCAGAAATGAGCCTCATCGCTGAACAAAATTTGTCGAATTTGACACATTTCGAACCGAACATTGATTTTGGTAATAAAATTCAATGATTTGCAAGCGTTGCTCGTTAGTAAGTCTATTCATGATGAAATGTCAAAGCATACTGAGCAAATAATAATGCATGAAAATCATAACCTCAAAAAATCTGAGCAAATACTAATGCATGAAAATCCTAACCTCAAAAAAATCACCTTTTATTATATTCATCGACGAAATTTTAGTTTTTTCCTATCAACAACAATTGAATTATGGTGCCATATACTTGTCTAATTTGAAAATGTTCACTTCATAAGTTGAGATGGATTTCCAAAACCCAATATGCAACGTCGAGTCAGGTAATACAATTGTCAGTCTGGCAATAAGGTTTCATGATGCCAAGACTTGTCTAACTTTTAAGTTCAATTTAGTTACAAATTTTTCATATAAATGGATTTCAGTGTTCTTCATTAAATATCTGCACAAAAAATATATATTTTAAAAAGTGATTTGTACGTTGATTCCTAAACGTTTATTTCGTCATTGCAATCAAATACTAATAGATAGTTCAAATACTACTAGATGGTTTGATTTTTTCCTTAATACTATTGGTGAAATCTGTATAAATCTGTATTAAATTTAAGAAATCTGTACTCTGTATTAAATCTGTATGCGCATGTAAAAATTTGTATAATACAGATAAATCTGTATAAATGGCATCTCTGGATTACGGCGTTAAGCTGACGTTTGTTATGTACACGCAGGGAAATAGAACACATTAGATTCTAATATATTGAGTCTTTAAGTCAACTTCAAACAATTTTTTGAATCAAATAAAACAATTTTTGAACTGAAATTTAAATCTAATAAAACACTTTTTGAATCAAATTTAGTGTGGCAAAGTATATTAGATTCAAATATATTGAGATATGGATTCAAATTTCCAAATTTTATTGAAACAAATCAAAAATGTATTTGATTCAAATGCTTGTTACAGTACATTAAATTAGAGTGACTATAATCAGAGTGGCGACAGCTGTTCCTTTGGAATGACAGCTCCCAGCTCCAAACGAGCAAACGACCTGTCAATTCAATGTAAAGCTAATGGAATGTTTTGAATTGTTGCCAAAATTACGGATGAGATGGCGTCACTCTGGTTATAGGCACTCTACATTAAATGTATTTGAATCAAATATGTCGTTGAATAGATTCGAATAAGATAATATGTTGACGCTTGAGTTTAATTGAATTAAATGTACTTAGTCTTAGATTCAAATTCTTGGATTGAAACTTTTCGTCCTTGAATCAAATGCCAGAGATTATTGATTCTAAAACATTTTCATTGAATCAAACGTTTGTACTGGCTGATTTTATGAAATTTAACACAACTTTGGCTAAGATTGAAATCGATCGAATTGTGCGATACTATAGTGAGTGCTTTCATAGGATAGGTAGGTTATGAATTCTTATCCAACATTTGTATTCATTCCAGACAGCGGTTTCACAGTAGAGCTTTTGGAAATTATTGAACGAAAGGAATCAGAGGAGTCAATACCGCAACCGTACTCAACTGAGCGCACAAAATGCATTCAATAATAAATAAAAAATTAATTTACAATAATTAATATTTAATTTACAATAATTAGTCAAAAATTCTTTTCAAATAACAATTTATTGAATTAAAAAAAACATCATTGAATCTACACACAGTCGCCCGAAAGCCTGATTTTAGAAACAAAACTAATTTGCTTTGAATCAAATAACAATTGTATTTAAATCAAAGTGAAATGATTTTAGAAACAAAATTATTTTGTTTGAATCAAATAACAATTGTATTTGATTCTAAGTGAAATGAAATTCAGGTGGAAATAAAATATATTTGAATTCAAAACACAATATATTTGAATTTAATGTTTATTTTGTTTATTTCTGTGTGCGTAGAAATAAAAATAATTTGCTTTGAAGTAAATATGAAATGTATTTGAATCAAAGGAAAATGAAAATAAGCGCTGATTCAAAATAAAATATCTTTGAATTCAAAGTGTAATATATTAAAATTTAAAATAAATTTTTCTGCGTGTATGTATTCGGTGTCAAGATCCCACTCTTAAACGAAATATCCACATATAAGTAATTAAACTTATCAGTAGATTTGCAAAGTACGTTACGTTGTTGAGTGGAACTGATTGTTTTGTTTTTTTCCTCTTTCTAGTTAATTTTGAAAATTATTTATTGAATTAAAAGGTAGGAAAACAACAGATCGATTGGCTTCTGAAGCTCTTAGATTTTGTATTAGTGGAATAAAATTGTGCGAAACTAAGTTCTTCAAATTCTGCGTGTAAGAAAATGACATGACGGACACGGATAGGAAACCGGATCGTGTGAATCAGAATGATGGTGACGGACGTTGACGGTGACGGAAGAAGCCGGACCGTCTGAATCGTACTTAAAGAGAAACTGTCACTTGCTTATACGCACTAATGAAAAATCAAACGATATATTATATCCACTTGTGGGCAGCGCTGCCAACTATACCGATTTCTCGGTATTTATACCGGTATTTTGATTCGAAACAGGAATACAGATATGCTCTCTCAAAATACCGATATTTTAATTTTCATAGAGATAAATACCGATTTTCAGTTTTTGTGTTGGATTTCATAGGGGTAAACCAGGTCGAGCGACCTTTTTTTTGGTCGCAAAATCAGTTTCCGCACTAAATCGATGTTTGATTTTTCGAGTGTTACATACGAATAAAAGATGGCAAAATGCTTAATCGTATAATTGCGTCTTGTTTTAACGAGAACATGTAACAGAATGAATAATTTTTCTTTCCTCGCTGTCAGCTTCGATATTCATTCAATCACGGCATACTTGATTATCCTCTTTGTATGTAACATCTCCTCCTTTAATTCAGTATCGAATGTAGTCTTCTAAACGTCTGGGAGGTTTGGAGGATCTGGTAGGCCTGACAGTAGGATTAGCTTGTTGAAAATTTATCGGCGTCGAAGTCGAATAAGGTGGTGTAGTTGCTCTCATGGTATCATTTAGGCTGTTAGATGAACTTTCTTGATTTGATCTGGAATTTTCGACTGGTTCTTGAATACAGCTTGTTTGAGTAGGAACGGGCAATCCAAAATCGTGAATTAATTCTTCTAGAGATAAATGAACTTGATTTGTAAATTGTTGTTCACCATTGAATCTAAGTCGTAATTGATTTGCATGAGTACGAATGAGTTTCCGACGACATGAGGCTTGATCCAAGAGAACATTAAAATTCACTTTTCCTATAACTTCAATGATTTTTCCAGGATTCCAGTTCCAATTAATTGCATTTGTGTACACCTTAGCATACACAAGCGCACCAACTGTGAAGGATGATGATCGTTGAGGATATGCGACTGGTGATGGACTAACTTGTTGAAACGTTGTACATCGCAACAAATCGAGTGTAGTCTTCATTGGTCGACCTAACATGATTTCTGCCGGAGATTTCCCTTCCAGACTGATACATGGTGTTGATCGATATACTTGAAGAAACGTTTGTAGAGCATCAGATGATGGTATATTCTCCCCTTTCGCAATTTTCTTCAGTGAACGCTTGAGAGTATCCACAAAACGCTCCGCCTGTCCGTTTGATTGTGGATGATAGGGTGCGGTGCGAATGTGTATTATACCGGAAAGCTCACAGAACTGTTTAAATTGACTGCTACAGAACTGAGTTCCATTATCCGAGACGATTGTGTCGGGAATTCCATACCTTGCGAATGTTTCATTTAAAAATCCAATTGTAGAAAACGTCGTCATCGAGCGCGTTTGAAAAATTTCTGGCCATTTGCTGAAAGAATCAATAATGACCAGGTAATACATTCCCTCAATAGGACCTGCATAGTCCAAATGAATTCGTTTCCATGGACCATCTGCTTTTGGCCAGGGCTGAGGCTGAACCTGTGGCGGTGATTTAGCTGAACTGGCACATATAGAGCAACGTCGAACAAAGTTCTGGATTTCTTCGTCAATACCAGGCCAGTAAACAATACCACGAGCAACTGATTTCATGCGCTCTATTCCAGGATGACCACGGTGTATTTGTTTCAGAATCCGAGTACGAAACACAGCTGGAATTATAATTCGATCATGGAACATGATACAACCCTTGACGATTGTAAGAGATTCTTGTCGTGAACAGAATATCTTGAGGTTTGGTTCAGTAATTTGTTTAACAGACGGCCAACCACTCTGGATGTATTGAATCACCTGCTGCAAAATTTTGTCTTTATTTGTGGCTGAATGAACCATTTCGAACGTGACTGGAAGAGATGATGTTGAGCTTCTGTAGACGATCTAGTTCTTCGTTGACTTTCTGGATGGCGTGGAATGGTACTGGCCTCTTCGGTCGAAATACCGGCATGGAGTTTGGTTTCAGAAATAATTCTACTCTCGTTTGCGTACAATGTCCTAATGTGTCTTCAAATACTTCCGGGAATCGGTTAGCAAAACGATGTCCACACTCAGGTTGAATTTTTGATTGTAATACCTGATTGCAGATGGAGGCAAACGGCTTGTTCCAGAGATCAAATGCTTCTATGAAATCGAGACCAAGCAGATTCAAATCTTTCACTGAAGTCACGTAGCACGTACCAGATCTAGATTCATCATTAATGGTCATTCGGCATTTGAATTCTCCTTTTAGAGGTAGAGCAGTACCCGAAGCTGTGTTTGCCCGATGAGAAGTTTTGGTGATTGTTGGTGAACCGAGCTTCTTCCACGAATGAACAGAGACAATAGTGATATCTGAACCACAATCAAGTTGTAGATGAGCGGTTTTGCCATTAATTAATACAGTGACAAACTTCCGGTTGGATGCCTTAACCTTGTTGACGGAAAGGATGTGGTTTGATTGATAATGACTTTTACCTTTATGCTTTTTTTGTTGATTTCCTTTTGCTGAAGATTCGGGTATAGCTCCGGACTTTGTTGCTTTAGTGAAACAGCTACAATAACCTTCTTTGTGTCCGGTCTTGTTGCATTGTTTGCATAAGTGACTTGAGAACGGACATACCTTGACGAAATGCATGGCACCGCATTGCCAACACGGTGTTCGAGGAGTCTTCTCACTTGAATGATGAGAACTAGCGAGTTTCTGCTGCTTTGGTTGCCGAACTGCTTGAACCGATAGAGATGACTGCTTCTTTTCCACCAGAGCGGTATCGTGTTTGAGATTCGATAATCGCTGACATTCGGTGACTAAAGTCTCGAGATTTACCATTGCTGCTGCGTCTGTTTCCAGCTTGGACAGTAATCTTGTTCTAACGTCTGCATCTTTGGAAGCTTGAAGTCCGCAAATGAAAATTAGAGCCTTGAACTGGTCAATTGTCAAGTTGTTCAATTCGAAGTCCTCACACTGGCGATTGACTATACCAGCGTAAGTTACATAGTCATCTACTTCGTTTTTCACAATCCTGAGACAATCATATCGTTAACTGAATTGAGATTTATGAAGTCCAAAAACGCTTTTCAGTTTCTTCACAACTTCTTCAAACGTAAAATCTCGTGGGTGTCGGGGCAGGAGATAGTTTAAAAACTTTTCATGAACTGGAACGCTGAGACTTCGCATCAGTAAACGAATTTTTGCTGCGTCGTCCAATTCTCTCCCGTCTGCGCTGAATAAATCTTCATACTTCGAAAACCATCGGTCGAACGTCATACCTTCGGCTGGATTATGATGAAACTCCTTGATTGTCACAGAAAGGGACTCGATGATCTGCTCGGGAGTGTTTCTTGGTACGTGAGGTTCCGGAATAGCTTGTGTAGACGTCAATCGGTCCAGCAATAGTAGTAGCTTGTTCATTATTGCTTGATTAGAAAAATCCTCACAATCACCCATAGTTTCATCAGATCCGCGAAGCATGCTCAAAATCTTTTTTTGAAATTGTCTTGAAGTCTTGAAGAATTTTCCAGCTCCTCGTCGCCAAATTGTTACATACGAATAAAAGATGGCAAAATGCTTAATCGTATAATCGAGAAAGATATTGTACACGCAGAGAAATTGAGCATGTTTAAAATAACAAAACAGTTAGTAGTTTTTTAAATTTGATTTATATTCATTTCAAGCTAGAATATGATTGTTTCAAACCAATTTCTCCCTTCAACAAAAACAATGATCTCTGTTTGATTTGAATCAAAATCATGGTCCAACCAAACCGAAAATATAATTGTTCCGAATGAGTTTATTGTTGAAATAAACTAACAATTTTTTACATGTCAACCAAAGTTGAATTAATGTTACCGGCAGTGTTCTCGTTGACTCAATCCTGCTATACCTTCACATCTAGAAAAAACTTGGTTCAATTTATCTATGGTATTATTTGTGTAATGATACAACTAAGTTTACTGTTTAAATGAACCGTGTTAGTTTTATTTCATGTAAACCAGAACAATTTTTTCTCGCGCGTATACACCATTATTGACATTATTGTCTCCCACGGAAGAAGTTTGTACGCGTTTCATAAGTAAAAATTGATCTGCTTCTTTCATGTCCTAAGGGTACAAGTGTATGTATTGATGATAAAGTATATTTTAAAAATATGTATAACGTTACATAACACATTTTCTTTACCAAAAATATTTGATGCATGTTCTCTATATTGGTCGGACTGATGGAGCACCGAATCGTTTGGATGCTATAAAAATGAAGAAACAGGGCTTTACAATTACATACAATGGTATGTGAATAATTCGATCGTGTAGCAACGGGAATGACGAAGCGTCTTAAAAAATTTCAAAATTAAAAATTATTGTTTTCTAGAAATTTTTAAACCAATATAAGTCGAAATAAAAGTAGTTTTAAATATAACCTTGTAAATTAGTTTGAAAGAAATCATTTTATTTTTAAAAACAAACAAAAATGTATGATTTCAACAAACAAAAGCGTTAGTTGAAATAGCTAAATTTAAGGTAATTTATTTCAACTAAAAAGTTTGTAAATTTAAAGCGCAACAATTCTTAACTTTATCTAAGGTTCGTTCATTCGTAACAAATTTTTCAAATTGAATTCACTGTGAAATTGTTTGTCAAGAAATTGACAGGAACGCACAAGTGAAATATTTGTTGTTTTTATCAAATTGTCGTTTGAAACAAACTAACACACTGAGTAAAATTGATTATCATGTTTTGTAGTTTCAAGCAGCAATATTATTTATATCAAACCAGATTTTCTTTTGTCACTATTTTAACAAAAAAAATCGTTGCGTGAAACCCAAATTTGGTTATATTTACAATTTTTTTCTCTGCGTGTACAGATAGATTTTTCCGCCAAATACAGATTTTTGGAAAAAAACAGTTGACAGCACTGCTTGTGGGCCTTGTGGCAGATGCTGAATTTACTCATAACAAACAACAACAGTTTCAGTTACAGGTTACAGATCTCCCATATAAATCTTCCAGCTGCTGAATTTCTCTAATATAGTTTACAGAATTTATTTTGTATTTCAACTAATGGCGCATACATTTAAAATATTATCTGAAAAGGTGGGTAAATTAGTCTTTGTATATATATTCGAAATAATTCTTTGCTTCTATATATGGGTTAGATTTTACAAGTCATCGGTACCAAAATAAATATATCTCGTTTAACATGGTGCTTGCCGACATCGTCTGAATATTTACAAATCCATGTCCCTGTTGATTGCTATTCTGCAAAAAATTCAGAAATGCAGTCTCGAATTATAAACCACTTCAACAAGGAAACTGCTGTTAAACACATAAAATTTACAAATGAAAAATTGTGTGAAATTATTTACCATGTGAATAGGGAAACTTTCATGTACGATACATTAAACAATCCTATCATGGAAAAGCGCAACATAGCAAAACCACCTAAAACGTTATTAGAATTTAGTTCCCCGAACATAGCCAAACCGTTTCACGCTGGGCACTTGCGATCGGCTCTAATTGGAAATTTTTTAGCAAATATCTACGACTATTTTGGACATAACGTGGTAAAGATCAATTATCTGGGAGATTGGGGAACTCAGTTTGGATATCTTAAGCTTGGAATAGATTTGAAACGATTAGCTAACGAAGATGTGAAACTAAATACATGTGACACTTTGTATAGAGCGTATGTATATGCTCACAAAGCTGCAGAGCACAATGACGAATTAAAAGCAGAGGCTAGGCAAAATTTTGCTAACCTAGAAAGCGGAAGGCCTGAAGAAGTAAACATGTGGAATAATTTCTGCTCGTATACTATAGAAGAACTTGTAACAGTTTATCGACGATTGGGTATTTCCTTTGATCATTATCACTGGGAATCACAATATGGAATCAATATGATTTCACATATACTATCGTTGATGAAAAATAGTAATCTTCTTCATACTCAAGCAGATGGCAGAACTATTGTTCAAGTATATTTTTAGTACAATTGATCTACATGAATAATTTAACTTGTATTTAAGATAGGTGATCGGAAAGTGCCAATTATCAAAAGCGATGGTACGACGTTATATCTAACAAGGGATATAGCCGCATTGATTGACCGTTACAACCGTTTTTGCTTCGATGATGCCATGTACGTAGTTGATAATGGACAAAGTGATCATTTCTCTACCCTCGTGTCAATTGCTCAACATTTAAAACTGCCATATGCTTCCAATGTGACGCATGTTAAATTCGGACGCGTGCGTAAAATGAGCACTAGGAAAGGTACGGCTGTGTTTTTGAAGGATATATTAGATGAAGCTGAAGTCCGCATGAAACAAAAGCTATGTTCCAAACAGAGTAAGTTTTATATTGTAGTGGCCTTAAAATTATAGTATTATAGCTCTGACTGGACCAGACAATTGGCCTCATTTCGCCTTTCTTATATAGAAAGGCTATGCAATCACTGTGAAAACCTAGGCTATGCAATCACTGTGAAAACCTGGAGGGCCGAATGTCAAATATCATTTGTAGAAATGAGCGAATGTTTGTGTATGTGCATCCTATAGCCTGCTGTTAAATTTCATCCCCATCCGATTTCAGTTCCGGAGATACAGGGTGATATGCACCAAAACTAAGGAAAAAATAGGCACTAATTTTTTCAGAGATGGCTGAACCGATTTTAACAAACTTAAATTCAAATGAATGGTTTTATAGACCCATAGCCTGCTATTGAATTTGATTTGGATCCGACTTCCAATTTCGAAGTTACAGGGTAACATGGGAAAATTAGAAAAAATAAGCACTCAATTTTCTCGGAAACAGCTCCACTGATTTTCACAAACTAAGATTCAAATGAAATGTAGAATTCGAGATCATTTTACCCGCATCTGGCATCTGGTACCGAAACTAAAACGTGATAAGTGAAAAATTACCAATTTCATGAGTATTTTTCACGAACGATGATCAAACTCCAAAAATAGTACTCACTTCCAAGGACGGAAAAAATCAATCATCACCCTGAATACACACGATCATCTTTCACTATGCATCATCGTTCCATTGCGTACTCAATAATACATAACAGAGTCACTCAAACTCGTTCGGTATCATACTGCGTGCGATGGCGGAGAATGAAAGAATTGAAAATCGCAAAATTTTGAAACACGAACCCAATTGCCAATGCATGAGTTAAAGAGTGCCAGCGAACATCATCGGAAGCGATTATGTTCGTTCGTAAAAATGAGCCAACTGTTCGTGTGCAATCGAAAATCCGAACGATTGACAAGTGTGACTGGATATATTTAGCAGGAGTTAGATCGAAACGATCTGTTGTAGGGTAGGGTGGAAAAAAACTGGCTATGGCAAGATTGCATGATGAGTTCGGTCGGCTGAATATAAGTTTTTGCTTGAAGGGCAATATGCATTATGATGATCGTTACATTGCCAGTTATGTTAACATGTTACAAGTTTGATGTGCTCTTCTAGTCAGAGTTAATTAGGTAATAATAGACAAATAGACAAATAAGATGAGATTGTTAGTTGACGAATGAGGAAATCAATTAGTTCCAACTCTAACAAATTTGTCCGCCGATCATCGACTTCACTTCGGAATGATTTTCAAGTAAAGTAGAGCTTCATCATTGTAATTGAACAGTTCGAATAATTCCAGCAATCTGTTGAAACGGCCAGTGCGCTTATGCATTAGGTTTCAGATAATCCGCGTTATTGCAAGGAATGCTGATTCGGTCCACCTAGTGGTGTGATGGTGCATTTCATATAAGTTTGTTTTGGAAATCTGGACATAATCATAACTGTATCTTCATGTAAAACCTCTCAATAGGCATAATATTCCAAAGCAGTTGTTCCCTTTGTTGCTTGCTCAATCTTCTCAAGCAACAGTTTATGCATTTCTGTTAATCATATCAATCAATGCATATTCTGACTCATTTCAGGAAGATCAAACAAGTGACACTGGGAAAACCTTCCTTCGAAAAATCTTCATACCACCAGTGTTTGCATTATAATGTTAACGAAATTTTTTTGATTTTCTGAGATTGATATTGGGTGCTGATCAGTGCTGCACAATTATCACCTAGTCCACCTCCGCTAAGTATGGGGAAAATTTCTTTCCTTTCAATATCACTACAGTAATATTATTTAAATACACACATGATTATGAATGATCATTCTCACTATTATCAGCCATGCAGCGATTTGCACTAGCAGATGATGATATTCAGATGTCGGAAGTCCAGTACGCAATAGCAATATGCGCAATAGGATACAGCGAAAAAACAATACATTCTGAATATTGATTATAGAGACAAAGGACTTTGTTTTAATTCTAGGGTTGATTAAATCTCATGGTCTAAGTAACTTTATTACCCTTATTAAACGCTATTTACCATGAATTTTGTGTATAGAAGTAACAAGAGTGCAAATATTTGTGCGCAGCACTTGAACCAGCCCTCTACTGAGAAGCCTGTTGGCTACGATAACACTTGCTACAGCACTCTTCCACCGGGCTTGTTTGTGTTCGCTCTAGCCAAGTTCTCCGCTCCTGTTACTTCGGTGTATGAAATGCAAGCAATAGTGACATATTTTTTTAAACCTGCATAAAAATGTACCTGCAATTTACTCTGCATGAAACATGCTTCGTGATTGAAGTTATATTATTGTCATTATAATTGTTTTTAATCACAATTTTTAATGATTATGATTTTATTATCACGTTCGAGTTTATGGATCATCACTTCTTGTCAAGTACTGATACTTTTTTGAGTTTCATTGAATTCTTGAATGATTACGACATTCTATTCAGTTTAGTTTTCGAAGTTTTCGATAAAAAGACACTGAAATAAATTAGTTTGAATAGGAAAAAATTTGGTTGGAAAACTTTATTTCCTTAGTCATATTATAAAAAAATTATTGCCCCATTACCCAATCATCAGACTGGTGATACACGATCACCTTCTGTGATTTCTAAATTTCTGGTGATCACCGCTTGATCACCGTACGTGATTCCTCCTCTGATACCCCAGAGGACAAATTTAGTTTCACTTAAACAACACCATAATTGACATATTAGACGAAAATTGGGAACTACTCTACGTTCATCGAATTTTAATTTATTGGGTGCTGATGGGACTAACATACACCAAGCGATTATATTAATAATTTTAGACTATTAAAAAATCACGATTCAGGGTTTTAGATACAAGGAATAATATTGTTAACAGAATGTTTCCGCTGATTTGTAAACAACAACAGTTGAAATGTTTATTATTTTGGATAGCGCATGCGTTATTATAAAGGATTATTTCTATTTTTTTTTCGATATGTGTTATATTTATATTACCCCCCACTCTATATCTGTTAGTAGCTAGTTAGATAGATGCTTGCGGAAATCGGTTCAACCATTTCTGAAAAATTCCGAGGATCCGTTTGAAAGTCGGATTTTGCAGTAATTCTTTTACCTCTCTATAGGGAAAAGCAAAATATCCAGTTTGGTCCAGTAGTTTTATTGTTATCGTGTGTTCCCTAACGGTTTCGAGAAAACGCGCAAAGGGAATATCTCCGAAAGAATTGTAAGACTGATTTTCCAATTTTGCATTCATGATTTCTTATAATTATTTATCGATTGAAGCAAACATTGTTCATTGATTTCTTTTGCTCTCTTGTAATATGCTGTTACAAAAGTTGTAACAAAATTGGCACCCGCCCACATGTTATCGTATTCGTAATGGAAACTACAAGACCTTGAACAATATAATGAATTTTGGCTACTTGTATGACTTGTATAAACATTTGTGTCGAACTTGTAAGTGAATACAGCACTTTTTCAGCCCCAAAAAACCTACACGAAGCTATAATATAAGGGTAGATAGTACTACTAAAAATCGAAAACTCTTATGAGCTCGTTGAGAGCTGTATTCCAAAACATTCGATTTTGATGAGGAGAGCCGTTTGTCATATGTTATCGATTCTGGATCGAAAAGTAAAAATATATGTGTGTTACGAACTAAAAATGATCAAAGCAAGCAACTAGAAACGGAATGAAAATTTTAGACAAGAAAATTTTATTGGTAGAAAGATAGACGTAAATTTAAATTCATCAAAAATAAATCTTTTTTAAACTGTTCCACGATTAGAGTTCTTTCTTTTTAACAAGTAGTATTGAAGTGTGTAGTACATCAAATTAGGACGATTGCTACATTTTGGTCCTTCTCGGTTTCTCAGGTGAGAACGTAGTACATCAAATTAGGACGATTGCTACATTTTGGTCCTTCTCGGTTTCTCAGGTGAGAACGTAGTACATCAAATTAGGACGATTGCTACATTTTGGTCCTTCTCGGTTTCTCAGGTGAGAACGTAGTACATCAAATTAGGACGATTGCTACATTTTGGTCCTTCTCGGTTTCTCAGGTGAGAACGTAGTACATCAAATTAGGACGATTGCTACATTTTGGTCCTTCTCGGTTTCTCAGGTGAGAACGTAGTACATCAAATTAGGACGATTGCTACATTTTGGTCCTTCTCGGTTTCTCAGGTGAGAACGTAGTACATCAAATTAAGACGTTTGCTACATTTTGGTCCTTCGAATTTTCAACGTCAGTTTATATGGAATATCAATTACGCCGCTCCAATAGAGAAAATCAAGGAATAGTACCGAATCGATTCAAAAATTTTCGGGTGTGTCTTCCACATAACAAAAATATGTACAGAACTCCACTCAACAACAATCTGCAGGAAAAACCAAATCTTCAATCCAAAGAAGCAAAATCAGTACCAACTGCTAATAATGGCCCCTCGGAAAACATAAATGTCGTTAGTTCCAGTAGTTCTAATGATGATGCATTTTCTATTAAGCATTCAACCAGAAGTCAGTCTTCCAAAATCAGCAAAACTGATAGCCAACTGAAAGCCCTGTTGTTGGAAGAGTAGATTGAGGAAGATGAACTGAAGGCTTCAATTTTTAAAACGAAGCATGAACGCGAATTGAGAAAGAACGAAATTCAAGTCACGGCTCTAGCATATCAAGCAGATCGAGTGCGTGCACCAGAACTTCTACACGTGTATTCAAATGGTTATCTGAATCTGGAAATGGAGAGGCAAAAAATGAGAATATTGAAACTTCTCGATTTACCCAACCATTAGTAGAATCAAAAAATTATGTACCCGTCACTGAATCCGGAGTCAATGAAATTTTATCTCAAGCTTTCAAAGCGTTACAAAATCGAAATATAAAAGAGCTCCCCACGTTTTCCGGCGATGTAATGGATTGGACAATCTTTGAAAACGAATTTGAATCTTCCACAGAAGAATTTAATTTGACTGATCGTGACAACCTAAGGAGGTTGAACAGAGCACTTCACGGCAAAGCGCGCAAAACTGTAGAAGCACTGCTTTCGTCTGCTGAAAACGTAAAACAGATTATGAAAATGTTAAAATCCAATTTCGGACGTGCGGAATGGGTGGTAGCCAATCGAATGGAAGCATTAAGAAATTTAGAGAGCATCAAGGAGGGAAGCATTGAGTCCTTTCGAACTTTCTATAACGTGGTAATTGGAACCAGAACTGCAATAAAAAATGTTAAAGCAGATAGTTATTTGATGAATCCAGAACTTATCTCACACCTGGCTGAAAAACTGCCTGTATTCAGCAAACAAATGTGGATTCGACATAAGGCTGCTTTAATCAAAAACAATATAATAATCGATTTCGACAGTTTTATTTGTTGGTTGGAGGATGAAATGGACACTCAACTCGCCAATCTGAATCCTGTCTTCAATTCCAAAAAGCAAAGCTACCCAATAAAGCCCAAGCAAATGGTTCTCAATGTAAATAGTCGAGATAAAGAATCACCCGTAAAATGTTCACTTTATTCTTCAAAATCACATGCAAGCCTAGACAAATGTGAGCAGTTTCGCAAATTATCTGTTGCTCAACGTAGGTCAACTGCAAATACTTGTAAAGTCTGCTATATTTGTTTAAAAGCTGATCATACAAGGAAAAACTTTAAATCTAAGAAGAAATGTTCAATTTGCGAAAAGAATCATCATGAACTAGTGCATAATGAAGAACAACTAATTTCTAATGTATGCAACGTGAATAGTAGAAACGCGAATACTTTGCTTAGAGTAGGCAAAGTTAAAGTTCGTGGCCCTAATTCAATAGAAGAAGTTTTTTCTCTTTTTGATGAAGGATCTTCATTATCAATGATGGATGCTGATGTAGCAACAAAAATCGGACTGCGTGGACCTATCTCTTCGGTGAATTATATGTGGACCAATGGTATTTCGCATAAAGAAGAACAGTCCATGATGTTGTCCTTCCAAATCTCTGGACCGTCCCTACAAGCAAAGTGGTTCACGGCAAATAATGTTCGTACAGTAAGAAATATTGATCTTCCGTCGATGAAATTTGACATTGAGCAGATTAGACAGTTATATCCGATGTTAAATGATGACATATTAACTACAATTCAAAACACTCGCCCCTGTATGTTAATTGGTTCAAATAACGCTGGTCTAATTGTACCCCTCAAGACAGTGCAGTACTCAGTCAACGGTTTGCAGCTAACTCGTTGTCATCTAGGTTGGACAATACATGGTGTAATCAAACCGAACGCTGGTGAATCAAACGACAATCACGCTTTTCTATGCTCCGGAAATGACGATATCGAACTAACAGACTTGGTGAAAGAGGTGTACAAGGTAGAAAACTTTGGCATTACTGACCAATCGCCAAAAATGGCAGACGAAGATCAACGTGCTCTGGATATAATGAATCGCACAATCATTCGTCGAGGAGAACGTTTTGAAGTTGGACAGTTATACAAATATAACAATTTCACATTCCCAGATAGCAAGCCACAGGCACTTCGTCGACTTCATATAATAGAAAAGAAAATGGATTCAGATCCGGAATATGCAAAAAAGTACTGCAGTAAAATTGAGGAATATGTGGAAAAAGGATATGCCCGAAAATTGAAACCGCATGAATTAGCCAAAACAGCGAATACCTGGTATTTACCTCACTTCAGCGTAGAGACGGCAAATAAGTTCCGATTGGTAATGGACGCCAAATCCAAATGCCATGGATTTTCTCTGAACGATTTGCTACTGAAAGGTCCTGATTTCGTTCCCCCATTAATTGCAATTCTAATGCGTGCCAGGAAAAAGAAAATCGGATTCGTAGCGGATATCAAAGAAATGTTCCATCAGGTTATTATTCGTAGAGTGGATCAAGATTCTCAGAGATTCCTTTTTCGTGGTATGAATCGTTCTACTCCCCCCAGTGAATACATCATGACGGTGATGATATTTGGAGCAGTATCATCCCCTTCAATAGCGCAATACATCAAGAATTTCAATGCAAAACAGCTAGAGGAAAAGTATCCTGGCGTTGAGCGAGCAGTTTTGGAACAACATTATGTTGACGACTATTTTGATTGTGCAGATACCGAGGAAGAAGCCATTCAAATGGCCCAGCGGGTGGTGAAGACACACGATCAAGGAGGATTCAAACTGGTTAAATTTGCATCAAATTCAAACGCACTTTTGAAATCACTTGAACCTAGTTTGATAGCCGAAAACAATACAAATAGAACTCGTGTACTCGGTATTGAATGGGATCTTAATTCAGATGAATTCGTATTTCCACTGAATTTCTCAAACCTGGACAAAAAGTTTCATTCGGGTGACATGGTGCCTACAAAACGACAATTGCTAAAATTCATGATGGGCATTTTTGATCCGTTAGGCCTGCTTAGTCCTATAACAATACATCTGAAGATTATATTCCAAGAGTTGTGGAGATTACAATCTGGCTGGGATGACGAAATTCCGGATAGTTTGACTACAAAATGGAAAGAGTGGTTAAACGAAACTGCTAAACTGAAAGAATTACGTGTACCAAGATATTATTTCTCTGACATACCATACTTCACAAATGTCGAGTTGCATGCTTTCTGTGACGCGAGCGATAAGGCTTTCGCATGTGTAATTTATATGCTTCATCGGCAAATGGGTAAAACACACGTTACGTTAGTGTTTGCGAAATCAAGAGTTGCTCCACTGAAACCATCAACGGTACCAAGACTTGAACTTCAAGGATGTGTTTTAGCAAGCCAAATGATGAAAGTTGTCCAAGACGAAATTAAAATAGAAGTGACAGGACTGTATTTTTGGACGGATTCGAAAATATGTTTGAGTTGGTTGAACACAAATCAGAAGCTTACAGCGTATGTCGGTTCACGAATAATGAAAATCAAAGAAAACGGACATGGAATAACTTTATGGCATTGGGTTCCATCACAGTTAAACGTTGCAGATTCGGCAACGAAATCATCAAAATTTAGCAGCATGCAAAAATGGTTGAGAGGTTGTGATTATCTGTATCAGGATCTCGTTTCCTGGCCGAAAGACGAATCATTAGAGCTGTCTTCCTCAGAATTTGTTAACTTTCAAGCTGAAATAATTGTTCCTGATTCAGGTAATCTTATATGTTGTACAATCCATGAAAATGAGTTGATCGAGCTACCTGATATCATGAGATTCTCTGACTTCAATCGGTTATTAAGATCTACTGCATTTTACCTAAAAATGAGAGAGATTCTAGCACTGCCAAAACGTGAGAAGCCTAAATGTTTTAAAATAACTGTACACGATATGGATAATGCAAGGAATGCTTGGTATAAAAAAGTTCAATTGGAAGTTTTTTACCAAGAGTTACGGAGCCTTAAACATACCGGATTAGTAAAAAGCTGCAGTAGACTGAAAACATACTCACCCTTTCTGCATAATGGAATCATACGCATGCGTGGTCGTATACAAGATAATAGTAAGCCATTTGAAGTGAATAATCCCGTTATCCTTCCTGACAATCACAAATTTTCGACGCTTCTAATTCGCATGTATCATATCGCTAATGCACATCAAGGATTGGAAACTGTTGTAAATAACATAAAAGAAAGACATCGCATTTTGAAACTCCGTTCTCAAGTAAAGAAATACACTATGTCATGTATCAAGTGCCGTGAGTATAGAGTAAAACCGACCATTCCACAAATGGGAAACCTGCCACTAGAGAGGACAACCCCGTTCGTATTCCCATTTACTTACACAGGAATTGATTATTTCGGACCATTATCAGTTTTTACTGGGCGTCGTACTGAAAAGAGGTGGGTAGTGTTGTTTACATGTATGACAGTAAGAGCTATACATCTTGAAGTCGTACCATCGCTTGATACAGCAAGCTGTATTATGGCCATTCGCTGTTTCATGTCCATCCGTGGTTCACCGCAATGCATTATGACTGACAATGGTACAAACTTCGTGGGTGCAGATGCGGAATTGAAGAAGCTTGTGCGAAATCTGGATCAACCACAGATCCAAGATTCGTTGAGCGTTAGAGGTGTTCAATGGAAGTTTATTCCACCTGGTGCTCCGCATTTTGGAGGATGTTGGGAGCGTTTAGTACGTTCTGTGAAGATTGCACTTCGCTGTATGTTACAAGAACGAAGTCCAACAGATTTAGTATTACGCACAGCACTATGTGAAACAATGAATATCATTAACAATAGACCTCGGAGTCACGTGCCAGAGGATCCCCAAGACCCAGAACCAATAACACCCAACATGCTGTTACTTGGTCGAAATAACTTTATCCAATTTGACCACACCTTTGATGAACGAGACCTGGACTGTCGAGCTGCGTACAAACATGCTCAAATTTATGCGGATCGATTTTGGCGCAAATGGATAGCTACGTATCGTGCGGAGCTAATAAGGAGCCGTAAATGGCCAGATAATAGAAATTATCATGAATATCACGTCGGTGATCTTGTAATGATAGTGGATGAATCTTTACACCGAGGAAACTGGCCAAAAGGATTGGTTGAAAAAATTTACCAAGAATCAGACGGCAATGTAAGAACAATTACATCGAAATCAGTTTATACAAGACCTGTGAGTAAAATTGTACTACTCCAAGCAAACAGTTCTGTTCCTGGCCCGGAGAATGTTACGAACTAAAAATGATCAAAGCAAGCAACTAGAAACGGAATGAAAATTTTAGACAGAAGAAAATTTTATTGGTAGAAAGATAGACGTAAATTTAAATTCATCAAAAATAAATCTTTTTTAAACTGTTCAACGATTAGAGTTCTTTCTTTTTAACAAGTAGTATTGAAGTGTGTAGTACATCAAATTAGGACGATTGCTACATTTTGGTCCTTCTCGGTTTCTCAGGTGAGAACGTAGTACATCAAATTAGGACGATTGCTACATTTTGGTCCTTCTCGGTTTCTCAGGTGAGAACGTAGTACATCAAATTAGGACGATTGCTACATTTTGGTCCTTCTCGGTTTCTCAGGTGAGAACGTAGTACATCAAATTAGGACGATTGCTACAATGTGAAAATCTAATGTGCATAGAAAATAGGTTTTCAGTTGAAAATGTTAGTTCCTTTCGGCAACTGTCAAGCCTCTACTGAAATATAGCAAATCAAGATACTACAATTACCTGAAAATACGGTATCATAAATTTTCTAGGTGAGCGGGCCACTAGATACAACATCGTGAAAACTGCAAATAATGTCGCTTTAATTTAGAAAATAACAACTTTTTTCTCATATTTGCAGCATGAATCAAAAATGCACTTAAACTTCCCGTCGGCTCGTGAAATCACCCCACGGATACGATTATTTTGCGCCTGCCTTCATTATACTCCAGAGCGTTAAAAGAATGGATCGTCTTGAATCACGATTCAAAATACTTGCAAATATTCGGATTGCCGAGCGAGTTAACTCATCATTGGTTCGAATTAAAACCGAACATGTACTAAGCAGAATTCAAATGGCAGCGCTCCATAACGAATGAAAGAGAGAATAAATGCGAGAGAATTAATTATTGCGCTTTGCCGATCGGGTGTTACTTGAGGCAATCGGGTGTTCGGCAGAAGCACACTTATGCACGAATAAAATCGAGTGACTCGCATCAGGTAGAAACGTGTCTATGAGTGCTAGCCGAGTGAAAATAGATACGATTATTCCCTTCCTTGCTCACTTCGATCACAAATCGTTGTTAAAATTAAAACTCACATTGTCTCAAAAGCTACGATAAAATTTCATCCAGATCCGACTTCCGGTTCCGCAGTTAAAGGGCTATTAGAGTCAAAGTTTTCAAACCGCCGTAGGGGAAAGTCGTGTAAAGCGCCCCTGCAAGCCAAAATGCCCCCTTTCCTTTCCTAACCATTGCAGACTTTTCTGAACCAAAATTTTATCACTAACACTATCTTTTCGTAGGATCTTTCTGCTATGCAAGTTTGGTGGTTGTCGCTTGCAGGAAAGTATGAAAAAACTAAAAATTTCATTTGGCAGCTTTTCGATGTAAAGTTTTGCTTCGACTAAATAGATGTTTTATCCGCCATTTCTTTGACATACTGATTATCTCAAAACAGTAATTTTATGGACATTTCAAGAAGCATAATGCATCATTGTTGTGGGATAAAATGTCTTTTGTTGTGAGTCATGCCACTGATTTGTTGTGAGAGATATTTTACGGCTGCTGGGGCATTATGTCTGAGGCGAGCGAAAAAAACTAAGAATGTGGCCGTTTTGGAAAATGTGTTTATATCAATCAATTCTCATCTTTTCTATTGGAGTCATTGAAAATTATGTTCCTCGTCCATATTGCAATGAAATACTTACATTCTCGAGGAAAATATATCAATACACTTGGAAATATCTCTATGTTTTCTTAAGGGGGGATATTATAACACTTTACCCTATATAGAATAACAATATTTACAAGACGAACGATTTGTGCTTTGTTCTGTTTCGTGCACGCTATAAAGAAAACGAAACGATTACGGGTGTCTGTTACTGGTGATATAGATTTTTTTTCATAAATACGTTTATTTCATAGGGCAATATACATGAATTTTACTTCGTCGTAACATCCACAATACATAGTACAATAAGATCTTTTTTTTTGCGATTTTTTTATGCGAATTTTCAGTTATGCGGTTTTTTATGCGAATTTTTAAAGTTAAGCGGTTTTTTAAGCGTTTTTATGCCGTACGTAAACTTGCATAAAAAAAGACTTCAGTGTACTTTAAATATAATATGTTTCGAATATCATATTAGTATGTCGGTATTCAATAGTTAATCTTAACACTGTTTTTATTAAGCGATTTGCAATTTTAAATAACATTAAATAAAAAACATTTGTTTTGTACATTATCTTATAACTATTTCAGGTTTGTTTGTATCAGTTCATCACATTTATTCAATATAAGTTAGCTGGCTATTGGTTTATCTTAACACTGTTTTTATCAAGCGATTTGATATTTTAAGTTACATTAAATAGAGAACATTTATTTTGTAGCCAGAATTATTTTTTATCAGCTTAGCTTTACCTCAACCAAGTCAGATTCGAAAAAAAAGTAAATGTGTAGCATTGCTGAAGTGCGAAAAATATCGTTTCCTATCGTTCATCCGGGGTAAAAACGTTTGAGAATCATTGTATCTCATTGCCGCTTGTGTATCAGTAATAACTGAGAATTGATGACACCTCCCGGTGAACTTTCAAAGTTAACGATATAACTAATCTAACTTTCAACACAAACACCTTGTTGAAAAACAAAATTTATCTCGACTACTTATTAAGTATTTCTAGTAACATTAAGACTGTGGACAATCTCGCGAATTATTTTAACTTTAGGTTAAAATTTGACAGTCGTGCAGTTAGCAGTTTGTCGTTGTCAAAAACAATCCTGTTCGAGAGTATGATTATTTTTGGCATTTCGATAATTATTTTTCTGCATTGAAAATAAAAGTCTTGCAAAATAATTATAAGTTTAGATCTTGAGCAAAAATCACTCCTTTGTATACCTCAATATAAAGTTTAAATACATTATCAAACGAAGTACGAGTGTTCCAAATGTTCCAAATTTTGGTCTACGTGGTTTATGAACGGTCCCCTATGTGTGAAGAGGAAACATTGGGCTGTATGAATAAAATGTAGTAAAGTCTGTTGTTTGTAGTATCTTCTCAAAAACAAAGTCCACAGAGTATAACGCGGTTTGGTATGAATAAAAAAACAAGTAGTCAATACTACTTCCAAATTTAATCATTTACTGCATACCGTATCGACACAGAGCCGGAAAAGCTGGCATAAGCATGCACAAAGCAACAAGCGTACTTACATCTGTAAAAATGCCACTTTTTTAATTTCTGTACTTCACTTTATCAGCAAACACACGAGTAGCAACCTCTAGAGCTACCTACCGAAAACTTGTAGTAAATACTCCACTTTGTAGCATGTTTTGACAGGAACGTGATCCACACGTAGCATTTACTACCGAAATTCAAGCATGCTACGTTTTATTCATACGGCCCATTGATTTGGAGATAATGTGACGATTACACTCTAGCTATAATGAACTGCTGCTAACTCATCTATATAAACATATGCAGGTTCTTGAAGTCTAAATGAGACCGAAACATTGTTGTTGAACATAGCAAATCCAGTAGCCTCATCAATTCGTGATTCGTCCGTGTAAAACATTTTCTCAGAGTCACTATGCCTGAACTTACTTGAAAATGTTTTTAGGATTTCCATCTAGCGTAGGTGTCCCGGGCAGTGCTGTAAAACTTCATTCAATTCAATTGAAACTGAATGTGGAACACATTGACGATCTCTCTAATGCAGTAAACTTCACTCTCTGACACACACAATGTTTGCTGACGGCCGAACGAGCAGCATTCAATTCATCACTCGTTTCTCTTCGATCGAGGCTCAGTTTAACCACCGTCAGTTGATCTCTTGAAATGTCAAAATATCTCTTTCAATAGTGTGAGAGCGGCCTTCAAATGAGGTTCATGTAAACATTCGAATTGGTTCAAGATAATAGATGAAAGACAAACCAGATAGCTGAAATATCAATCACAGAATACACATAAATTACTTGTTTCCTCCTTTAGTTTTCATTTTTAATACTTTACTCCATTTATAATTCTATTCGTTCGAGTTTGCTTACTACCAAGAGCGAAGGCGTTGAAGCAGGTAGACTACTTGGCACTCGAAACTGAGAAAACAAAACTTCAAATGACTAGGTACGATTAATCAACTGACGATGAATTCCGGGAGCTTCACTTGAAAATGGCAGCAAAAGTCAAATGAATTAGTAGGGATATGCTGACTATCAGCGGCCATAAATTTCATTTTCATCTTATATTATTCGATTGAAAATGAAATTTTACCGCACTGGTCCCGGGATTCCACGCACATCGCGCTGCATGAGCGTATAGGAATATATCTTGAAGGGTTGATTTCATGTGACATATGCTTAAAATATACTGTCATGAATCCTGTTTGAGATTGAAGCTCAACTAGCCTTTCGAAGGTATTAATAATCAGGAGATTCAGTACTTCACATCTTATTAGCAGTCGTGATTAAAGCTCCCGAAAGCTATCTTTCATTATAAGAACTCCCGCCAGAACTTCAAGACTCATTGTATGTGTCGAATGCATGCAACCTAAGGCAATTCACAAATATAGGTACTAAATTCGCTGAAGTTTGATAATGTGAGAGTTTGCATATTCCATCACTGATAATATCGTGCATTTGGAATCAAACCACACCCCGAGGTATTTGAAAGTCAAAACCTGTTGGGCCTTTTTTCCCATCTTATGAAACTAAAGCTACGCGGGATCATACTTTCTTGAAAAGACCACCAGCAATGTTTTCTCAAAAGAGATTTCAATACCCAGATGAACAACCCAAACGGACATGTTATCTAAGGTATCTTGCAATGTTTCTTGCAGATTAACAGCTTTGGGTCCAGGAATTGAAACCACGCCATCATCTGCCAATTGTCTTAGTGTGCATAAGGTTATTAGACAGCTGTCAATGTCATTCACGTAAAAAATATAGAGGAGCGCACTGAGACATGAGCCATGCGGGAGACCATGTAGCTAATTCTGAATATTGCCAAATCGTTAATGCGTTGCGAAGCGACTACTGACCGATCGCATCGCACTCATTTTTCTGCTGAACTTGAGTGGACGGAGCTCTGCCGTGCGATCTGTCAAGTTTTGCATCGCTTCGCTTCGCGTCGCGTGTCGCTCTCTCTCTCTCTCTCTCTCTCTCTCTCTCTCTGGCTTCATCCTAAGACACTTTAAATATTACTGTGGTATTTAATCCAGTCAATATCTTGTCGTGAATACGACTTACTTTAATATGGGGCGCCTTTTCAAAATTAGCCATATGAAAGAATGGGCAGAACTTTATCGTAAATATCTCGACTTGTATTAATGGCAGCAACATAATTCTTTCACTATTTCATCAAAAATATGATCAGGAATTTAGGATAATATTTTGAACAGTGTTAGATAACCACAAAATTACGTTTTCTCGAAATTTGAAAACAACGCGGAAAACTTTTTACTTTCGCTTGGGTTTTTCGCGCAAGGACGACGATTTTGAGGTAGTCAGACAAATATCCTCAACTGAACGTTATAAAAGGGGAACCGAAATCGATCATTTCTTCTTGTGCGTTGGATGGAAGCAGAAGTCGGGGCGAGAAGACGCGTTTAAACAGCGGCATTTCAACTCAAACAAGAGCGATTGCATTATGCAACAGAACTTCTGGTCTTTTGCATTGGAGAGAAAGAAAACGAAAAGTGAACAACGTTATATAAAATCAGCCATTCTAATGCCTCTAAATGTTATCTAAAGAACTATTAAGATTACTTCTTTGCAAATCGAAGGTAAAAATCATCAGTTTAGTGAAAATCCAAAATAATTTGATTTGCTTCGTGCACTTTTCGCTGTGCGGAGATCGTTCGGGAAAAAAGTTCCGAACTGTGCTAAATATCGTAGCGAATTCCACAATTTGGTACTTCTAAAAGACAGAAATGAATCCTGTGCAGTATCTTGATAGTTTCTTCTAATAAAATATGCAAATCCGAAATGAAATAATCGTTGTCAAAATTCTATAAGTGCCTATATGTGTGGCCGTTGGAACCGCCCATTTGTGAAAAAGCTACAAACGAAAACACGTAAAAAGAAACCACTTTATCTATTTATTTATTTATTTCTGGAGCAGGGAAAAACCCACTGGAGATAAGTTATTATCAATCTTTCACTATGTCTCCAGTAGGCATAAAGCCTCCTCATCTTTTGTACTAACAGATTACAGAATATCCAAATGATACGTTTCATAATAACTATTGTAATACATTGCATATCATTAACTATTATAACTACATAGCTAACATAAGTACTTCAAACTAACGATAAACTTCTAAAAAGATAGTGTTCGACTAAACAATTTCCTGATAGTATCTCGAGTTAGATGAAATTTCGAACTGACTTGAACAGCGATTGAACACTCGGCACATACTGACAAATGACTCGTTGTGGTCATAGTTAGTTCTGGCGGCAGGAATGCGTAGGAAAGGATGAGTTCGAAGACAAAGACGACGAATATTTAAATCTAACATACGTAACAGCTCCGAGCAATCAATTCGTGACTGGAGAAGATCAGCAATGAAAACTTTCTTGAACACATTTCTGCGAACGGAAGTAGATCGGGATCTATGAGCTTGCAGCGATCTTGGTAACTCGGAAGATTTAGGGGATCTCTCCATGGTAGTTGGTGAAGCACAAAACGAAAAAAATTATGTTGAATATTTTCTATGCGTTGAATGTCGTTTTGATAGTAGGGTGACCAAACAACAGCTGCATATTCTAGTGTAGAACGGACCAAAGCACAATATAATGCTTTGAGGCAATATATGTTTTTGAAGTCTTTCGTCACATGAAAGACGAACCCTAACAGTTTCGAGGTATAGTATATTCAATGTGCTGTTTGTAATTCATTTTCGAATCCAAGATAACTCCCAAGTCTTTAATACACGATTCTCGTCTAAGAACAGTTTGTAAGATCGTGTAGTCGAATTCAATCATAGAATGTTTGCGAGTGAATGAAATAAGAAATAGAATGTTTGCGAGTGAATGAAATAAGCATGAACATTTTGAAGCATTAACGGTCATTCGGTTTACTCTATACCAATTTGTAAAAATGTCCAGTTGCGACTGCAAGTATCTGGCGTCTTCGATGGTTTTGATAAGGTGAACGAGTTTAAAATCATCAGCATACGATAACTTCATGCATTTTAGCAAAATGTTTAAATCGTTTAGGTAGAGTAGGAATATGAACGTTCCAAGATGACTGCCTTGAGGAACTCCGGAACTGGCAGTAAATGGAGACGTAGTGCAATCTCCTATTTTCACTGACATGTCGCGATCAGTTAAATATGAGCACAGTCAATTAAGAAAAGGTCCATTGAATCCAGGTACACTGAGGTCTTTTTTATGTTTTTTACGCGACTTTTTTATGCAAATTTTCAGAGTTATGCGGTTTTTTTATGCGAATTTTCAGAGTTATGCGGTTTTTTATGCGAATTTTCAGAGATACGCGGTTTTTTTTATGCGGTACGTAAATTCGCATAAAAAATACTTCAGTGTATACTCAATTTCGAAATTGTGATCCGGTGATTGATCTTGTCGAAAGTGATGGACCTAAAACACAGCAGAGACGCCGAAACGTAATCAAAGCAGAGGAAAAAGGAAAACCGGGAAGTACCACTCGGGAGAAAAGCAAGAACGCGTTCGATAGGTTTCGATTTCACTTTATTATGTCACATGAGATTGAAAAACGTGATTAATCCACCTAGCAGTGTGATGATACCTTTTTTTATCAATCCGCATGCGTATTTTGCATGGATATTCTGAGGTGTTTTAGTTCTCATGACATTATTTTAATCATCGTCGTTTTAAACGGCAAATTGAGATTTTATTCACTCATTACCCTGTAATGTCGAAACTGCAAATCGTATCGAATTTCAATCTTAACGTGTGACAATCGAGTGAACATTCCATGAGAAGTCGAAGTAAGTTCCACTTCAGAGTTTACGGTTATTTAAGGTACTTCCAGAGCCGGTATTCAGGAACTAGCATAACCCAAAATGATTCGAATGGCCATAAATTAATACGCCGAACAATTTACATTTTCTGTATCGGTATGAATTTTAAAAACTCATCTGTAATTCCAGAATCGAATAAAATTCACCAACTATGTATGGGACCTTAAGGTGAAATGTAGCGTCATAAAATGCGCGCAAAATTTTATCCGCTTCAGTTGAACGAACCGTCGCACAAAGCGTACCAAGAAAAACGGACACATAGAAACAAGAACTTTTTTCAATGATTGAGCGCAGTGGGTTTACCTCTCGTTATATTGGCTTGTAAAAAAGACTGGACGTAATGGATTTTTGAATTCTTCACACTTTGAATATATGCTAATTCAATCATTATTGTTAGTGATGATTACTCTTACACTAGAGCTATAAATCATGAGTAATTATGAATGATTAACATGAGGTTATATGTATATGTATTGACTAACTTGCTAACCAAGTATATGCCTGAGTTTAGTAGCAAGCATGGATTCTCCTTCAAAAGAACAATTGAAGACAAGAGAACTTTCAAGTATTTTCGATATCTTTGCCAGTCGTTCACCAGGCCCTTCCCGCCGATGAGATAGAATTTACGTAAAAGTATTCACCATTAACTTTTTTTTGGAAGCGACTTTCGGAATTATATAGCATGATGAGTCTAGAAATGTCTGTTTCTCAAGCACATATTTGGGGCACGAAATTCAATATAAAGTTATCCCGTAGTTCCTTATTATTCAATCGATTTTGAAAGCAAAATCAAGCGTTGATTCCTTGTATAATAGTTGATTCCTTGTATAATAATTGAAAAACCAATGAATTCCAATAAGTTTTCCATGCTGACTGGCTCGAAGCTGACCCTCAATGTTTATCACTTTGTTTGTATATCAGGTTAATGAACGATAATACTTGGCTTGTATTCATTTCATTCAGTAGCTTGTCAATGTTGAAGTTTTAGTTTTGCTATAAAAACTGCTACAATCTGAAATAATACCGGTTTTACGATATTACAAAGCCAAGCATTATTGCTTCAGCAATATCAATGCATTGAACTCAACAGAATTGGACATTATTAGCATTATAAATGACAGTTACTTAGAAAATAAACGATTTCTTACAATACCCATTTTATTGTATTCAACTCGTTTTTATTTCAACACAAAACTCAATGTTGCATAAATTCGCGTCATTATTATATATGAAATTTATGCTCACGATATAATGCCACCGTCCCCACCGTGCATTTCTCACACCACCTCAATACGAAACAGCAGCGCGCAAGCAATAAAAAAAATGCAGAAAAGTTTTGGAAACTTTTTTAATTTTCGGTTGTTTTAGCTAATATTTTATAATTTTGAGTTGCATTTTCAGATTCTTTGTGAAATTCTGCTACAAACACTACTTTTCAGTTCTAAAATCATCCCCGTGGGACGGAACAGTAACCGTTTATACATTTCAAAAACCAATTACGGCTCGGTAAAGCAAAATTTCAAAATTCTAAGAATACTTAGTTATGATAAATTTGATTTCGAAAACTTAAGTGTTTTTGGTTTTTCGAAAATCGGTCTAGTTCAAAAACGCGATTTTCGCATTCCGCTACATTTCACCTTAAGTCCTTTAATTTGAATTTTTGTTTTTGAAGTTTAATTTGGCCTTTTTAAGAAAGTGATTGAGCTTTAAGAAACGATTCGATACTAGAACCGAATTCTAAAATCGGTGTAACCGAATTCAGTTGAATTCACCTGAGGAGTGTGTAGACATCTTTGAGAAATTGTAGTGCGAATTAAAATTTGGGGGTACATTCCGAACCCAAAAACGAATACCGCTTAAACTGAGATAAATTTATTTGGTAATTGACTATCCAAATTTGCTAACCCGATAAACCTGATTAATTTATGTGAAATGGACATTTTTATACTAATCATCCTGTATCTCTCAAACCGGAAGTAGGATCTGACTAAAAAGTAAGATGATTCATAGGATTTTACGACCTCTCATTTGAATCATAGATGATTCTTAGATTTCATTTTAATCTTAGATCGGTTCAGCCATCTATGAGAAAAATGAATTGCATTATTTTAATTTCGCTTCACATATCATCCAGTGGCTCCGCAATCAGAAGTCGGATCCAAACGTAATTCAGGAACCTTGTTTGGGAATATACTACTTTTCATGTTAATCTGAGTTTGTAGAAAACAGTTGAGTCATCTCCGAGAAAATTGAGTGAAATTATTTGTCACACACGTATTTGCTGATCTCGACGAACTGATTCGAATGGTATAAGGGTGTTATGTTCTTCCAGCATTTATTGATGTAAGTAGTTTAAATAATTAGGAGGTATTACTTTCAACTTGAAAATGCTGTCATAATCTGGTTTACATGTCATATTCGAATTATGTTATGTATTATGTGATGTGATGTGATGTGAAGTGAAGCCACCATCAGTTCAAGGACTTGCCAGTGGATGCGGGTAGACTTACAGTAGCCCCGATATGACTCATCCATTCACCTTCTTACTATAGCTGTTACCGAAAAGCGAACAAAAAGGGTTGGGCGGATACGTAAGTAGAGTCACTTACTCGTATTCCGCGGGAATAAAAGATGCTCTTCCAACCATAATATCCAGTGCATGGATGAAGCAAATCGCTATACATGCTTGAACCCGCCTGATGGTTTGTTTGAGAAGGGCGCGTCAGACTCATTTCAAACCTTCAGAAGGAAACAAGTTTCCTTCAAGTGACTTGGGCTGGCTATCCACAATCCCTCGTCCAGTCATCAATTCGTCCGATGCCCTGATGCTCCCTCCCCTTAATGCCCCCGTGTTTTATATTGATAAATACAATGAAACATAGTGTAATGAAATTAATATAACATAAAATGATATAATAGATTACAAAATAATAAAATACAATGTCATACAATATAATATAATATATTATAAAACATGATATAAAATAATAGTCAATGTAGAGAGTCAGTTATGCTATTCTATCTTCGCAATACTGCAGGAAGTAGAATATTTCTCTTCTAATAACAATAATAATATCCACATCTATAAAAATAATATATGTTATTATTATTGATGACAAATTAATAGTAATAACAATCAATATAATAATGAAAATAACAACAAAAAACAATATAATATAGTACAGAATAAATAAAATGATATGTTGCGATATGCTATGATATTATATTACTTGAATTTATATGTCATTTCTCATCCTCTCATTCTGCCATCAACGCATTCCATCGACCTTTTGTCACCACAAACACACGGGTAGGCATGAAACAGGAACCAGTGAGGACCAAGCTCACCTTGTGACGACCTTGATATTTAGTTGAAAGTTACTTTAAAAATGATAACTTATAAGGAAAACAAATTTATATTTTGCGCAGAGGTACGTAGTACTACTCATAATAAACCCTACAATATAATATAATATAATACAACATAATGCGATACAATATAACATAACATAATAGAAATATAATATAACATAATATAATAAAATATAACATAATATAATACAATATAATATGATATAATGCAATGCAGTATAATACTATACAACATAGTATTTAATAACATAAAATAGTGTAAGACGATAATATATGAAATAATATGCTATGATACAATATAACAGGTAATGTCGCAGTGTAAGTTACGCTCTTCTTCTTCTTCTAATAATAATAATAATAATAATAATAAAAATAATAATAATACATGATGTAATAAACAACACAATTATATGTTGTAATATACTATGATAAACACTGCCCTTTAGGATGGGCTTCAACCTACAAGCCATTTCGCACCCTCTCATTCTGCTACTAACGCAGAAGGCGATAGCACCCAGTCGACGCCGTTCTATTGACCAAATGTCATCATAGACGCTCGGGGAGGCATGAGATAGGGACTTGTGAGGACTTAGTTATCTCACCATTTGACGACCTCGAATTATGTTATGTATTATGTTGCCAAAAACGAACCGTGCTAAAATCGGTCCGAGGCAAATTGTCATGAAAAAGGATGCTGTACACAGTATTTTTGGTACTTAGAAACAATTGTATGTAACAGTATAAAAAATCGTGTTTCACGTTGCTCCCAAGCATTGCTTTGTCATACAGCGCTCAAAACTCCTACTGCTGGAATAGGGGGAAAAGTCGCTTATAGAAAAATGTCGATATCTCCGTTGAAAATGGACGGATTTTGACAATCTATTGCTTGTTGGATAGCTATTACCGTGTGGAATCTAATTATAGAAACATATTCTGTTTTTAAGGTCAAATGTGACAGATACCGTAAAATTTTGACATAAAACTTCGTATAATTCAAAAAGTAAACATCCGATCTCAAAACCATTCAATAGCGTTCTAAGTGACGGGGAGACCTTTCATTTGCGACTAGTTTGATCAAAATCGGTCCAGCCATCTCTGAGATCTCAACCTCTTAGTTGACAACACACATACAGAAACACACACATACACACACACCCACGGACATTTGCTCAGTTCGTCGAGCTGAATCGATTGGTATATAACATTCGGCCCTCCGGGCCTTGGAAAATTTTTCTAAAGTTTAAGCGAATTCTATACCTATTTTTGCCTTTCTCTATAGAAAGGTATTAGAACTGCTGGAAAAACCGACTTTCGAATGGAGCCTCGGAGACCCATAGTGTTATATACCATTCGACTCAGTTCGACGAGATCGGAAAATTTCTGTGTGTGTGTACCCAGTCACCCCAGTAACATTTCGGAAGCTTAGCATCTAACAGCATACAATTGGCCATCTCCTGCAGCGACCTGTTTTGCCTTTCTCATATAGAAAGGCTATGCAATCACTGTGAAAATCGACTTTTTAATCGAGGCCCGGAGGGCCGAATGTCATATACCATTCGACTCAGCTCGACGAACTGAGCAAATGTCTGGGTGTGTGTGTGTGGCCATCCGTGTGTGTGTATGTAACAAAAATATGCACTTTTCTCAGAGACGGCTGAACCGATTTTCGCAAATAAATATTCAAATGAAAGGTCTCATAGTCCCATAGCCTGCTATTGAATTTCATTCCGATCCGACTTCCGGTTCCGTAGATATAGGATGATATGTACCAAAAAATGAAAAAATATGCACTCTCTTTTTTCAGAGATGGCTGAACCGATTTTCACAAACTAAGCTTCAAATAAATGGTATTATGGTCCCATAGTTTGCTATTGATTTTCATTTGAATGTGATTTCCGGTTCCGGAGTTATATGGTAATATGTGAAAATTTGGGAAAAAGTTTACACTCAATTGTCTCTGGAACAACTCAACCGATTTTCGCAAACTAAGATTCAAATGAAAGGTCTTACAATATCCTGAAAATTTGTAGAACGTTTTATCTGGATTCGACTTCCGGTTCCAGAACTAAAGCGTAATGGAAAAATTACCAATTTTATTAGTTTTTTTTCCACGAACGATGGTCAAAAACAGGTACAAATCCCACACAACTGTCTGATTTTCCTATTTCTATTCAATAAACAGTTGTTGTCGAAATAGAGCATGAGATAGTATAGGTTTAACTAGGTTCAAAACTGTTCCAATTTGTAGGTCATATTTGTTGCTGGCAAACAAACCAACCGGCTATTCCGGTCATCTGAATCCGGTTTCGGAAGAATTTTAAATAGTGATTAAAAACTGCAAAAAGGATCTCGCTAACTTTTGTTGGATCGATTTTCACAAACTTATAGGTTCAAAAGAAAAGTCTACAGTTTCATACGGAATTCCTTAATTTGTTGTGGACACTACTTTCGCTTCCGGAACTGCAGGGTAAACAGGATTTATAGAGTTTGTGAGATTAGGTCCGAGCAAATTTTCCTATTTCTATTCAATAAACAGTTTATTTTGCGAATTTCACGGTTATATTTATGATGTAACTAGCTGACCCGTCGAACTTCGTCTCGCCCGTTTTTTTTTTAATTTATGTTTTCGGACAGTAGAATTGTCAAACGTTATGCTGTTAATGTATCTTTCCATTATTTTACTGATTACTTGGCTGCGATGAATTCATAAAAAAATTGTCAATATGTTAAAAGCTTTTGTTACGCAAAAATAAAGTGAATGCACCGCGAATCATCTTTTGAGTCAATGCATCGAATAGCGATTGTTGATCTCTCTCAGACTATGGTTTCGACATATGGAATAAAAAGTGAAGCAAAAATAACTGAGATGACTACTTTAAATTGATTAGAACAAATTTACAAAAGCTGCCCTCGCGACTTGTTTTTCGTCACTTCTCGCTAGTCTGGTGATGTTATTTAATCGAGTGTGATGAATGTTCGTAGCGTGACAATCACAGGAAAAAATTTCCATTAACAATTTAGCGATAAAACTTTATTTTTACTTTTAATGTAGACGGTAAAAGTTTAGATGCGAGAAATCTTCTTCTTACTTAAATGAACCTTGTTACGTCGAATTTTCCGGACTTTATTTTCAAATCCTTACTCCTTCTTGAGAACTATGGTTAGTTTGATATTGTTAAAAAATTGAATGATAAAATGAGTAATTCTTAGACATTCGAAAGTTCAAGTTACCATTCTTTTAAATATTGTATCCATTAACTTTTACATGAACACTGCATTCGTTTAATAGTTTTATCAATAGTCATCTCATTAGTCAACGCCACATAATTTTGTTTAGTACCCCACCTACAATTAATGAATGGTTGAGTTCGGCACTGAGAATCTATATCAGAAAGTTTTATATGAAATAATGTGCAGTTCTTCTGTTATAGAGGAGTGAAGATGAGGAGTGATTGTACCAGTATGTAGCTTATCGTTCGAGTCAATGCATAAAATCTCACAACTAATGGTTTTCAATCCACCAGAATTTACCCGACGCGAACGAACTTCAGCATGCTAAATTCAAAGCAAACCTCTATGATTGATCTCATTATTTAAACAGCAGCATCTTATCATTGATTCGTACAAAAATCGTTCTATTTATAAGGTGATTTGTTCAACTCACGCCTACGATGGCCAACAATAAACAACTAACTGATTACATTGCACACAATGCATCTTCTGGTAAACAGTATCAGAACTTTTGATCATGTTTACGGTATAGCTAGAACACTCATATGCGTTCCATCATTGAATCATATGGCAATCAATAGTGTTGATACCCAATCAAGCACGTGGCTCGAAATGACGAACCACATGAATTCACACAAAACAACTCGTTGCGCGCCAAATGATTCTTTCGACGATCTAGTATTCCTTTCTTCGACGGCCAAACACTTATGCAACTCGTTATGCGCCAAACACCTATCGATGATCTAGCAATCATTGGCAACTTTTTCAGTGGAAAATTCCATTGTCCATACAAAATAACTTTATTGATTTTTCCCACTTTTCCGGTAAGTTTTCCTAATTTTTTTGATGTACGAACCCGGTGGGGGTAAAAACTGATCAAACAAAAAAAAGCATCTCAATCCGTCCATCCGTTCTTAGGTGATGCGATTACAAAGAATGATCTCTGCATTTTTATATATATAGATGAGTAATATGAGAAAGGCATCATTACACCACTAGGTGGATTAAAATAGGTTTCTACGCTCCCCTATCCTATTTTACTGCGGGGAATCAGGAGTGGAAAATTGTGCCTGAATACCTTCGTCCCTATAAAATTGTTGCAAACTTTATCCTATGAACTCCCCGCCTCCATCGGATCTGATTACCTTTGGTTTCCTCCCAAATGCGTTTTCATTCCATTGGACGTATTCTTTAATTTTCTGCTCCGCTTCATTTTTTGTTTTCAGAAGAAACACCGAGCAAAAGCCTGTGTAATCGTCGATGAGAGTGATTAGATATCTATTACCACTCGTAGTACCGTTCTCCATTGTACCGCATAAATCCGAATGTATGAGATCCATGAGTTTCTTTGATTTACGTTCAGTTACAGGAAGGAATGGCTTACGTGCTAATTTACCTTTAAAACAGCATTCGCATATTATACGTTATCCGCAATCCTTCACTTTCAGACCATTAACTAGCTTTTTGGACTGCATTTCATTAACCACATTCATGTTCCGATGTCCGAATCGTCGATGCCATGTATGCTGACATCTTTCTGTATGATGGGTACTTAATACCATCATAATCTGTTCAGCCATTTTCAGTCTATATTGGCATCCGATTAATACGCCTACAGACAACACTGTTCGCACTTTTGATCCCGCAGCTCTTCTCGCATAACACTACTGTAAATCCTTTTGCTGCAAGCTTTCGCACAGAAATTAATCCTCCTTCCAATGCGGGAACAGACAGAACATTTTCCAGTGTGTTTGTCATACACTCGCCATTAGCATTTACACCCATAACAATTCCGCATCCAGATGACTTTGTTTTTGACCCGTTTGCTAAAGTTATTTCAACTTCAACATCACGCTTGAAATTACCGAAGAAACTTCGATCGCTTGTCATGTGATAAGTGCACCCGCTGTCAATCATCCAACCTCCTGCAATTGAGTTTCCAGCCACGAAACACACTGCACCACAAACCGTGTCGTCGGTTGCCACCGGAAAACTTTTGGCAGTTTCTTTTGAAATGTCCAGGGCGCTTGCCAAAGGAGAACTTCTTTGGTTCATTCTTTTCATTCACTTCAGCTTTATGCCCTTTTTCTTTCTTACCCAACACCACGCTTCAAGCATTCGTCGCGCAGCCTTGCCACGACTAAATCCATCGTAAGATCGTCTGGAGCGCGATTTTCCAACGAGGTAACAAAACTGCTGAAGGATGATGGTAAACTGCGCAGTAGCATAATAACGCTCAGCTGCTCACTTAATTCGACACCCGCGTTATCAAGCCGGTCGAACAAATTTTTGACTTTGTAACGAGTACAGAATTAGAATATATATTTTTGTAAATAATAGTTAGTAGGTTAATGATTTTTAATAATATTGTTTATAGATTCTTGTATTAAAATTGCATAGAATGTAATTAATATACGAAACGATATTAAAAGAGCTTCACAAAATCGAATCACCCCGTTATGATGAAAATACTCTAAGTAAGAGATTTGCCATAAGACACAGCAGCTCATTTCCCGCCGTTCTTAGTACGCGCCAATTGCTTTCTGCTTTGCCTAGCGTCGCAGCCGATGGGGTGTTTGTTTGGGTTACCGAAAGAGGCCGTTGACCTTTACAAAATTCATGACCGCGTTAATCTTTCGGGAGAATGCTCTGTTTCGCTCTGATGACTGGTCTGGCGGTGGGTTGGTTTGATTGAGGTCGTTCGCAGAAACGAGATGCGATCATGCGACTGGGGAAGTTCGGGATGATCAATGCAAATTCGGAACTGTCGCTATTTTCCACTTCGTGGAAAATACGTCAGATCCGCTAACGAAGATGTACAAACCGCGGTTATTCTGAGGATTCTCAAAGCCCAATAAACCACTTTGAACTTATCAGTGGAAGAGGCAAGAGTGGTTCGATTTTAGTTCGCGCCGTGTTGTGTTTAGTTTGGTAAATTTAAATGTAACTTGAACTTCTTCATCAAAATGTAAATTCGTTCCTTTCTCAAACAGAATAGAAACCCAGTTAGATTCCCTATCGTTAATTTGGCAGTTCGCGTGTGTGTTGAAACCAAGGAATCAAGGTAAACTCACAAATGTTGACACTACCAAGGTGCACGTGCTTATGCGTTTTCTGTGCAATGGCAATTTCTTTCACAGGTTTGTGGCTACCGTCGAAGTACCCGACACATCACACCCGTACATTAGAGACCGCGCTTGACCCCACGATCTGTCTCAAGGTTTGGTCCCGGCGATACACTGGGCCGGAAGAGGGCAGCATCAGTCAATCCTGCGCATTGGCAGGGTTAGTAGACAACCATCATCAATGCTGTTAAGTTTTCTGGTGACGATCGGAAAACTCGACGGCAGTATCCCGTCATCGTAAGTCCACAAATCGGCGGGGAGACCAGCGTCGCCCTTCAGCTCGATCGAGGGAAACGCACTCGTCGTAGCATCGCGTCGCATCGTCAGCAATATCATCGCCATCATCAGCAGCAGCAGTAGGAATCGCCGTCTCCCGCCAACACGTAAATCCTAGGTCGTGAGTACAATATATATTTGTTGTTGTGAAGTCCATGCGCATGGGGTCACTACTCACGGCCTTACCCTACCGTCTAATTTGCATATCGATATATTTATAATATATTAAGAAATTGCCAAGTGATTTTGCACAATGAGATAAGAGGCAAGTGAACAATGAACGCCGAAAGCACGCACCGCAGACAATAAAAAAATCGCCAGTTAGGATAGATGAGGGAAAGGTAAAAGAATGAAAATAGCTAGCTAGCGCAGAATAGAGAGCGAACAGAGAACATGATCGGGAAAACCGATAGAGGCCAATAAATGTTGGATTTTGTTATTTTGTAAAACCTTTGTTTGTGATTTGATGTAGTTCTCCAATTTCCAGATTGATGAAGGTTTTCAAGTCCAGAGTTCCGTATCGTTTGTAGTTTTTGTTGTATTTTGTTTTTACTGGGGAGGTTGGCCCTGAAACCTACCGGAACCATTCTCAAGTTTGGTTAATTTGGCAAGTTGGACTTTGCCTGTGATGATTACAATCGTGTGAGAATATCGTTTTCGGACTGAGATCGTATTGAACATTTCGGACGTGACGTAGTTTGTATGACACGAGCGAATCGGACGCGCTTTTGGTCGACTAGCTTGCTTCCACCCTACAAGGAGGGAAACCGGAACCTTCTCCCGAGAAGTCTCAAAAGGCCGGGCAGCCAAACATCTGGCGGGTGGTCTCTAATCGAGAGTGGCGCATAAATCACCCCGCTTACACCCCTCGGAAGCACGTTCAGGCGGTCCAGTTACAACTTCTTCGAGATGTTTTTCGACTTCACCACATTCGCTCAAATTAATAGCACACAGTTGCTGCAAAAGCAATGCCTGTGTACCGACAGTGGCCTTTTCGTGATAACTTTTCAGATTTCGTGATAACTTTTCAGTTTCAGCCTTTTTCGCGAAACGAAATTGACTGTCGTCAATGAACAAAGAAATTGTAGCACGAGCTTTGGTGTCATTTTTCTTCCACAACGCGAAGCCTGCGTCATTTTCTTCCGGCTTTATTTGTTCAATAACTTCCCACAGCTCTTCGCGTTCGAATAAAGATTTCATGCGAAACTGCCATGACACATAATTTCCACTGCTGAGCTTGGGGAACTGCACCTTCAGTGAATCCGCCATTTTGTTTACTCCGAGCCGAAGATTTTTCGTCAAAAAGACACCGGCGGTGCCTTTCGAAATACAGACCTTTTCCAGCCGAAACAAAACTCTAATTCCTCGTACCTGGGCCCATAACCTAATGGACCTAAAACACAGCAGAGACGCCGAAACGTAATCAAAACAGAGGAAAAAGGAAAACCGGGAAGTACCACTCGGGAGAAAAGCAAGAACACGTCCGATAGGTTTCGAATTCACTTTATTGTGTCACATGAGATTGAAAAAAGGAACTAAAGCAGTGTTGACAATGTCTTTGATTACTCTCTACGCTTCTCACTCCGCAAGGTTGATTCATCGTACTCGACCTATCACTACAAAAAGCAGCAGAAAATTCAGTATATATAGCATCTACTTGCAGTCGCACTTGCAGGGATTTAATTTTTTTTTTATATTTTTTATTCAGGCCTATTTGCGTACAAGCATTACGTGGCCGATTGAGCCGATTTTTCAAATAAGTTTTTTTTTTGAGTTGGATCTCGTTGTCACCCTTTTTCTAGGGGGAGAGGAGCTTCCATTTCCCTCCTGCGAGGATTGAGGAGCACTTCGTTCGTGGTTCGTCTCGTCATCCATTGCCGCATCGATGGTATTGTTGTCGATTTCCGTCTTCTTTTCGTTGCTAGTTGCTGTAGATGCACCTTGTTGTAACATTGGTTGCAATTGCTGGTTGGTTGGGGGATAGGTTGTTAACTGCAGCTGGTGTACTTTGTTCTATAGGGGATGATGATGGATTCGTTGAATGGGATGCCTCTTTGTTGTTGGTGATTGTCACATGTGTACTGGGGTTGCTGGGGGTTGGTGTGGAAGGAAGCACCGTTGTCCTTTGGTGTAGTTGTCTGCTTGTCCAGTTTATCACATGGTTTACCGTAGTGAACACCTTTTTGGCAATATTGACATGTGGCCATCTGATTGTCATAGGTAACAAGTGATTTGCACGGAATTCTTGTATCTTGACCGAAAATCACATAGGAAGGTATAGGCTTCTTCAAGCGTATGCGTAATAAACGTACGCCATTTAGAATACCGGGGAAAAAATTCTTCCACTTTTCTTTTTCGATAGAGAGAATCTCTCCGTATTGGGACATAGTTTTGCGAATATAAGTGAGTGAAGATCATGCACACACACTTCTATAGCACTATCATCCATATATACTGGAATGTTGTACTTAATGTTCTCGTGCTCCACATAGTGCACATTGTTATTGTCTTTTGTGAATTGAATTGCATCCAACTCTTTATAAAACTGGATGTAAACAATATTATTCGTCTTATTGCATTGAAGTAAATGCACACGTTTAATGTCAAGATGCATTTGCTCCTTAAGCAAACCTTCAAGTTCTCGTATCGAAGGTCGAATTTTGCACTGCCTGAAGTCAACAACAATTGTATTATTTCGTGTCGGCGGTAGCTTTTGTTCGTTTGGTTCACTCATTTCGAGGTCTATTGTGCACTACACAATACTGTACTTGGTTTCTTCTGTCCCGAACGTAAGCGGTTTTGTTTTATCGACTGACTTGGATGAGATGTGAAACCGAACTGAGGGATTTAATGATAAATGAAGTGTAAGATACGAGATTTGTAGTAGATCGTTTCGGCATAAAACCGTGTTGACTTTCAGATATATAGTTTGAGCAATTATGTGTTATGTAGTTTAAACGCGAATAGTGCAATCTGAGCCGTAGCGAAGGATATTTGGACAACTTCTTCAAGGTAGATCGCTTAGCACTTTTATAGTTTTTCAAGATAGAATTAGACCGTGGTGAGTGGATTGCTCTACGAGGAGTCTTTTTTGGTATGAACTGATCCATGGCGTATAACATAACATGAGTCCAAGTTACTGCAGCTGAGTTGCATTCATTGGATAATATCGAGTTCCAATCTAAAGATGAGAAAAAATTACTCATAGCGTTGTAGTCTCTGCTTCGATAATGTTTGGTCATTAAGGCATGTTTCAGTGAATATATATATATATAGATCGTAAACACAATCAGAGCAAGCAAGGTTATAGTCGATAAGAGAGCTATGAATCCCCCCTACGTTTTGGTAAAACATTATCAAATCAGGGCTATTTGATTTGGTCCAATTGTTTGATTTGAGCGATGGGACTGCCGAGTATGATTGTTGAAATGATACAGGTTGCTCGGACGAACCGATATGCTATTGTGGACTGTCCGTGCGTTTAAGAAATCGAGCTGGTTCTGTGAATATTCTAAACGAGTGGGGACTGATTTGACCGACGAATCTGCGGATAAGTTGGTTGCAAGCTTTGCTGGTGCGAGGGAAACGAAGTATCCCACTTCCGAAATCGTTGAATATTCCTCGGTGTTAGTGTCAATGTAGACTCTCGGTTGAATGTCATTCGCTTGAATGAATTTGATATGCGCTCCAAAAAAGAAGTGATTGAAACACCTTCGGGCCAGAATTTGGATGAAAGTATACATTTTTCAATGTCTTCAGGAACTTTGAGTTTGAATGAAACGTATGAGAGCGGACGTATGTTAGAATCTTGACGTGCCAACCTGTTTCAGAGGATTAGGTTTGGATTACAATTAGCATGAACCGACACATAACGAACAATATTTGACTCAGATTCGTAGGGAAGAAATCGAGTAACATAGAACCACTGTAGTGATAGTAGGTTGTACATTCGCTGGCCTGATAACAGTATCAGACAATACTGTGATGGTTATATTATATTGTTGAATAAAAAAAAATACTGTGATGGCAGCATTATTGTTATTAGAGCCCGTAATTAAAGTGGTGAGAGGCAAACGAAAAGTGTGTGTGTTTACAAACTGTGGGCAGTGTGTCGTATTTTGAATTTGTTATGTTTTTCCTAAAACTGAAGTATTGTCTTCATTGCGCATACCTGACTGGTTACTAGCAGTATGAATAGATGATGTTTGCATGAATGGAGCGGCAAATCGTTGATGGTGATACATTGTTGATTGGCGGTTCATGGTAACTAGACGATGAGTAACAGGGTTGGCTCGATGAGGCGTCAAAGTTTGAGCGATGGTTGGTGGTGTTGAAAGAGTTGAGGTGGTTAGTAGCTGCAGAGACAGTGTTAACAGCAGCAGTAGCTAGATGAGCGTTGTTCACGGCATCAGAGATTGGTTGAGATGCTGTGGTGGTGAGGGCGGTAGCGGTCGTGGAGTTTGCGGCGGTGGTGAATTAGCAGGTGACGTGGTGGAAGGAAGTGTAGTAGTGGCAATCGTGATGGTGGTGCTGAATGCAACGTTATTTGTGTTTGGTTCAGCAGATGGTGGAGCAAATGTAGTTACAGCGGAAACAAGTATTCCAGATGGCTGTTGAGGCATGAGATCAGTGAGCCGGAGGAACCGTGACAGGAGTCAGTGTCGCACTTATTGTTTTTTGACATTGTCACCGAAAGGCACTGAAGCCAAACAATGGTAGCATCATAATATCAAATCTCGTGGGCAACGATGAATATAAAATCGCTGACAAATCGTTCAATAACGAATAGAATCGTCGAAATAGCACTTATCCGTAACACAGTAGAAGTAGTTTATCACTTTGAGAACTAACATATGTCTACAGATTATTCGGTAATCGTAAATTAATCAACAAAATTGAGCACGAAATTCACAGCACGATGCCAACTAGCCAGATCACGGAGCCTCTTGAGAAAAATTGATTCAGTTTGGCATCACTTGGCACTGCGAGCGTATATCTTGCGGTATTCGTCATCTAAAACTCGATGTGGATAGACGAATAACCTGCTACAACTAATTTCGATTTTGTTTTATCTTTTATTCGAAGTTGCCTACCTACCCGCGCTATGGGCAAAACGCGCCATAGATCCGAGAAGGATCCAAAGGATGCTAAGCGTCTGAAGCCAAGTGATGTATATGTAAACGACCGTCTGCTGAGTAACAACCAATACGCTGATCTGCCAGTTTATGTCGAAGAGGAACTGCAGAAGAAGGAAAAAATGCCGCCTTTCTACCTGAAGGGCTCCCCACAGACTCTTTGCTCGGATTTCAACACGCTGATCAGCAAAGGACTACAGGCAACAATCCGTTTATGTACTGAAGGCTACAAAAAAACTGTTCTGCCTTTGAACCACTACAAAGCAGTGGAATTGTACCTGAAGCAGACAAAAGCGGAATACTTCACACACGATATTGCCGCCAACAAACCTATGAAGGTTGTACTTCGTGGACTACCCGACATGATGGAAGCCGAACTAAAGCAGGCACTGTCGGAAGCTGTACTAAAGCCTGTGATGGTGTTTAATATGAAACGACACAAGACGGACAATCGAAAGTATCGAGATAAACTGTACTTGGTTCATCTGGAGAAGGGCTCTATCACCATGAGTCAACTGAAAACGATAAAATCGCTATTTCATATAATCATCGAATGTTTAAACCGGTACATCGGGATGTCACACAGTGCACGAACTGTTTGAACTACGGCCATAGAGCGAGGAATTGCCACATGAAAAGTCGGTGCGGGAAATGTGCCGAATCACACAATACCAACGATTGCCTACTAGATGACATCGCTGTAAAATGTGTGAACTGTGATGATGACCATCCATCTACTAGTAAATCGTGTCCCAAACGTACTGAGTTCACAAAAATACGACAACAGGCGTCCCGTAAACAATCAACGCGCAAGAATGTTCCACAGAAGGATGAAATTCATTTCCCACAGCTTCCACCGAAGAGGGGTATTCCAAATTAGCCGCCACTTCCTCACAGTAATCCAAAAGATTCAGCCACTGGATCACAAAAATATTCTTCCTCCAAAATCCCTCCAGGATGGGGCAATAATCAACCGCAAGCAAAGGATGACTCCGGTGACTTATTCTCTGCTGAACAACTGATCGTCATTTTTGAAACAATGACAACAAAACTACGAAACTGCAGAACACGATTAGATCAAATCAACGCCTTACGAAAATTTATCATCGAATATGCAATATAATGAGTTGGTTGTAGTAAAATGGAATACTTGCTCACCCAGGAGCAAAACTGCTGAATGGTCCGATTTTTTTCTAGAGTAGAATGCTGATGTTGCTATTTTAACTTAAACTCATCTTAAACCTGAAATTTCTATTTTTATTTCTAATTACAGGATTTACAGGCTCGACAGAACAACTACCAGAGGAGGGAGAGTTGCCATTGCCATTAAACGATCCATTCAGAACGAGCTTCTGCCTGTCTTTAAATTGCAACTTATCGAAGCCATCGGAATTGAGATTACAACGACGATGGGACCCATCATCATCATTGCAGCGTACTGCTCCAAATAAACCAATCTTCGAGATGGTACGTGTGCATCATTGAAGCGAGATCTGGCTATGCTCACTCGACGACAAAAAATTCATCATTGCTGGGGACCTGAACGCTCGGCATGAGCTGTGAAGAAACAAAAGATAGAATCGAAACGGATTCATACTTGGCGAAGATTTCGAAGCTGTACAGTACAACATCATGGTTGGTTAGCCTCTTGTCCAGTAACTCCTATCCCTACCTCCCCGCGGTGTCGGCTGGGGTACGAGTAACCATAGGAAAGATCGGGTAACCAACCCCGGTGGGACCTTGGTCGTAAGCTGACAGGGAAGGGGGGCTTGCCTTCTCTTTACAGAGAGCGAGCCTACCCGAGCGTCTGTTCCCCATGTTGGGGCGGCTCGAAACAGCATCGGTTCTCCATGTTAGGAGCGGCTGATTACCGTCCTTGTGTCAGTGTGGGACTCTGAACAGTGCTGACACGATGGCCCTCCGGCGAGACAGGAGGTTGGTGCAGGCCTAACTAGCTGCCAGAAAAACACTTGTTACGAATAATCAGGATATAAATACGACTCGGAATAATCGGCAAAGACCTACGCGACGAAATAAGGACTACGATTGGAAGCTTGGCACATGGAACTGCAAATAGCTTGGCGTCCCAGGATACGACCGAATGCTTGATGATGAGCTTCAAATCCGTGGCTTCGATGTCGTAGCACTGCAGGAACTTTGTTGGACGGGACAGAAGGTGTGGAAAAGTGGGCATCGAGCGGCTAGCTTCTACCAGAGCTGCGGCACAACCAACGTTCTAGAAACGGGATTTGTAGTGTTGGGTAAGATGCACCAGCGTGTGATTGGGTGGCAGCCAATCAGTGATAGAATGTGCGTATTGAAGATCAAGGGCCGTTTCGTCAATTACAGCATCATCAATGTGCACTGCCCACATGAGGCGAGGCCCGATGACGAGAAGGAAGCATTCCACGCGCAGCTGGAACAAACCTACGACAGCTGCTCACGGCGGAATGTAAAACTCGTCATCGGCTCAGCTAGGCCGGGAGGCAATGTACAGACCCGTGATCGGACTGCAGCCCGCGCCTCTACGGATCACGTATTCGCGATAAGACAAGTACTCCAGAAGTGTCGTGAATACAACGTACCCACGCATCACCTATTCATTGACTTCAAAGCGGCATACGACACAATCGATCGAGAACAGCTATGGCAGATAATCCCCGAATACGGTTTCCCGGATAAACTGACGCGATTGGTCAAAGCAACGATGGATAGAGTGATGTGCTACGTCCGAGTATCTGGGACGCTCTCGAGTCCCTTCGAATCTCGGAGAGGGCTACGTCAAGGTGATGGACTTTCTTGTATCTTGTTCAATATTGCCCTGGAAGGTGTGATTCGAAGAGCGAGGATCGACACGAGTGGCACGATCTTCCGAAAGTCCGTACAACTTTTTGGCTTCGCTGACGATATTGATATTGTGACACGTAACCTTGAGAAGATGATGCAAACCTACATCGGACTGAAAGCTGAAGCTAGGCGTATCGGACTGGCCATAAATGCGTTGAAAACAAAATACATGAGAGGAAGAGGCTCCAGAGAAGAAACATTACGCCTCCCACCACGAATATTGATAGACGGTGACGATATCGAGGTGGTTGACGAGTTTGTGTATTTAGGCTCACTGCTGACCGCCGACAATGACACCAGCAGAGAAATACAGAGACGTATTTCGTGGAATCGGAATCGTGCGTACTTTGGGCTCAGAAAAACCCTCCGATCGAGAGAAGTACGCAACCGCACGAAATTGACCATCTACAAAACGCTCATTAGACCGGTTGTTCTCTATGGCCACGAGACCTGGACTATGCTTGCAGAGGACCAACGCGCCCTAAGTGTTTTCGAAAGAAAGGTACTGAGGACCATCTATGGCGGAGTGCAGATGGAAGACGGAACGTGGAGATGGCGTATGAACCACGAATTGCAACAGCTGCTAGGAGAATCACCTATCGTACGGACAGCTAAAATCGGACGTCTACGATGGGCTGGGCATGTCATAAGGATGTCGGATGACAGCCCAGTGAAAATGGTTATTGAATCTAATCCGACTGATACAAGAAGAATAGGAGCGCAGCGAGCAAGGTGGATCGATCAAATGGAGGGTGATCTCAGAAGCATCCGTGCCTTGAGTGAATGGCGACGAGCAGCCATGGACCGAGTTATGTGGAGACGTATTCTTGATACAGCAAAGGACACCCCAGGCCTATAGCTGTTAGGTAAGGTAAGGTACAGTACAACATCCTCGCTCCGGATCAACCAACGCGATTTTCCAGATCGAGTGTTCATTTCATTTTGGATATATTCATCAGCATCGTCGCCATAGTCAGCTCTCCGGTTGTCTTCAACGAGCTCTCCTCCGACCACTTTCCAGTAATATTAACGTTGGGATCTTCACCAGAAACTGCCTATTCAACCTCGGAGGAACTATTATCGCACCGACTGGGTCCAATTTCAAGAAATCGCCGTCCAACTAATTAACATAGATTTGCCACTAGATTCCCGATGGATTTCGATACAGCCCTATCTTCCTTCGAGCATTCAATCACAGTTGCTCGTGGTAGGACGGTTCCAGTACAACATATGCCGAGTTCCTCTCTTCAAATTGATAGTATCACAAAAAAACTCATCCGACTTCGAAATATCTATCGGAGGCAGTATCAACGAACTGGCATCGTAGATAAGAAGAACTCTTATAACTTAACTAGGATAATCCTGCAAATGTTGCTTCGCAACACAAACTTCCAGCAAAAGCTTCGAGAAATTCTCCCACCTTCAAAGCCCTTCTGGTCCTTAACGAAGGTGCTTAAGAATAAACCGAAGCCTATTCCTCATCTGATGTCACCCCAGGACTCAGCTGAAGAAATACCCTTAATCATAGCAGTAGAGAAGGCAAATGCGCTAGGCCAGCAGTTTGCGTGTTCTCACAATTTAGGACTCAACATTGTTAGTCAACGTGAAAGAGCCGTTGCTGATATCGTAGCTGAGGTTGACCAATCAGACAGCTTGGTTACTAAGGAAAGTAGAGTCACAGCGAATGAGCTGATGGCTATTGTGAAAAAATCCAAAAATATGAAGGCCCCCGGTTTCGACAACACATTCAACATTGAGCTGAAACATTGGAGTATTCGCTCATTTGTTTTCTTAGCTAAAATTTTTAACAGGTGCTGGGATCTTGAAAGGGTACTTCCCTTCAATGTGGAAGTAAGCTAAAGTTATCCCAGTTTCGAAACCGGGTAAAGATCCTTTTCCAAGAGCTATCGGCCTATCAGCTTACTCTCTGCCCTATCCAAGCTGTTTGAAAAAGTCAATAAAAAGACGAATTCTTGCTTTCGCAGATGAACAGGATATATTACTGGAATAACAGTTTGGGTTCCGAAAATGAAGATCTACCATCCACCAACTCACAAGGGTTAACAACGTCATCCAGCAAAACAACTCAGTGTCCAAAACGACTGCCATATTGGATATTGAAAAGGCATTCGATAATGTGTGGCACGATGGCCTGGTGTTTAAAAAGGATCGGTATTATTTTCCGATGTATCTTTTTTTTTTTTTTTTTTGTATCTTTTTATCAAAAATAGATAGATAGAGCATTCCAAGTTTTTCTGAGTAATGCACTTCCAGAAAGATTTACCAAAAAAAAATATTGCTACCTAACCAAAAATTGAATATGTTCCAGCTTTAACATACATATTTCTGGAATTCACTGCTAACTCTTAAATGCGAAATGTTCTTTTCCGGCGTATTTACGTAAAGGTGCTCTAATTAATCCATACTGGGCATTCTTAGGTTAACTAACTACCACATTTAATCAATATACATGTTTTCATTGCTATGGATATATCCGATTGCCGCGCAATCGCGTCGCTTGTGTACATAATCAAGATCAAATGGCTGTGACTTTTGTGTATCCAGCAGGCATGGCAAAAACACGGATCCGTTCTGCACGGTACTCACCTTCACTCGTGAGCGCACCACCAGGAGTATTGAATGCTACGCTTCGTGCCCGTGTTGAAAAACGCACACCGAACGCAGCAGAAAAAGCACCCGTAGCGGTGGTCGTGTAATTGTCAACCACCGGTGCTTGGACTTTCGGGCAGCACTGAAGTCGAGTGTTCCTTGCTTCGGCAAACACCGAAGCCGAGTGTTCCCGATTTTGCCATACACGTTGCTTGTACTATAAGCACCTATAGCGCCACGGTATGACGAAAAATGCGTTTGAATGATTAATTCTTTTTTCATCAATACGCGTCTGATTTAATTCAATTGATTGACAATATAACCACTCGGCTCCGGTGTTTAACGCAACTGAAAACACGCGGTTTCGGTGTATGCCGAAGCTTGAAACACCAGTGCCGAAAATAAAACAGCGCCACGAGCACCGTGCCTTCGGATATTGCGTTTCGTGTTTCTTTTTGTGCACTGGCACGCAATGGCATTCTCAATACACGCGGTGGCGGTGGTTATATGAAGCACGCAGTGCAGTGCAGTGTTTGGACATGCCTGGTATCCAGTCGTTCGAAAGTCGGTTTTTCCAGCAATTCTAATACCTTTCTACAGAGAAAGGCAAAACGGTTATGTGCCCTAAGCACAAACATAGGCTAATCCCTAAATGACCATACCTGCATCGGCCAGAATATGCCGAAAACAACGTTTTCGTTCGGCACGTCAGGAAAGACGTGGTACTCCGGTACCCAACATATGTGTTTTGCGAATAGCATTAACTTTACGTCTGCTTAGCGGTTTAAGTTGAACTGTTTAAGTTTGCAATATGCAGTTCAATTTGAACTGCTCTGCACTGACGAGTCTAAGACGAAACGTAAAGAACAGTAAAAACGGTTATGTACCCTAAGCACAAACATAGGCTAACCCCTAAATGATCTAAACTGTGCCTGAAGAATCAGATGGCTGTCTAGAAACAAATCATCTACCCCGCAATTGAATACGCAATCCCTGTTTGGTGGAAATGTGCACGAACGCACAAACTTAGGCTTCAGCGCATTCAAAGTAAGATCTTAAAGATGATTCTAAAATTTACCCCCTTGGACAAGGACTAGTGAAGTAGATGAGATGGCCTCCCTGGATTTACTAGAAAAAAAAATCGAACAATACTGCACGAAATTTGAAGAGTGGTGCTTAATCTCTGTAATACAAATAATTCAAAATTTGTACGTATTAGGTTAAGGATAGCTATAAGTAGGTATATACTTTATTAATAATTTAAATAAATATGATTAAACATTAGTATGTGAAACAACAGTAACTAAAACTAATAACTAATGACGAATCGTATGAACAACAAAGATTGAAGGCCAAAGGGTCAAAACACTTGTACTGTAAAACGTTGATTTAATACACAAAAATAAGATTAACAAACAGATATTTATGCAAAATGAAAAAAACGGATGTCTTGCAGTTTGTACGCAAAGCTAGTTTCAACTCAAACAAAAGCGATTGCATCATGCAACAGAGCTTCTGGTCGTATGAATTAACAGTTCGTCTGAAAAGTTCGTATCGTTTAATAGAAACACACATTTTTTTGCCAAAATTCGTTTTTATTATTCAACATAATTGCCATCAGAGGCGATACAGCGATTATAGCGATCTTCCAACTTTTCGATACCATTTTTGTAGTACGATTTGTCCTTTGCCTCAAAATAGGCCTCAGTTTCAGCGATTACCTCTTCATTGCTTCTAAATTTTTTACCAGCGAGCATTCTCTTGAGGTCTGAGAACAGGATAAGGTCACTGTGGGCCAAATCTGGAGAATATGGTGGATGAGGGAGCAATTCGAAGCCCAATTCGTCCAATTTCAGCATGGTTTTCATCGACTTATGACACGGTGCATTGGCTTGATGAAACTAAACTTTTTTCTTCTTCAAATGAGGCCGTTTTTTTTAAATTTCGTCCTTCAAACGCTCAAATAACGCTATATAATAATCACTGTTGATGGTTTTTCCCTTTTCAAGGTAGTTGATGAATATTATACCATGCGAATCCCAAAATACAAACGCCATAACCTTACCGGCCGATTGTTGAGTGTTTCCACGCTTTGGGTTCGGTTCATCGCGTGCAGTCCACTCAGCTGACGGTCGATTGGACTCCGGAGTGAAGTGATGGAGCCATGTTTCGTCCATTGTTATATATCGATGAAAAAAATCGGTTTTATTTCGATATAACAGCTCCAAACACTGCTCAGAATCATCAATTCGTTGTTGTTTTTGATCGATTGTGAGCTCACGCGGCACCCATTTTGCACAAAGCTTTCTCATATCCAAATATTCGTGAATAATATGTCCAACACGTTCCTTTGATATCTTTAGGGTGTCAGCTATCTCGATCAACTTCACTTTACGGTCATTGAAAATCATTTTGTGGATTTTTTTCACGTTTTCATCGGTAACAGCCTCTTTTGGACGTCCGCTGCGTTCATCGTCTTCGGTGCTCATATGACCAGTACGCAATTTTGCAAACCACTTACGAATTGTTGCTTCGCCCGGTGCAGAGTCTGGATAACACTTATCAAGCCATTTTTTGGTATCGGCGGCACTTTTTTTCATCAAAAAGTAGTGTTTCATCAACACACGAAATTCCTTTTTTTCACAATAACAAAAGTAGCTTCACTCAAAATGCAATATCTCACAAATTAATAATCAGACAGCTGTCAAATTGATACACGTATCTTTTGAAGGTTGGTACTAACTGAAAATGGTATGGATTTAATTCTAGTAGCGCCCTCTCATAGAAACGATACTAACTTTTCAGCCGATCTGTTAGAGAGAAAGAAAATGAAAAACTAAAAGTGGACAACATTATATAAAATTACTTCTACTTAAGATTACTTCTTTGCAAATCGAAGGCAATAATCATCAGTTCAGTGAAAATCCAAAATAATTTGATTTGCTTCTGCACTTTTCGCTGTGCGAAGATCGTTCGAGAAAAATGTTCCGAACTGTGCTAAACATCGTAGAGAATTCCACAATTTGGTCCTTCTGAAAGGCAGAAATGAATCCTCTACAGCATCTTGATAGTTTCTTCTGTTGAAATATGCAAATCCGAAATGAAATAATCGACATCAAAATTCTATAAGTGCCTATATGTGTGGCCGTTGGAACCGCCCATTTGTGAAAAAGCTGCAACCGAAATCACGTAAAATGAAACCTCTTGAGAAAAATTCATTCAGTTTGGCATCATTTGGCACTGCGAGCGGATGTCTTGCGGTTTGTACGCAAGGCTAATTTCAACTCGAACAAGAGCGATTGCATCATGCAACAGAGTTTCTGGTCGTTTGCATTGGAGAGAAAGAAAACGAAAAGCGAAAAGTGGACAACGTTATATAAAATCAGCCGTTCTAATGGTTTTAATGCTATCTAAAGAACTATTAAGATTACTTTTTTGCAAATCGAAGGTAAAAATCATCACTTTAGTGAAAATCCAAAATAGTTCAATTTGCTTGGTGCACTTTTCGCTGTGCGTAAAAATGTTCCGAACTGTGCTAAATATCGTAGAGAATTCCACAATTTGGTGCTTCTAAAAAACAGAAATGAATCCTGTACAGCATCTTGATAGTTTCTTCCAACGAAATACACAAATCCGCAACGAAATAATCGACGTCAAAATTCTATAAATGCCTATATGTGTGGCCGTTGGAACCGCCCATTTGTGGAAAAGCTACAAACGAAATCACATTAAAAGAAGCCTCTTAAGAAAAATTGATTTAGTTTGGCATCATTTGGCACTGCAAGCAGATGTGTCGGTTTGTACGCAAAGCTAGTTTCAATTCAAGCAAGTACGATTGCATCATCCTGTACAGCATCTCGATAGTTTCTTCCAATGAAATATACAAATCCGAAATGAGATAATCGCCGTTAAAAATCGTTTAAAATTTCTAGTAGTGAAAAGGGGGAAAGTTTCACAATTCATACAATCGATCAACTATCAATTCGAATTCGAAAGTATAAAGAAATCGTGTCAGTTTTATTCGTATTCACGACATGCAGTTATGTCTCTAACATTACATATCCGTACTCTTTTTTGTCAAATCATATGGAATTTAAACTGAATTAGTCATGCATTTGTTACAGCTAATTGAGATGATGATTGGTAAATGATCGCTACCGTGTAAATCTGAAAATATTTTTCTAGTGCAATCTAGTCGAATTAAAGTCGAGCAAAGAGATAAATCTAATGCACTTGGTCGTGCAGGAGGTCTTGGGATCCGTGTCATACTATCCATATTTAATGCCGTCACGTTAAAATTATTGCAAATATTATATATAAAGATGATCTGCTATCATCTCACATCATTCTGTGTGAATTGAAATCTCCCAGAATCAATCGTGGAGCACAGAGGGCTTCGACCAGTTCATTAAGCTGTCGTTGTCCAACTTGAGCTCTTGGAGGAATATATACCGAATGTCCTTTCCTCTACTTCAATTCGACTAGATTGTACCTGGAAAGTATTTCCTGATTTACACGGTAGCGAACATTTACCAATCATCATCTCATTTAGCAGTAACAAAGGCAATGCTAATTCAGTTAATATTCCATATGATTTGACAAAAAATGTTGACTGGATAAAATACCAAAGTAGTATCTCAAGTACTTTGAACTCAACAGAAGAGCTCCCCCACATGAAGAATATGACTTCATCGTTTGTTCGATTCTGGAGGCCGCAGAACAAGCACAAACCAAACGATTTCTTGGTCCATCGTCTAACAGGCCTCCAAACCATTGGTGGGAGAAAGAGTGCTCAGATGCTAAACACGTGACACAAAAGGCTTTCAAGACGTTTTTAAAACGAGGAGAAACCAAGTACAAGAGCATACTTCGGGCCAAGAAATGTAACTATTGGAGACATTTTGTCGAAGGTTTGTGAAGAGAAACCTCAATGAGCACTCTTCGGAATATGACCAGACGTATGAGGAAAGTAACGTAGGAAATGAGAGTGAGGCATACTCGAACCGATGGATATTTGACTTTGCAAGGAAACTTTGTCCAGATTCTGTTCCAACGCATAGCATTATTAGGGAGTCTTCTCCAAACAATGGTTCCATTGATAGCCCCTTTTCAATGATGAAATTTTCCATAGCACTCGTGTCTTGTAACAATAACGCTTCTGGGTTGGACAGAATTAAATTCAATTTGGTGAAGAATCTGCCTGACCTTGCAAAACGACGTTCGTTGGAATTGTTCAACAAGTTTCTGAAGCAAAATATTGTTCCACCTGACTGAAGGCAAGTGAAAGTTATCGCCATTCAAAAGCCAGGGAAACCAGCTTTCACTCACAACTCATATACACCCATTCGAACAGTTCGGTTTTACATCTCATCCAAGTCAATCGATAAAACAAAACCGCTTACGTTCGGGACAGAAGAAACCAAGTACAGTATTGTGTAGTGAACAATAGAACCACGCGAACAAAAGCTACCGCCGACACGAAAGAATACAATTGTTGTTGACTTCAGGCAGTGCAAAATTCGACCTTCGATACGAGAACTTGAAGGTTTGCTTAAGGAGCAAATGCATCTTGACATTAAACGTGTGCATTTACTTCAATGCAATAAGAAGAATAATGTTGTTTACATCCAGTTTTATAAAGAGTTGGATGCAATTCAATTCGCAAAAGACAATAACAATGTGCACTATGTGGAGCACGAGAACATTAAGTACAACATTCCAGTACATATGGATGACAGTGCTATAGAAGTGCGTGTGCATGATCTTCACTCAAGCGTCACCCATTCGTATATTCGCAAAACTGTGTCCCAATGCGGAGAGATTCTCTCTATCGAAAAAGAAAAGTGGAAATGGCGTACGTTTATTACGCATACACATGAAGAGGCCTATACCTTCTTATGTGATTTTCGGTCAAGATACAAGAATTCCGTGCAAATCACTAGTTACCTATGACAATCAGATGGCCACATGTCAATATTGCCAAAAAGCTGTTCACTACGGTAAGCCATGTGATAAACTGGACAAGGAGACAACTACACCAAAGGACAACGGTGCTTCCTTCCACACCAACCCCCAGCAACCCCAGTACACATGTGACAATCACCAACAACAAAGAGGCATCCCATTCAACGAATCCATCATCATCCCCTATAGAACAAAGTACACCAGCTGCAGTTAACAACCTATCCCCCAACCAACCAGCAATTGCAACCAATGTTACAACAAGGTGCATCTACAGCAACTAGCAACGAAAAGAAGACGGAAATCGACAACAATACCATCGATGCGGCAATGGATGACGAGACGAACCACGAACGAAGTGCTCCTCAATCCTCGCAGGAGGGAAATGGAAGCTCCTCTCCCCCTAGAAAAAGGATGACAACGAGATCCAACTCAAAAAAAAAATTATTTAAAAAATCGGCTCAATCGGCCACATAAAGCTTGTACGCAAATAGGCCTGAATAAAAAATATATTTAAAAATAAAAAAATATACACCCATTGCAATGTTGTCCTGCATCAGAAAATTGTTCGAAAAAATTATCTCGACACTTGGGCCGAGACGAACGGTTTGTTGTCAGACACTCAGTTTGGCTACCGTAGAAATAAAGGGACGAATGATTGCCTTGCATTACTTTTGTCTGACATCCAAATTGCTTTCGCTCAAAAATAACAAATGGCATCTGTATTTTCAGACATTAAAGGAGCATTTGATTCAGTTTCCATTAGTATTTTTACAGACAAGCGCCATTAACATGGACTTCCAGCAATTATAAATAATTATTTGAACAACCTTTTGTCAGAGAAATGCATATATTTTTCACATGGTGATTTGGCAACTTTCAGAAATAGCTACATGGGCTTCCCGCAAGGCTCATGCCTCAGTTCGCTCCTCTATAATTTGTACGTGAATGACATTGACTTTGACCCCATGTACACTAAAACAATTGGCAGATGATGGCGTGGTCTCAGTTACTTGTCCCAAAGCTATTGATCTGCATAAACCATTGCAAGATACCTTAGATAACTTGTCCGTTTGGGCTGTTCATCTGGGTATCGAATTCTCTGCGGAGAAAACAGAGCTGGTCGTCTTTTCAAATATGCATGGTTCCGCGCAGCTTCAGCTTCATATGATGGAAAGAATGGTCCAACAGGTGTTCACTTTCAAATACCTCGGGGTGTGGTTTGATTCCAAATGCACGTGGAGAGGACACATTAGGTATCTGATAACAAAATGCCAACACAGAGTAAATTTTCTTCGCACAATAACAGGATCGTGGTGGGGTGCTCATCCGGAAGATCTAATAAAATTGTATCAGACAACAATACTTTCAGTGATGGAATATTGCTTTCGTTCTGCTGCAAACTCTCATATTATCAAACTTGAGCAAATTCAGTATCGTTGTTTGCGAATTGCTTTAGGCTGCATGAATTCGACACATACAATGAGTCTTGAAGTTCTGGCGAGAGTTCTTCTATTGAAAGATCGTTTTGGGAGCTTTCATCGCGACTGCTAATAAGTTGTGAGGCACAGAATCCCCTGGTTATTAATAACTTCGAAAGGCTAGTTGAGCTACAATCTCAAACAAGATTCTTGACAGTATATTTTAACCATATTTCACAGGAAATCAACCCTTCAAGATATATTCCTATCCGTGACACCCTCCTAAATGTTCCTGACTCAACTCTATTTTTCGATACATTCATGCAGCGCGAACATCTACGCTCGATGGAAATCCCATCGTCTCGCCAAAGAACAGCTGGCATATATCAATAACCGTGCTTTTATAGAAAGCTCCATTTTTTCTTTACGAAACATAAATGCAGGGCATGCTGAGATATTATGCGGACTCTCCTCACAATAAACACATTTTGCAATGTCAATCGCAAATGTTATCCTTATGGGGCCCTTCACATCGGATACATTTAGGCTTATTAATAAAAGCCGATACAACTCATCTCCCAAATGCTCAAACTAACTCTTCAACACCGACTTCTATGACCTCTACCGCAGGCACTGTCCATATATATCCGTTACTACCACGAACCAACACCGCCGCTGTAAGTAAATCTCACGGCTACGGACTAACCACACGACGCCGTTTTATTCCATCGCAAGCAAACAACACGAACATCAATGCTTCATACACTACAGTACCATTAAATAATGCTAGACAGGTTTCGGTTATTTTTCTCGCTTTGCCACACACTCAAACTAACCAGATCTTTTACCAGATTTTACAAATTTTGACATTTTACTAGTTTTTGTCTGATCTGACTAGATATTTATGCTTTTGGCCTCTAGACGATAGGTGGTGAGACCTTTTTATTTTTTGTCGTGAATACGACTTACTTTACTATGGGGCGCCTTTTCAAAATTAGCCATATGGAAGAATGGGCAGAACTTAATCGTGAATATCTCGACTTGTATTAATGGTAGCAACATAATTCTTTCACCATTTCATCAAAAATATGATCAGGAATTCAGGATAATATTTTGAACAGTGTGCGATAACCACAAACAAGTCAAAAATTAAGTTTCCCTAAAATTTGAAAACAACGCGGAAAACTCTTTACTTTCGCTTGGGTTTTTCGCGCAAGGACGACGATTTTGAGGTAGTCAGGCACATATCTTCAACGGAATGCGTATAAAAGGGGAACCGTGGTCGAAAATCGATCATTTCTTTTCGTGCGTTCGATGGAAGCAGACGTCATGGGAGTGGAATCATCAACCAGCAGCGACGTAGAATGGACCTTCTGCGTGGTTAAAACCTCAAACGCTCAGGTCGCTTCTCTCATTCGCTTGCTGGCCATCGAGGCGAGAGGACCTTAACCAGCAACAGCAGCGGGAGTTAACCAGCAGCGACGGAGAATGCACCTTCTGCGTGGTTAAAACCTCAAACGCTCCGGTCGAATCTCGCATTCGCTTGCTGGCCATCAAGGCGAGAACCAGCAGCGACTGAAACTGGATTCTGAGTCTGTTATTGGATCTAAATTTAGGTCTTGAACTCAGGGTCCAGTTCTCTATTCCAGACTTTTATTCGGTTCTTCTTAAAACCATAATAATACTCCTAAAGAATTATGCGGAATTTACTTTACTGTACCTCTATACAACCCATTTTTGTCGTGAATACGACTTACTTTACTATGGGGTGCCTTTTCAAAATTTACCCTCTGAGAGAGTGATAAGTTTTTGATCGTGAATATCTATTGTTGTATCTAATGAATCAACATAATTCTTGCGACATGCCGACATGGAAATATGATCACAATTTTATGATAAAATTTTCAGTTTTGTGACATAGTCTCAAAAAATTCAAAATTAAACTTTTCTGAAATGTTTGGTATAAACGAGTATCAAAAAGGATCATTCATAAGGCGCGTTTGCCTTTCTCGTATTTTTAAAGCTCATAGCTTAGTGATCTGTGAAAGGATTTATATAATCTAACTACCAATAGAATCGCAATTTTTCAATTTAAACGTGTATAGCAAAAGCATTGAAGTATTTCAATAGTACACTATTGAAAAACCTGTCTCATTTGCTCCATGTCAACACCATGTCAGAACGCGTTCTAAGGAAGAGAACAAAATATCTGCTGCTGTACAACAAATCGTCCGGGAAAAATGTTCCGAAAAGTGGTGAATATCGCCGTGAGTTCCTCAATTTGGTCCTTGTGAATGCTAGAAACGAATCCCTACAGCATATTGATAGTTTCTTTCAATAAATTATGCAAATCCGAAATGAAATAATCGACATTAAAATTCTGAATGCGGCTATTTTTATAGCCGTTAGGACCGCCCATTAGTGAAAAAGCTACAAACAAAATCACATAAAAGGAAATCTCTTAACAAAAATTCAATCAGTTTGGATTCAATCGCCACTGCGAGCAGATGTGTTTTGTGTCGTCTGCACAGCTAGTTTCGCTTTCGACAAGAGTGATTACGTCACAGCTGCCAGTCATTAGCATTGGGAAAAAAACAACGGTGGAGAGCATTACACAATATCAGCCGTTCTAATGCCTCTAAAATTTTTCTAAAGAACTATTAGGATTTGTTGTTCGCAAATCGTAGGGAAATATCCTCAGTTTACTGCAAATCAAGAACAGTTTGCTTAGATTTGTGCACTTTTCGCTGTGTGAAATTCACAGTAATCGAGATCAAGTGAAGCTTTCTTTGTTTTTGCGAAAATTGTGAAAAAGGGGAATGCGTGCATAATGCATACAATTGATATTCGGAAGTGTTAAGGAACATGTCAGTTGTTTTCGTATTCGCGACATCCAGTTATGTCTTTGACATTACCCACCCGCCTTTTTTTGCTCACAGAAAATGACGCTCGGTCCAAAATTTCCTTGTATATAGTAGACCCAGACAAATCCAGATCAATTTTTGAGTCAGAGACAGATTTTTGAAATAATGACCTGGCATCCCTGGCTACAGTCAATACGCAAAATACTACCCTTCTGCAAAGATCTCTTATTAACAAGATACATAGCTATCACATTTCCCGAAATCTACTATCAGAAAATATCAATCAGATTTAAATCTGGTCAAATATTTCATGTCTCATAAAACAGAACACAGGTTTGTTCTTGGTTCAGTTATGAATGATGTTGAGATCCTGAACTGGACAACATTTGTGAATAGATTTAGAATAATATTGAAATTCACTCTAATGTTGAATTTAAAAAGGTATTTTCGTGTTATTAAATAAAAAGAGAACTTCAACATTTTACTAGATTTTATTTGTATTTGTATTAGCACCGGGGTAAAACAAATAATAATAATGTTATTTGACTTAGATTTAGCAAAGTTTAGTTGATCGATTGCTCTAAAGCTCTGGATGTTCTTATTCGTCACAATCGCTATCCTCCATTGTGTAACCATATGTTACACTGATTAATTGTTGGCTCCACCACAATACAAATGTAGCGAAGACTCACACGCTCGAGTTCCCAAATTCCTTAACCTAACTCAGATCACTACCGTTACCGTGTGAGTGATAGCCTTCCACGTCCATTCTTATGTCTGAGACGGATGGGTCACTCACCACGGAAAGTGTTGCATGTGCTCGACCAGGATGTTTCATCACAACGGTTTGAACATTGTGTTGCGTGATATGCTCCCTATGGCTGTTGGAGCTAGGAAAAAGGCTACTAATATTTGAAAACTTAACTGTCAGTTCGGTTGGTATCGAGATAATGGTGACATTTGTCTCAATGCTACCTGAACTTAGTTGACTCGGTAAAGTGCCTGAAACGTTCTTTCGCATGTGAACACTTGAAGAAGTAAGAAGTGCGCGCGGTTTTCTGGTTTCGCTAGTATTATATTTTCTTAATGGTGGAGTGGTGTTCAGTACTAATAATTTTTTATTTCTATAGATAACAGTAGATAATTAAAAGTTAAATAGTTAATAGTAAAAGAACACAAAGTGTTAGTACGGTTAGTTAATAATTGAAAACATTTGTCAGTGATTATAAAAAATGATATATATTTTGTACAGTGTTAAAAATAGTTGATTAAAATACGGAAAACACATTCACACAGATTAAAAACGGTATAAAAGGTAAATTTATAAAATAAAATATGGGTAATGAATTGGTGTTAGGTTAAGTTCCCCATGCGCTTTATGCTAATGACTGTTGGGTAGGTCCCCAGCGGGCCTTTTATTCTTGGGCTTCGGACTTCGTTCGGAGTGTGGAAAAGTAATGAACGAAGGGGTTCACTGCGACAAGTAGCACGAGACCACTAGTGCATGGACGTCATTGTCATCTACGACGCCATTACCATCTCTCACCGCACTAGCATTTCGGACGTCATCACCATCTCAGACGCCATTTCTATATCTGGCACCATTGTCACCGTGGATGCTATTACGCTCTATGGCATTAATGTATCCAGGTTGCGAGTGACGCCGAGTGCGTAGCCTCGAGCGGCGAGAGGGGTATTTCTTTCAACTCGACGAACTTTAAATATTATTTTTCTTTTCTAAGTTGAACTGACAAACTACACTTTATTTTTATTCCTTTTTAAATACAATGCACTAACTTCTTTCAACTCAACAAACTTTAAATATTATTTTTCTTTTTCTAAGTTGAACTGACAAACTACACTTTTTTTTTATTCCTTTTTAAATACAATGCACTAACTTCCCCTGAGGCACTTAAATTTGTGCCTGACCTAACTCTTATGTTAATCGGTGAACACTTTGAACTATTCTTTTCTTAACTACTGCTTTTGGCCCGAGTAATGGTATCCAAGTTTGATTACGGTGTTACCCGGTCGCCCAAGGAGCATTACTCTTACAGTAGAATTAAGGAAAAAGCCTTGTTCAAACCAAAAACCGACCCTTTTATACTCCAATCTATGTAACTAACAAAAAGCTATATTTATATATATATATATATATATATATATATATATATATATATATATATATATATATATATATATATATATATATATATATATATATATATATATATATATATATATATATATATATATATATATATATATATATATATATATATATATATATATATATATATGTCTGGTGGACTAACTACCACCTATAACTACCTACGTGAATTCACTGCGATCGCATCGCTTATGTACATAATCAATTAATTAATTAATTCGATCGGTGATACAGTTTTTTCTGGCTGATGCAATATGTTGAAATAGCCAGCCGTGGGCATTGCAATAACTCAACTGGTCTACTGCCTGTACTAGCTAAGATATAGATTTCTATGGAAAAATTAGGGCTGCTGCATGCCCCCTTACTTACTGAGCTTGATGATATCATCAAGTTGCTTGCGTGGGTAGTAACTTAATACGTTATGTTAACGAAATGTAAAACTTTTAGCCCTAAGATTGCCGTTACAAAAGATTAATAATTTTTGATCCCCTTTTTTCTCTTTTTTTTTTGTTTTTTGTTTACATATTCATTTGTTTTTTTTTGTTTACATATGCACTTTGTTTCATTTAAATATTTGATGAAGTTAGCTTCCCTAACCTTATAATGCCGTAGCGTGTGCTTCCATTCCAGTCCCAGTGCCGCCTTGTAGTCGCTTTTGTCTGTACCTTCTCTGTGGGGTGGGGTGATCGAACGGTTGCTAGTCTTGGACTCTGGGTGCCGTGTCATTTCCTCCATGGTTGCTCGTCTGGTTCTCATAGTCAAAACATCTCAGTTAGTATCCTTCGGTTTGTTGACCATAGTTTAAAAACTAATTGCTGTTTCGTTTGAGTTTTAAGTGTCATCGAAACTACTGCATTATTCTGCCCGATGAGTTGAGGCTTCTAGCGTATCTCCAAAAATGTTTCGTCTGGTTTCGTGGTCACTTTCCCAATGATCATTGAATTCTTTTCCTATGCTTGTTTATGGCACTCAGTTGAGCTTTGACGATGCCCACTGAGTGAAAGACGGGGTAGTACCTTGTATTGTTGTGGCACCCCCGCGCAGATCATTTCCGACGGTGTCGACTACGTTTACTTCCTTCTTGTCTTATTTCGTGAGAGATATGGGATAGCACTTTGAACTGTTGTGCTGCACCCGCGCATCGTCTTTTACTGTGTTGACTGCGTTCACTTCCTTCTTGTCTTCTTTCGTGAGAGATATGGGATGGCACTTTGGACTGTTGTGCTGCACCCGCGCATCGTCTTTAACTGTGTTGACTGCGTTTTACTTCAATTCGTTGCTATGGTCCCCAATACCGAATCTGCACCTTCTTCCGATTTACTGGCTCTTGTGTTCATATTTCCGACATCTTGATGGGTCCACGGTCCCCTTTGTCTTCGACTTGCCACCGCATTCGACCACACCCTCTCGTTCTCTTAGGTAGCTTTGCTATGCTATGCATCCTTCCTTCTTACACGACCGCGATGAATACGTTGGATGCACACGTTGGCCAGGGCTCCGATTTCTTCTACAAATAATCTCCTAATAAACTTGCATAGCTGTACCTTGTGCCTAATACTAAATTGTTATCCTTTCTATAATGTATTGTTTCCACCGCGTGTATATACAAATCAAATTTCGTAAACAATTTCAGGCTCGTGTTTTTTTTTCTCTGATTATATTGCTCGTTTTTCTTATCTTTCCGTATTGTATAGTTATTTTTGGAACTCATAAAGAAATCTATCTAATCTATCTTTGGCAATCAACATACTATTAGCTTTCCTTTAACTTTAATGCAATTAAGTGTATCTGTCGATATATTTATTCGTCTATAATTTATCTCGACTGAATTTCCGTTGAGGTACCCGTTCTTTCGTTGAAGTACCCATCTGCCGACAATACGTCTGTCTGTGGAAATAAAATTTTTATTAAAGTTGCGGCATGCGAATGCTTGTTGCTGGTTATTATGAACCTTTGTCTTATAAATATGTCTGTTTTTTTTTGTATTCCCTGCAACTCACTTTACATGCCGAATATTTTAGCTTATCTTACCATGAATGCTGCTTACATATTGCTCATCTCTATCCATCGACTTGTTTTCCCTTTATTTACCTCTGGTAATTGCTTTCTGTTTGGTTACTTTTCATCCAGGTCGAATGGTCAGTTCAATGCCGCAACTATTCCCCCTTACTTACTGAGATGTGTTTCCGGCGGTCTATATTGTTCTAAAAACATACTTAGATTTGTATTTTAGATTAATTTGAACAAAAATTGTGAAAAAATCAGATATATATATGTTATACATTGTACATACAGTATACATTGTTAAGTGATTTATGAATATGAATTGTATTTCTCTTCATCCTTTCAACACGTTTTTTTTTAGTATTATTCCTTTATACGACCCTGCGTGATTCGTTGAGTGTTGTATTTATTTTGTCATAAATAATTTGAGGTTTCAAGTAAAATCCGATTTTCAGGTTCATATTCTTGTTTCATTACGATTGTCGCGAAGTCTTGTTTGAGTATTGAGAATTATCACAAAATTTGATTTCATCTCTATTCAGATGCTTTGTTTAATAATACAAATTGCCATTCCGTTCAAAATAGTGCGCACTTTCTTTCATTCTGGGGTCCGGCTCCCCTTGTCCACACACACTAGTTTCCACACTCATACTGAAGAAATTGCTAAAATACCTTTATGGCATAGGAATTATATGCTGGCCAGCGTCGTTTTGGTATTCGTTAATATGCCCACTAGTTTCTTATATCTTTCTCATTTTGTTGTCCTCTAACGTTGTGTCGTATTCTAATTCCATCACGTCATTGTTGAATTATATTTTTCATTATGTTAGTTTAATGTCTAACTACGAATCAATATATTTGTGCTGACCTAATGTTTATCATGTCATTTTATTTTGAATCCATAAACTCTATGAAGAAAAAAAACCCGTTTGAGTATCCCCTTTTAGTTATATCCCATCATCCTTTTACTGCTACTTGATATTGTTTCCCTTGCATTAAGTTTGCTTTCCATTGTAAGCAAAAATATTTCTCATAATTCTCTCTTTTGTGATTTTTTTTATTGTTATGACTAATAAATGTTAATATGATATGTTATGACTAATAAACTTCAATTCGATCTTTATACTATTATTTCGTGCTTCCATTTTGTATATTGTCTTACAATATGCTAATTTTTTATTGTTTATTTGTTTTTTTTTTTGCATTCAGTAATCACTATTCTTATACAGTTATACTGGATTAAAGGTTATCTCCTCAGTTAAAATTATATATATATATTCAAACTCTTTCGAGTGATTACGAGTTTTGTTTTTTTCCTCGATCATTCGGTATATCTTTTCAATCGATTATTATGGATCTTCTCAAGCCTGTTTCCATTTTTAATCGTTGTTGTTTGTTCACTAGGTAGAGCGACTACTTCATATGGTCCTCTCCAAAGTGATTGCAATTTTTGGCCTGCGCCTGTGGGATTGGCTTTGACTAACACTAAGTCTCCCCACATTGGTTGCCATTCGTTGGAGTTTTTATCATACAGCTCCTTAGAGCAAATTCAGCAGCTGGAAGATTCATATGGGTGGTCTATAATGTAAATGAAACTGAAACAAACGTATCCCCAGCAATCCGTTTTAGTTTTATTTTTTCGACCAGTTCTACTGTCAAATTTAAAACTGGTATACATTGCCGTTCTATTTTTTCTATATTTGAAACACAGATAAAACGCTGCTAGGGCTGCCAGTTTATTTTGTTATAATTTCTAGATTTAAATTTTAAAACTGACATAAATTATGCATCTAGAACTAGAACACTCCTGAACATGCCCTTACGTTTTTCTTTTGACTTAACTAAATTTTCTCGTGCTTGATGATGCAATCGCTTGAATGATGATCGCATTTCATTTACGTAGTTTTCATAGTACATTCCATCATTGTTGTATTTGTAGACGGAGTTTGGGATATTTCGCCCATCTTCCGTATAATAATTCAAACGGTGTATAACCCGTTGAGGAATTTACAGTGGTATTATATTCGAAATTGAAGAATGGGAGTAATTGATCCCATGTTTTCGGTTCGTTACCTACGTATTGTCTTAAATAGGTTTTCAGTTCCCTATTCGATCGTTCCACCAAGTTTGCTTGTGGATGATATGTACTCGTAGTAATTTTTTTAATTTTTAAAATTTTACATACATTTTTCATAAGAGAACTAACGAAATTGGTTCCATTATCGGTTACCAATTCGGCGGGTGTTCCATATTTACAAATATAATTATTCACGAAAGTTTGCGCAACCGTGGCACTCTCTTGATTTTCCATCGGTGCTACAATTAGATATCTAGTCAGATCGTCTTGCATCACAAGTCCGTATCTGTTCCCCCATTCTGACTCGGGTAATACCACTATGTCCATATACAATTTCTCGAACGGTTCGGACGATGTCGTGGTAATTCTCATTGGAATTTTGTTCGCTCGACCGATTTTGTTTTTCTGGCACGAGCTACATTGTTTAACATAATTTTCGATATCCTTCCGCATATTAGTCCAATGGAATAGTGGACTCATTCTTTTCAACATCCGTTTGCTTCCAACATGTCCGCCTAGAGGAGCATCGTGGAATTCTTTCAATGTAGTTTCGCGATCTTTTTCTGGTACCCACATTCTGTCTTTTTCTGGTGCGTATAGGGTGAAAATTTTATCAAATTTTTCCGCGATGAACCTCAATACATTTGATTCGGGAATTTTCTGCATATTTCGGTGGGAAATTATTTGAATGTTTTTCGCACCTCTCATGTCTTCGGGACAATTACTAAAACCATCTACTAACCCATCTAATAGAATTTGTGTGTCGGTTAGTGATTTACTTGAGCCATTTAAAACTAATCCCCATATTTTATGTTCAGGAATTGCGAATATTCTTCCATTCAAATAGTCTTTTAAGCCGTGTGGTAAATCTACCAGTTCGGCTAGTTCTTTGTATGCTGATCTACTGTTTATTATTACAAAAGTACCATCAAAATCGCTTTCTTTTGTTTTATGTTTTGAAAATTTCAGCCAATCAAATTTGATATCATTGCTATTTATGCATATTTCATATTCGTCGAAATAAGAAGATGTTCCCAAGTCTTCTTTTTCGTCCCATCCAAAATCGATGTTTTCTAATCCGTCCATGTGCGGATTCCATTCTGTCTTTTGTTTATTTTTAAATAAAGTAAACCTGCCTGTTTCGTCTTTAAGTTGGTTTGAGGGAATTGTTTTATTTTCCGTGTCTTTCCGTTTCGCAAGTTCATTGTTTTCCGCTTGCTGCTGTTGACGTTTCTGTTGTCTAGTGACTACTGATATAGGGTGTAAGGACTCGGCCTGCTCTGGTAATCTTGACAAAAAGTCTGCCACAACATTGTCTTTGCCTTGTTTATAGCGAATGTCCATTTCCAACCCTTGAAGTTTCAGACGTAAACGCGTTAGCGTAGGCGAAGTTTCTTTTAAATGCCATATTGAAATTAGCGTCCTATGATCAGTGTATACAATAAATCTCTGATTATAAATGAAATGTTTGAAACGGTTCACTGCCCATACGATGACTAACAGTTCCTTTTCAATCGTATGATATTTTCTTTCAGCACCTACTAGACCTCTGCTTGCATAAGAAATAGGCCTGTCGATCGATTTTTCATTGGAAAGTACTGCTCCAATAGCGTACTCGCTGACATCTGTCGTGATCACGAACGTATCTTTATAGTTCGGTCTAACTAACAGTGTGTCAGAAGTTAAAAAGTTTCTTAGTTCCTCAAAGGCTTTTTGACACTCGTTTGTCCATACAAACTTAACATTCTTTCGCAAGAGATCGTTCAGTGGTTTACGTTTCTCTGCTATATGTGGTATAAATTTTCCATAAAAATTTACTGTCCCTAAAAATGAGCGGACTCCTTTAACCGACCTGGGCGCTATCATTTCTTTAATTGCCTTAATGTTTTCTTCAGTAGGCCGGATGCCTTCCTTGTCGCCTTGTATTTTATTTCCGTTTTTAAAATTTGACATTTTCCTGGCTCGACTTTTAAATTATGTCGGCGCAATGCCCTTAAAACTTTGCACAAGTTATCATTATGTTCTTCAATAGTTGAACCAAAAACAATTATGTCGTCCAGGTAGACTATAGCTTTCACATCTTTTATTTCATACAACACCGTATTCATTAATCGCTGAAAAGTGGATGGACTATTTCGTAAACCCATAGGCATTCTTGTGAACTCAAAGTGGCCTTTTGGAGTTGAAAACGCTGTCTTGGCAGCATCTTTTGGGTTAATGGGTACTTGATAAAATCCCGATTTTAAATCCAAAGTGGAAAAATATTTACTGTTTCCGAGATTGTCTAAAATCTCGTCGATTAGTGGAATTGGGTATACAAATGGTTTTGTTACTAAATTTAGAGCTTTGAAATGGTTTTGTTACTAAAGTCAACCATAATTCTGTATTTCTTGTTTCCAAATTCATCGTCCTTCTTAGGAACACATGAGACTGGTGCATTCCACGGACTCTTACTAGGCCTTATGATACCTTGCCTCCTCATTTCTTCAATTTCTTCATTAATATGTTTTTTAGTGGCTTCTGGAAATCTGTATTGCCGTTTATTGATAGGCACGTTTGAAGTAGTTTCAATTTCATGTACCGCTGCATCGGTGATAGTTAATTTATCCCCCTTCAAATAGAAGACATCGCTATACGTTACCATAATTCTCTCTATGCCTACAAAGTTTTCTCTTTTCAAGTGATCTGTATTTAATGTTTCCAGTACTTTATCCGTCCGGTCCTGATCAGTTGTTTGACCGTATCTTTTATTTTCCGTTAAACTCAGGTCTTGGTTTGATTCTAAATCAAGTAAATATATATCTTCCTTGTTGCAATATCTTTTTAACAAATCTTGTTCTTTTTCATTAGCAATGTTAGTTCCACAAAAGGGAAGCATACTATCTGAACGATCGTCGTTGTTGTGTATTTCATTGTTGTTATGAGGCACAACATTAATGTTTTCATTTTTATTCACTTTTTGGTTTGTTTCATGTTTATCATGCTTCGATATACCGCGCTCGAAGGCTTCAGCATTTACGATGATTAATTCTTTTTTGTCATTCTCCACATTATTTTTAATATTTTTCTTGATTGTACTCTCTCTACTTGTTGATTTATTTATGTAACAATTGTTGTCGCTTTTTGACAACATCTTTGGCTTTTGTTTACTATCACAAACTACTTTGTTTCTTTCATTTCGGTTTGATATTTCAATGTTGACCTTATCGTTATTAGCAGCACGCGTTCCATAATTCTCAGCTCTGTTAAAATTTTCTTTTTCCGATATTGGAATATATTCTGTTTTAATGTACTCGTTTGGTACCCTTAGGCATATGTACTCGAAATTCTGAGTGACATAAATTGTATATATCTTTAAAAACTCTGCTCCAATGATTCCAGGAACACATAAATCTTTTACTATGTAAAACCTAACTCTGTATTGAGTTTTTCCAATAATCAACGTGATTTTCACTGACTCAATAGTCTGTGATTGAGTTCCATCAAAGCCTGCAATGTATAAATTATCTTTATAGTTTATTTCCTCTGCACCTATTTTCGCAACAGTATCCCATCTCATCACGTTATAAAAGGCTCAGTATCGAGCATATATTCAATTTTTTCATTCGGTCTATTTACTGAAGCAATTCTCACTAACAATTGATGGTTTCTAGTACAATTTATTTTCAACAATTCATGTGGTTGCATACTTTCTTGCAATTGCCCCGTGTAGTTTTTTGTCGTTTCTGTACATTGCCTACCCTGTAGACTAAGATTGGTTTGATCTTCTGTTTGGTATTTTTCCTCTACCTTGACCTCGTTACCTGCCTCGTATTCCGAGACTCTGTTCTCCTGTTTCTGATGAGTTTCATACGATTCCGTTTTTGGTTCAAATGTGAGAGGTATTTTCCATAAGCATATCCACCCTCGGTCATTGTGCATACTAAGAACATACTTATTCATAAATCTCATTCCCAAAATACCACCTGGAGTCAAATTCTCCACTACGTCGAACTTCGTTTGGAAAATTCTTCCTGCGATGATAAAATTCAGTTCTACGGTACCTAATGTTTTTCTAACAGTACCTGTTACCCCAGAATATTCTATTACTTCGTTCCCATTATTTGTACAGGGTGATTTTTTAAGAGCTTGAGAACTTTTTTAAACAATAAAACGCATAAAATTTGCAAAATCTCATCGGTTCTTTATTTTAAACGTTAGATTGGTACATGACATTTACTTTTTGAAGATAATTTCATTTAAATGTTGACCGCGGCTGCGTCTTAGGTGGTCCATTCGGAAAGTCCAATTTTGGGCAACTTTTTCGAGCATTTCGGCCGGAATAGCCCGAATTTCTTCGGAAATGTTGTCTTCCAAAGCTGGAATAGTTACTGGCTTATTTCTGTAGACTTTAGACTTGACGTAGCCCCACAAAAAATAGTCTAAAGGCGTCAAATCGCATGATCTTGGTGGCCAACTTACCGGTCCATTTCTTGATATGAATTGTTCTCCGAAGTTTTCCCTCAAAATGGCCATAGAATCGCGAGCTGTGTGGCATGTAGCGCCATCTTGTTGAAACCACATGTCAACCAAGTTCAGTTCTTCCATTTTTGGCAACAAAAAGTTTGTTAGCATCGAACGATAGCGATCGCCATTCACTGTAACGTTGCGTCCGACAGCATCTTTGAAAAAATACGGTCCAATGATTCCACCAGCGTACAAACCACACCAAACAGTGCATTTTTCGGGATGCATGGGCAGTTCTTGAACGGCTTCTGGTTGCTCTTCACTCCAAATGCGGCAATTTTGCTTATTTACGTAGCCATTCAACCAGAAATGAGCCTCATCGCTGAACAAAATTTGTCGATAAAAAAGCGGACTTTCCGAATGGACCACCTAAGACGCAGCCGCGGTCAACATTTAAATGAAATTATCTTCAAAAAGTAAATGTCATGTACCAATCTAACGTTTAAAATAAAGAACCGATGAGATTTTGCAAATTTTATGCGTTTTATTGTTTAAAAAAGTTCTCAAGCTCTTAAAAAATCACCCTGTATATGCCCCCATGTACTCTGCGTTTCGTCTACTTATCATGTTGCCACTTGCTCCTGTGTCTACTAGGAAGCTCATTTCGTTATTAGGTCTGGTTGCCAATCTCAATAACATCATAAATTCATAGTCTTTTGTGTTATGTAGTTTAACCCATATCCCTTCTGGACGTTTTTCCTTGAAATTATTTGCGTTCGAATATCTAGATGCTCCATATCTCCTTTGATCAGGCACTTTTCTGCTTCTGATATTATTATCATATCTTCGCAATATGTTTCTATTACTGTATGTCATGCAGTTTACCCACAGGTGTTTTGCATTATATTTTAAGTGTTTACTATCAAAATTGCTATCTTCGATCAAGCATCTGTCGTTACGATAAAATTCGTTGTGTAAATTCCGGTTGTATTTATGGGAATATTCAATTTGTCTCTCTGGATAACATTTATAATTGTTGCTTGGACAGAGTTTTGGTTTATCAATTGCATGGTAGGATAGCAGCCGATTTTCAATATTTGTTAATATATAGCTGATTTTTGCCTCCTCTTTTAGGAATCCTATTAATTATTGAAACTTATGAAGCCTGTGATTTTTTGCTAGTTGCTTTAAGTTTTTATTCGATAATCCTGCTATAAAATGAATCGTTAATGCTCTTTCTGCAAAGGATTTTTGTACTTCCTCCGTGACTTGATTCTCTTGTTGAGCGTCAATAAATTCCATTATTTGTAGCGCTCTTTCAGCGTACTCTTCAAAAGATTCTCCATATTTTTGTTCAAGAGTTTCGATCCTGATAAGAATCTCTTCTACTGTAACTTTTACTGCAAATTGATCTCTCAAATTTTGGAATACATCATTTATTGTATTGGCTCTTATTCTATTGATAAAAGTTGCGGCATTTCCTCTTAATTTCGTAAGTATCACATTTGCTAAAGATTTTTCATTCGCACCTTGCGGGATTTGCTCCGCAAAATAACTTATTTGACATAAAAATGGTTCCAGTTCATTAACTGAACCATGAAATTCTGGTATTAATTGTATTGCATCCAACATCGGAAATCGATAGGCACCACCGCCTTCAGTATTATTTTCGTTCGCCATTGTCAATGTGACTTTAATTCGCTATGCCGCTTTATCTTTTTAACTAGTAGCTCTTCATTTCATTTTTATACTCTTGTATTTTTGTAAAACCTCAGTTGTATGTTTTTACGAGCATCATTTTTAACATATGCAGGAATTTTTCGAACACGCTGTGCGCTTCTAATAGTTTTGTTTTCACTACCCCCCACCAGTACGATTTCCGTCGACTACGTATCATTATTTAACAGTGAAAAACTACGATCTTGACCGTGGTCATGGTCGACAAACAAAAACAACAATCATCGTAAACAAACTTGACCTAGTTTTAAATTACTGGTCATTGTGTAACACATCTCAATAAGAAGCCCTGCACGAGCAACTTCCGCCCGGAATTGCAATTTTTTGCGCTGTACTTTTAGTATTACCACATCCATTATAACACAGGGGTTTTAAAATTTGAATCGAATGAACTGATAACATCAGTTCCATCCTATTATGTGTTGAAAATTATGGGAAACGCAAAACCACAGTTAGAAACCTTTTTTTCACGAAATTATTACACCGTAGGATATACCATACACACAAATGTTAGCATCGTGTGCAACTCTAACCAGCATAAAATACCAAACTGACATGTAAATGTAATTTATTATTTTGCTACAACTCATGCAATCTATATTAGTTTAATATTTTGATTGGAATCTCGAAATACTTGTTAGTCATAGCAAATTTGATATGTTCCAAACATCTACAAATCATCGTAGGCCGCAATATCTTGACCATGGCCAACACAGTTTCAAATTTCCTAGTGTTACATACCATACGAGAATTTAATCTGCGCTAGTAATGTTTCAATCGTTCGCGAAGTCGATCGCGCGAAGTTATTACCCTTTATTGTTATTATTATTTACACTGTATGTATCATCATTCATCATACCGCTGCTATGCGCGTGGTTTAAAATGCATTGTTTGCGCTTTTTGTCACTATTCCGGATATGTGCATAGGTTGTTACTTTGAATCATGGATGACATGTCGTCATCGTGAATGGGTTTAAATATATTTAATTAGTACGAGAAAACGTTCTATCGTTTCATTTGAGATTTATTTGTACTATGATACTTTGAATTTAAAATGCAAAACTACTTGTTCCGATATTTTTCTTATGTTATAGTTGGTAGCAAAAATATGAACCAACAATCATTGCCGAAGCATAAGCGGTTGTCAAATATAAGAGTCAGATATATGTCTGTTTTTTATTTCATTTCATTCGCGCGCGCATCAAGTGCAAAAGCTACTCAATGATATTATCGTCGATATGTGTACGCGATAGTATCTGCTGTGTTTGCTCGTTTTGTCAATCTATATATTATGTGCTTTCATTAGCACCGAAATGCCAGCGCGGACGTTGATTATTAGTACGATCAGAACTTCGTATGCACTCAGTCAATTATGTACCTGACCGTTTTTATTCTAACCGTCTGCTCGCGTAATAAATCCTTTTTTTTCTACTCTATCGTTCGCAAACCTGACCGAAGTGAAGAAATAGAAACTCAAATTTTTAACATGACCGCGGATATCACTGGTACCGACAATGTACAGACTGCTGAGTTCATAAACCTGCCTTGCCGTGCGTTTATTTGTCCACTGTATATATATAAAAAAATGTAGACTCACCTGATTATAACTGTCTTCATTTCAAATTCACTCGCGGCACAATACCTCCAAATGTTCTTTTTTTTTCACTGTCTCCACAATGCGTAGCCTCGAGCGGCGAGAGGGGTATTTCTTTCAACTCAACGAACTTTAAATATTATTTTTCTTTTCTAAGTTGAACTGACCAACTACACTTTATTTTTATTCCTTTTTAAATTCAATGCACTAACTTCTGTCAACTCAACGAACTTTAAATATTATTTTTCTTTTTCTAAGTTGAACTGACAAACTACACTTTATTTTTATTCCTTTTTAAATACAATGCACTAACTTCCCCTGAGGCACATAAATTTGTGCCTGACCTAACTCTTATGTTAATCGGTGAACACTTTGAACTATTCTTTTCTTAACTACTGCTTTTGGCCCGAGTAATGGTGTCCAAGTTTAATTACGGTGTTACCCGGTCGCCCAAGGAGCATTACTCTTACAGTAGAATTAAGGAAAAAGCCTTGTTCAAACCAAAAACCGACCCTTTTACACTCCAATCTATGTAACTAACAAAAAGCTATATTTATATATATATATATATATATATACTAGCTGACCCGTCGAACTTCGTCTCGCCCGATTTTTTTTTTGAATTTATGTTCTCGGACAGTAGAATTGTAAAACCTCTTATGCTGTTAATGTATCTTTCCATTACTTTACTGATTACTTGGCAGCGATGAATTCATCAAAAAAATTCTAAATATGTTAAAAGCTTTTGTAACGCAAAAATTAAGCGAATGCACCATATCATCTTTTAAATCAGTGGATCGAATAGCGATTGTAGATCTCTCTCAAACTATGGTTTCGACATATGGAATAAAAAGCGAAGCAAAAATTACTAAGATGACTACTTTAAATTGATTCCACAAATTTACAAAAGCTGCCCTCGCGACTTGCAGTTCGTCACTTCTCGCTAGTCTGGTGATATTATTTAATCGCGTTTGATGAATGTTCGTAGCGTGACAATTTTGATTAACGATTTAGCGATAAAACTTTATTTTTACTTTTAATTTAGGACTACTGGTCAGTCAGTAATTATTTAGTAAGTTTTTGACATATCAGAGACTCGGATGTTTCGCATCGCTAAGTTCGACTCCTCTGGTAGAAGGTAAAAGTTTAGATGCGAAAAACCTTCTCCTTACTTAAGGGGGGGTAGGGTCTAAATGATGAAAAATATCATCATTTTTGTGATTTTTTTAGAATTATCGTTCAACAAAAAAAATTCAAATGTTTTGCATGATGAAAAGCATCATTCAAACCACATTTTGTAATTTTTTCGTGGAAAAATATTGAGAAATAAGTCGGTGAAGAGGTACTTTTAGGACGCTTCCTAAAAATCATGATTTGCGGTGTTCACTGTATTTCAGCGCAGACTAATCAGAAGGGAACAAATCAAAGCAGCGTAGTTAGAGTAGAAGTTTTTCTAGACCCCAACGTCTCTGTTTGTATTTTTTTTTAATTTTTTGAATTCTTGGTGGTTGTTCAAAGTGAAAACTACGAGTTTTTTACGAAAAAATCCGCCGTTTTGTAGTTATAAAACCTCCCCAAAGTACCAAACAACGAAAAGCAAAACGTTGGGGTCTGGGTTTTTATATGTAGAAAGTGCGTGCAAAATTTGAAAAAAAATGGTGCAGTAGTTTTTGAATGACGATGGACACGGACTTTCCAAGCCTGTTTTAGAGGAAAACGCTTTCAAAGTTTTTTGTCTATAAAATCAATGGAAACAATTTATTACTCAAGGGACTGACATTTTCAAAAAATCTTATTTTTTTCCCTTAATTTGTTATAATGAACATTTCATATTCAATATTTTGTCAAGTTTTTAAGTAAATCGAAGCAGAAATCATAAGCCTGTGTGCCGAGCTTTTACTTTTTCGCAGTATAAGACGAACAAAGGCCCATAACTTGCTGAGATTTGTTCCGATAGGCTTGAAAATTTCACAGAATATTCTTGAAATGTTTTACTATCAGAAAATACAAAGAAAAAATAATTGATTTTTTAAAAGTGTGTAAAGATGATGAAGATAAAATGAGTATTTGTTGGACATACGAAAGTTCAAGTTAACATTCCTTTAAATATTGTTTCCATTAACTTTTACATGGACACTGAATTCGTTTAATAGTTTTATCAATAGTCGTCTTATTAGTCGACACCACATCATTTTGTTTAGTACCCTACCTACGATTAACGAATGGTGGAGTTCGGTACTGAGAATCTAAATCAGAAAGTTTTATATGAAAATATTGTGCAATTCTTCTGTTATAGCGGAGTGAACATGAGGAGTGATTGTATCAGTATTCAGCTTATCGTTCGAGTCAATGCATAAAATCTCACAACTAATGATTTTCAATCCACCAGAATTTATCCGACGCGAACGAACTTTAGCAAGCTAAATGCAAGACAAACCTCTTTGTTTGATCTCATTATTTAAACAGGAGAATCATATCATTGATTCGTACAAAAATCGTTCTATAATGTGATTTGTTCAACTCACGCATACAATGGCCAACATTAATCATCTAACTGATTACATTGCACACAACGCTTCTTCTGGTAAACAATATCAGAAGTTTTGAATCTGTTTACGGTATAGCTAGAACACTCATATGTGTTCCATCATTAAATCATTTGGCAAGCAATAATGTTGATACCCAATTGAGCACGTGGCTCGGAACCACATGAATCAAATATGCATGTGCAAATTTCACACAAAACTGCTCGTTGCGCGCCAAAAGATTCTTTCAACGATCTAGTATTCCTTTCTTCGACGGCCAAACACTTATGCAACTCGTTATGCGCCAAACACCTATCGATGATCTAGCAATCATTGGCGACTTTTTCAGTGGAAAATTCCATTGTTTTCCTAATTTTTTTGATGTACGAACCTGGTGGGGGTAAAAACTGATCAAAAAAAAAAAAGCATCTCAATCCGTCCATCCGTTCTTACGTGATGCGATTACAAAGAATGATCTCTGCATTTTTATATATATAGATGTCTGGTGAACTAACTACCACCTATAACTACCTACGTGAATTCACTGCGATCGCGTCGCTTATGTACATAATCAATTAATTCGATCGGTGATACAGTTTTTTCTGGCTGATGCAATATGTTGAAATAGCCAGCCGTGGGCATTGCAATAACTCAACTGGTCTACTGCCTGTACTAGCTAAGATATAGATTTCTATGGAAAAATTAGGGCTGCTGCACGAGAAAAACCTACTACCACGCTGGAATCATGACCGGCTAGATCGGAAGAACCGGACCTACACCAACAAAAACCCATCAAAAGCGCAAGTAGTTAGATTATTAAGTACAGTACAGGGAAGAGTACCGAATAAATTATGAAAATGTCGAATGTGAAAAATTAGCTTAGTTTCTATAAAATGAACAGATTTAGTACAAAAACACTCTTCTTTTTATCGTTTTCCGGACTCTAAAGGAGTCGTCAGCCCTCGTCTTCGAGTGTTCTCCAGAAGGAGACTTTCTGGTTCCGCTTTTTAGAAATTTCATATTCTAATATTTTATCAACCTTTTGGTTGTCCATCTTGGTTTTCAACAATTATAGGTGTTTCGGTTTCCTACAGTTCCCGTTCAAGAGTAAGTACCGTGGTGATTAAATGCAATGCTCAAACAAGTAGTAGTGATTGTAAACATAATTTCCCCTCTAACCACTCACTGAGCAAGTCGAGGGGCTACAATTGGATCTTGATCTGCATCAAAATGGTCAATCACAGCATTCTTTCCTCGTCTACCTCTCTTCGGTGCTACCAATGTTTTAAGTAATGTAGAGTAATATTCCTTTCGTTTGATGTAAGGCATAAGTTTCCTCAAATCTTCTAGCTTTGCTCTCGGTAACTCTATTGGTTGATCCGAAATTGGTTTTAAAATAACATCGTCAACGTCGCTTGCTGCGTTTCTTAGAACTTGAATGCTACTGAATGTTTCATCCTTCACATCAGCTTTATATTCAACTAGAGATTCTGTGGAATACCGGAATATTATAATTTCCTTCATTCTAAATGGCCTACTCGCAGTCGAGAATTTTGGTATTTGGTATCTATTATCTAAAGATTTCAAATTAAGCATTTCTTTTTGGTCCCATTCGATTACATTGAAAGGAAATTTCCGGCGGATCGAACTAATAAATAAAGCCCAATCGTGGGGGATTTCTAATATCAACCGAACATTTTCTCTTTGCCCTTTCAATCGCTGGATGCACAGTGTCTACCTCCATGTGGGAATGGCCGCTTAATATAAACTTGTGAAAAACTTCCAACGTAGTACCACGTCGCTTCATTAATTCAATTAAATAAGTGAAAAGGAATATTATAGTTTTATTATCATTTTGGCCTGAACATCGATCGCTGTAATATATGACAGTGTTGACTGTGTCGGAAATCTTTCTTAAATCCTGAAGAATACATGATCCAATTTCTTGGGATCCACGCTTGGCCTTTGTTTCATCCCACAAATAACATGAATATATATTTTCGCCAAGGTAAGAAGTAAAAACTGTCAAATTATAAGTGTACAACTGCCTACGATAAAATGCTTCACCATTTCGTTTGACTTGCAAAAGCAACTCGCAAGTGAACTGATTTTCACAAACTAAGATTCAAATAAAAGGTATTATGGTCCCATAGCTTGCTATTGAATTTAATTTGAATGTGACTTCCGCTTCCGGAGTTATATGGTAATATGTAAAAATTTGAGAAAAAGTTTGCACTCAACTATCTCTGGAACAACTCAACCGATTTCCACTAATTAAGATTCAAATGAAAGGTCTTATAATATCCTACAAATTTGTAGAACATTTTATCTGGATCCAACTTCCGGTTCCGGAACTGAAGCGTGATAAGTCGAAAATTACCAATTTTATTAGTATTTTTCCACGAACGATGGTTAAAAATAGGTACAAATACCATAAAACTTTCGGATAAATTCTTCTAGTTTGCAGAGCTTGTTAGTTTGTGGGCATGAAAACTTAATTCGGTACTACTGGTCCCCTCTTTTCCTGTTTCGAGAGCACCGAAAGTGGAGAAGAAAAACTCCTAAAACTAAATTCACTTCAATTTCTCTGGGATGCTTGAACCGATTTTCACAAATCTTGATTTGAATTAAAGTTCATACTGTCTTTAAACCTACTGTGAAATTTCATCCGGATCCGACTTCCGGTTCCGCAGTTACAGGGCGATGAGTGTCAAAGTTTTCAAATCGCCATATAGAGTGACAATATGTACAACACCGAAAGAAGAAGAAAACACAAAACGAACAAGGCGTGCTTTGTTCTATTTCGTACACGTTGTGTAGTGATGTCAATATTAATAATAATAATAATAATAACAATTATAATAATAATAATAATAATAAACTGTTCCAATTAGTAGGTCATATTTGTTGGCAGCAAACGAACCAACTTCGGCTATTCCGTTCATCTGAATCCGGTTTCGGAAGAATTGGAAATAGTGATTAAAAACTGCAAAAAGGATCTCACTCACTCTTCTTGGAGATGGCCAAATCGATTTTCACAAACTTATTCTTTAATTTGTTGTGGATACTACTTTCGGTTCCGGAACTACAGGTTAAACAGAATTTGTAGAGTTTGTGAGATTAGGTCCGAACAAATTTTCCTGTTTCTATTCAATAACAATTGTTTTTGCGAATTTCACGGTTATATATATGATGTAATGAGTAATATGAGAAAGGCATCATTACACCACTAGGTGGATTAAAATAGGTTTTCGTTATATATTCTCTTAGCAGCATCTTGATGACTTTCAAGTAGCATCTTCAGTTCCTGTTTTTCCTTCGTATTCGATGCTGTTTTTATCTGAACCATGGGGCGATCACATTTACCACAGGTATCAGATTTGGGCTTTCTGAAGCTCAAATTGAAGGTATTGAAAATCAAAATTACACTAAATCAGCCGTTCTAATGGCTCTAAAAATTTTCTAAAGAAATATTAGGATTTGTTGTTCGCAAATCGAAGGGAAATATCCTCAGTTTAGTGCAAATCTAGAACAGTTTGGTTAGATTTGTGCACTTTTCACTGTGTGAAATCCACAGTAATCGGGATCAAGTGAAGCCTTCTTTGTTTTTGCGAAAAATGTGGAAAAGGGGAATGCTTGCATAATTCATACAATTGATAAACTAATTGATATTCGGAAGTGTTGAGGAACATGTCAGTTGTTTTCGTATTCACTACATCCAGTTATGTCCCTGACATTACTCACCCGCCTTTTTTAAGCAAAAACGATAGGGGTGCCACCGTAAAATAAAACACGAAGGCATAAAGCGGTTCCGTTATGATATTAACAAATAGATTTTTAGAAAAGCTTGTGACATGCAAATATCGAACAGTTCTGGTGTTAAATACGCTGTCAACCCTTGATGATTCTTTTGGATGCATTAAACTGTACAATTAGGTAAGTGCTTTCTGTGGGAACTGTGTTCGAAAACGGTTTGAAAAAAACCTCTTGTCTCATCTGTTAATAGGGCACCTCTACACTAACGATTAACCAGAAAACTGCAACAGAAAACAATAAGATTTATGTGCTGATGCTCTCGAAAGGCACACCATAAGAAAATGCAGTCAACTGAGATGTGCAATATAGTAACAATACGACCATTGCAAATAAGCCGGATTTCGGAGGCACGGAGGAAATTCTGAATGAAATCTACTATCAGAAAATATCAATCAGATTTAAATCTGGTCAAATATTTCATGTCTCATAAAACAGAACACAGGTTTGTTCTTGGTTCAGATATGAATGATGTTGAGATCCTGAGCTGGACAACATTTGTGAATAGATTTAGAATAATATTGAAATTCACTCTAATGTTGAGTTTAAAAAGGTATTTTCGTGTTATTAAAAAAAGAGAACTTCAACATGTTACTAGATTTTATTTGTAGTTTACCATAATAATGGTATTACCACCGGGGTAAAACAAATAATAATAATGTTATTTGACTTAGATTTAGCAAATTTATAAGCCGAAAGTTGATCCATTGCTCTAAATCTCTTGATGTTCTTATTCGTCACAATCGCTATCCTCCATTGGATCTTGATCTGTATCAATATGGTTAATCACAGCATTCTTTCCTCGTCTACCTCTCTTCGGTGCTACCAATGTTTTAAGAAATGTAGAGTAATATTCCTTTCGTTTGATGCAAGGCATAAGTTTCCTCAAATCTTCTAGCTTTGCTCTCGGTAACTCTATTGGTTGATCCGAAATTGGTTTTAAAATAACATTGTCAACGTCGCTTGCTGCGTTTCTTAGAACTTGAATGCTACTGAATGTTTCATCCTTCACATCAGCTTTATATTCAACTAGAGATTCTGTGGAATACCGGAATATTATAATTTCCTTCATTCTAAATGGCCTACTCGCAGTCGAGAATTTTGGTATTTGGTATCTATTATCTAAAGATTTCAAATTAAGCATTTCTTTTTGGTCCCATTCGATTACATTGAAAGGAAATTTCCGGCGGATCGAACTAATAAATAAAGCCCAATTGTGGGGGATTTCTATATCAACCGAACATTTTTTCTTTGCCCTTTCAATCGCTGGATGCACAGTGTCTACTTCCATGTGGGAATGGCCGCTTAGCATAAACTTGTGAAAAACTTCCAACGTAGTACCACGTCGCTTCATTAATTCAATTAAACAAGTGAAAAGGAATATTATAATTTTATTATTATTTGGCCTGAACATCGATCGCTGTAATATATGACAGTGTTGACTGTGTCGGAAATCTTTCTTAAATCCTGAAGAATACATGATCCAATTTCTTGGGATCCATGCTTGGCCTTTGTTTCATCCCACAAATAACAAGAATATATATTTTCGCCAAGGTAAGAAGTAAAAACTGTCAAATTATAAGTGTACAACTGCCTACGATAAAATGCTTCACCATTTTTCAGGTATGGAGTTGCGAGTTGCTTTTGCAAGTCAAACGAAGATGTTCTGATAGTCGAATTTTTATTGGCGTTGGTTATATGTTTCCTTTTTGCCTTTCTCATATGGAAAGGCTATGCAATCACTGTGAAAATCGACTTTTTAACCGAGGCCCGGAGGGCCGAATGTCATATACCATTCGACTCAGCTCGACGAACTGAGCAAATGTCTGTGTGTGAATGTTACTTCCGCTTCCGGAGTTATATGGTAATATGTAAAAATTTGAGAAAAAGTTTGCACTCAACTATCTCTGGAACAACTCAACCGATTTCCACAAATTAAGATTCAAATGAAAGGTCTTATAATATCCTACAAATTTGTAGAACATTTTATCTGGATCCAACTTCCGGTTCCGGAACTGAAGCGTGATAAGTCGAAAATTACCAATTTTATTAGTATTTTTCCACGAACGATGGTTAAAAATAGGTACAAATACCATAAAACTTTCGGATAAATTCTTCTAGTTTGCAGAGCTTGTTAGTTTGTGGGCATGAAAACTTAATTCGGTACTACTGGTCCCCTCTTTTCCTGTTTCGAGAGCACCGAAAGTGGGGAAGAAAAACTCCTAAAACTAAATTCACTTCAATTTCTCTGGGATGCTTGAACCGATTTTCACAAATCTTGATTTGAATTAAAGTTCATACTGTCTTTAAACCTACTGTGAAATTTCATCCGGATCCGACTTCCGGTTCCGCAGTTACAGGGCGATGAGTGTCAAAGTTTTCAAATCGCCATATAGAGTGACAATATGTACAACACCGAAAGAAGAAGAAAACACAAAACGAACAAGGCGTGCTTTGTTCTATTTCGTACACGTTGTGTAGTGACGTCAATATTATTAATAATAATAATGATAATCATAATAATAATAATCATAATAAACTGTTCCAATTAGTAGGTCATATTTGTTGGTAGCAAACGAACCAACTTCGGCTATTCCGTTCATCTGAAACCGGTTTCGGAAGAATTGGAAATAGTGATTAAAAACTGCAAAAAGGATCTCACTCACTTTTCTTGGAGATGGCCAAATCGATTTTCACAAACTTATTCTTTAATTTGTTGTGGATACTACTTTCGGTTCCGGAACTACAGGTTAAACAGAATTTGTAGAGTTTGTGAGATTAGGTCCGAACAAATTTTCCTGTTTCTATTCAATAACAATTGTTTTTGCGAATTTCACGGTTATATATATGATGCAATGAGTAATATGAGAAAGGCATCATTACACCACTAGGTGGATTAAAATAGGTTTTCGTTATATATTCTCTTAGCAGCATCTTGATGACTTTCAAGTAGCATCTTCAGTTCCTGTTTTTCCTTCGTATTCGATGCTGTTTTTATCTGAACCATGAGGCGATCACATTTACCACAGGTATCAGATTTGGGCTTTCTGAAGCTCAAATTGAAGGTATTGAAAATCAAACGATAAGCATTATAGTGCACCGGGACCAAATTTTAAACAGCGCATTTGTGTTGGTACAATTCATACATCTGTCGGATAGATAAATCAGTAGAAAGGTATAGTTGACTTGATTATTCCCTTGTGTAGTGACTTCCATAGGCAAGAAATGATAAAATGTGCTGTTTTATGTAGTGTATATGTTCCTGACTAATCGGTTTCCGATTACTATTCTGTTGACGTTCATCATCGGTGGGTATTCCTAATCCGGTTATGATCTTTGCCGCAAGGACACGTTTTTTTCTGGGCATCTTATAAACTCGGGTGTAACTGCGCCTAGAGTTCACCACCTACTGAATATAGTAAACAAATTGAATGTAGAATGATTGGATGAAAGCTCAAAAAGATTCACTATTACTCACATGTGGCCGGACTGTTCTTTTAACTGTTATGTGGCTCGCTAAAAACTGATTTTGGCTGTTATTTTTTAATCGTAGAAGATTTCGAAGTAGCTTCTGGCGTGTTTTCAAAGCATATTTCTCGTAACATTTCAATCTACATTAACATGGTGTCTTAACTTCGCGTGCAGGTACAACTATTCCATTATCGCGGACATACGACAGACAGCTCTTTTCGTTTTTGATTCATCCGCCTCGCCTTAATTTTCTTCTTGACATGGCATGAGTCTTCGTTTACCACATCGATGCAAAACTCGTCTTCAGGTCGTAGGTTAGCTGTAACATTGTACATAGATTGGAAAGCTGCCGTCAAAGAATTCAATCACTTACCATACGAGCCTTCAGGTTCTTTAACGATTGACAAAGAAACGTCATCATTTGGCTCAACGTACTTTTTAAAGTACTCGAATATTGTGAGATCATTCAAAAATTCATATTTTCCTGTCGAAATGTCATCATCTGAAAAAGAATTATTTTTTGTGCCACTCATATCCGTACTGGCACTGAATGTGTTCTTGTGTTCTGCACCAAGATCGTCTTCTGCAACCACCACTTCTTCAACTGATGGGTCGCTCAAAAATTTGCTATCTCCATCTTGTACGCAAGGTGTGGAAGTAACGACTTTTGAAAAAGTTGGTACTGAGGTGTTCATGTGATCAGTGCATAAACTTTTCTCAGTCGCAAATGTCGTTCGAGAATTATATTGATTAGGAGATGAAGGAATATAATTTAAACCGGATTGAGAAAAGATATGCTTGTCAACAGTTTTCCAAAAATTTTCTGCATGAAAAAAGAAAATGATGAGAATTACATCGAATGTAGTAGAAATAGATTAGTGTTCCTGATGGAACTATTGTTCCTGATGGAACTATTGCGCAACATTTCAATTCCGCTCATATTTTTTGATCGGGACCATAGATGTCTGCTCACAACTGTATATGGATTTTGAAACCGTCGTAATATGGCGAAGCAATCACCTTTAATACAATTGAAAATTATCTTCGTTGCTATTAGAACTTTTCAAAGTGGCAATTCCACTTAATTTTTCGTTTCGGTTTATAAGATAACCCGATTCAACAATCGGACAGTCTTGTCGCTGAACGTAAGGATGATCGGTGGCTATAATATTGCGCCTCATGGATTCTTCCATCTGACTCTCGCACAAAAATTTTGTTCGGTCTACACTAAAAATGCTACTGTTAAAGTAATTGGAAGTTTCTTCCCGACACGAAAGGTTATAATCGACATTTTTAGATTCCTCTACAGTCGCTGTTTTATTAGTTTTGCGGATGATTGAGGGTAAATCAAACGAATCTTTGGATGAAATCTATAATAAATATAACTTATCGTGTAACCACACAGTACATTTTACCACAGATAGATGCTTTTACTATTTCATATTCGTTGTTATGTATGTGGTCATGCTCCTCTACCCAATTTGACGTACGATCATTCGCAATGCCAACACCATCATAACGTTGAGAGGAAACTTGTGTGCTACGTTCGTACCTTTCGTTGTTACGATGGAACTCGGCAGTAATATGCTGGAAATTAAGTGACCGTCGAGTCGATCCTTTTGTTCGTAAAGTTGAATTGTGATCTACGGTTATGATATGAGTTGACAAAGATTTTTATGACTGTTGTTAATTTTCATAATATACATTTACCGTTGTTGAACGATCCAAAATGCTGTCTTTGCCAATGATTACCTTTCGAAATTTTCTTCGAAGTAACATTTCGCTCGAAATCATACGTACGTAAATTTTCTTTCAGAGGATAATGAGTGCTGAGATAGCTCGAAGCATTCACAATCACATCACCATGATCGACATTATTATCCAAACGATGTGAAACGGTATCTGCAGCATCTGAAAATATTCTACAATTGAAAGCACAAAACAACTTCACTTAGTATTCTTACCTAATATTAGCTGAATGTTGTCCAGCGATGGATGCATAGCTTTCAAAAAATGGTAAATCCACGAAATTTAGATTAAGTTTTTATTTTTCCATGCGTGTTTGAAAAGTCCGAACTGCACTTTCAGAATGTTTTTTTATTGTCAGATTGAACTACTCATCCGTCAAACAGGGGCTGGGGTCCACTAGGAGATTGATAGTACCTATTAGCTCTCTCCGGCCTGTACCAGCCTAGATGCCGTGCGGAATCCGGCGGAAAAAAATGAACCAAGAATAGATCCACTGGGTTCCTGCTTCCATGTCGTAAAAGGTGACAATTGCAGGAGTTTCTTTTTCCTTTCAGTTATCAGATATTTTCAATGTTTTACTTCTGATTACTCTATTTTACTAAATCATCTCTTTATTCAACCTATCAATTTCCGTCTAGCTTCGTAGAAAAGTTTTATTAGGAATGATTTCTTCTTCCATGTTATTGATTGTCTTTCAGGATTATAAAATGAATGATAAAAATCAACCATTGCGCAAATCCGTTTATATTACAAAGTTAATAACAGAGATGACATGTATCGGTATATTGAATACATAGTAAAAAACACTTGATATTAATATTTCAAACAGTAAATTAATATTTTTCTCGGCAGCCGGCTGCCCAGATCAACTAATATAACCAATTAATAATTTTAATAAATAATTAAAATAATAGATGCATAAACGAGTGACTGCATACTCGACAGCCGGCTGTCCGGAGTTTTGTCAATTTCGGAGATTGACTGTTTCGTGCATTATATTGCCAGCACAAAGTAACACATAAAACGATAATACTTTAAAACATTCTTGGTAGCCGGCTACCCAGAGCAATAAACGCATGATAACATTATTAAAACATTTACTAACAAAGTATCCTCTCCTGTGATGCATGTGGGAATGCAGAGGATTCCTCGGTTCTTAGTAGCAGCATGCATCGAACTAACAATCCTTTCCCTCCCAAGTAGATCTGCATTCGGACGTGGCCGGCGTTGGTATTGATCAGCATGCATGGTTCAATACAGTTTGCACAGTGTGAAACAATGTGTTATTCCCAAACATGTTACTTCAAAAAATCATTTTGCAATCTCAATTGGTCTAGATCAATAACGGAGTAACAACACACGGGCGGTCTCTAATGCTAATGCTAATGCTAAGATTGAACTACTCATCCGTCAAACGTCCAATCAACAGAACTGTGCGATATTGTCGGTAAAGCAGAGTGGTCGTTTGCATGTATTAATAATTTCATAGCAAAAATTAGAAAAAAACAGTGTTTTTGGTGGAAATCATAAGTTTAACGCGAGATAACTGTTCCTACAGTGTTATCATGAATTTTAATAAATTGTCAGATAGGACCTTTTGAAATGTTTGTCTTGAGTTAACCTCGATCGCGTACACACGTGAAAAAATAAAGATTCCCTGCTATACTGAACCAGAAGTCGAATCCGCATGATTTTTTGAAACTTTGTATGGGACCATAAAACCTTTCATTTGAATCCAAGTTTGTTAAAATCGGTTTAACCATCCCAGAGTAATGTGAGTGACATTATTATCACATTTTGATGTATTGCTTTCACATTTTTATGCATATCACTCTGTATTTCCGGAATCAGAATTTGGATCTGAATGATATTCAGGAACTTCGTATAGGACCGTGAGACCTTTCATTTAAATCTGAGTATGAGAAAATCGGTTTAGCCATCTCCGAGAAAAGTGAGTGACGTTATTTTCACATTTTTAATGCATTATTTTCCCAGTTTTGGTGCATATCACCCTGTAATTCCAGCGGATCCAAATGAATTCAGGAACTTTGTATGGAACCGTGACCATGAATCCTTTCATTAGAGTCTAAGTTTGAGAAAATCGGTTTAGCCATGTACGAGAAAAGTGAGTGACATTATTTTCACATTTTTATTGCATTATTTTCACATTTTTTATGCATATCACCCTGTAATTCCGGAACCGGAAGTCGGATCCAAATAGAACTCTGGAACGTTGTATGGGACCGTAGGGCCTTTTATTTGAAACTAAGTTAGTGAAAATCGGTTCTGCCATCTACGAGAAAAGTGAGTGACATTATTTTCACATTTTTGGTACAAATCACCCTGTAGCTCCGGTACCGGAAGTCGAATCCAAATGAAATTCAGGAACTTTGTATGGGACCATGGGACCTTTCATTTGAATCTATGTTTGTGAAAATTGGTGAGCCATCTCCGAGAAAAGTGAGTGACATTTTTTTCACGTTTTATGCATTATTTCCCCCTTTTTTGTGCATATCACCCGGTAATTCCGGAACCGGAAGTCGGATGGTAATGAAATTCAGGAACTTTGCATGGGACCGTGAGACCTTTCATTTGAATCTAAGTTTGTGAAAATCGATTCAGCCATCTCGGAGAAAAGTAAATGACATTTTTTTCACAATTTTTGTACATATCACCCTGTAGCTCCGGAACCGGAAGTCGGATCCAAATGAAATTCAGGAACTTTGTATGGGGGTATGAGACATTTCATTTGATTCTAAGTTTGTGAAAATCGGTTAAGCCATCTCCGAGAAAAGTGAGTGACAATATTTGTCACACACACACATACACACACAGACATTTGCTCAGTTCGTCGAGCTGAGTTGAATGGTACATGACATTCGGCCCTCCGGCCCTCGGTTCAAAAGTCGGTTTCTGCAGTGATTGTATAGCATTTCTATATGAGAAAGGCAAAAATATGATTTTTTGAAAAGGTTAGACCCTACGGGTAATTAATTATTTCCATTGATTTTATAGACAAAAACTTTTAAACGCGTTTTCCTCGAAAGCAGGTTTTGAAAGTCCGTGCCCATCGTCATTCAAAAACTACTGCACCAATTTTTTTCAAATTTTGCCTACACTTTCTACATATAAAAAACCAGACCCCAACGTTTTCCTTTTCGTCGTTTGTTAATTTGGGGAGGTTAACAGCTACAAAATAGCGGATTTTTTCGTGAAAAATCGAAGTTTTCACTTTGAACAACCACCAAAAATTAAAAAAAATTAAAAAAATCAAACAGAAACGTGATTAAAAACTGCAAAAAGGATCTCACTCACTTTTCTTGGAGATGGCCAAATCGATTTTCACAAACTTATTCTTTAATTTGTTGTGGATACTACTTTCGGTTCCGGAACTACAGGTTAAACAGAATTTGTAGAGTTTGTGAGATTAGGTCCGAACAAATTTTCCTGTTTCTATTCAATAACAATTGTTTTTGCGAATTTCACGGTTATATATATGATGTAATGAGTAATATGAGAAAGGCATCATTACACCACTAGGTGGATTAAAATAGGTTTTCGTTATATATTCTCTTAGCAGCATCTTGATGACTTTCAAGTAGCATCTTCAGTTCCTGTTTTTCCTTCGTATTCGATGCTGTTTTTATCTGAACCATGGGGCGATCACATTTACCACAGGTATCAGATTTGGGCTTTCTGAAGCTCAAATTGAAGGTATTGAAAATCAAAATTACACTAAATCAGCCGTTCTAATGGCTCTAAAAATTTTCTAAAGAAATATTAGGATTTGTTGTTCGCAAATCGAAGGGAAATATCCTCAGTTTAGTGCAAATCTAGAACAGTTTGGTTAGATTTGTGCACTTTTCACTGTGTGAAATCCACAGTAATCGGGATCAAGTGAAGCCTTCTTTGTTTTTGCGAAAAATGTGGAAAAGGGGAATGCTTGCATAATTCATACAATTGATAAACTAATTGATATTCGGAAGTGTTGAGGAACATGTCAGTTGTTTTCGTATTCACTACATCCAGTTATGTCCCTGACATTACTCACCCGCCTTTTTTAAGCAAAAACGATAGGGGTGCCACCGTAAAATAAAACACGAAGGCATAAAGCGGTTCCGTTATGATATTAACAAATAGATTTTTAGAAAAGCTTGTGACATGCAAATATCGAACAGTTCTGGTGTTAAATACGCTGTCAACCCTTGATGATTCTTTTGGATGCATTAAACTGTACAATTAGGTAAGTGCTTTCTGTGGGAACTGTGTTCGAAAACGGTTTGAAAAAAACCTCTTGTCTCATCTGTTAATAGGGCACCTCTACACTAACGATTAACCAGAAAACTGCAACAGAAAACAATAAGATTTATGTGCTGATGCTCTCGAAAGGCACACCATAAGAAAATGCAGTCAACTGAGATGTGCAATATAGTAACAATACGACCATTGCAAATAAGCCGGATTTCGGAGGCACGGAGGAAATTCTGAATGAAATCTACTATCAGAAAATATCAATCAGATTTAAATCTGGTCAAATATTTCATGTCTCATAAAACAGAACACAGGTTTGTTCTTGGTTCAGATATGAATGATGTTGAGATCCTGAGCTGGACAACATTTGTGAATAGATTTAGAATAATATTGAAATTCACTCTAATGTTGAGTTTAAAAAGGTATTTTCGTGTTATTAAAAAAAGAGAACTTCAACATGTTACTAGATTTTATTTGTAGTTTACCATAATAATGGTATTACCACCGGGGTAAAACAAATAATAATAATGTTATTTGACTTAGATTTAGCAAATTTATAAGCCGAAAGTTGATCCATTGCTCTAAATCTCTTGATGTTCTTATTCGTCACAATCGCTATCCTCCATTGGATCTTGATCTGTATCAATATGGTTAATCACAGCATTCTTTCCTCGTCTACCTCTCTTCGGTGCTACCAATGTTTTAAGAAATGTAGAGTAATATTCCTTTCGTTTGATGCAAGGCATAAGTTTCCTCAAATCTTCTAGCTTTGCTCTCGGTAACTCTATTGGTTGATCCGAAATTGGTTTTAAAATAACATTGTCAACGTCGCTTGCTGCGTTTCTTAGAACTTGAATGCTACTGAATGTTTCATCCTTCACATCAGCTTTATATTCAACTAGAGATTCTGTGGAATACCGGAATATTATAATTTCCTTCATTCTAAATGGCCTACTCGCAGTCGAGAATTTTGGTATTTGGTATCTATTATCTAAAGATTTCAAATTAAGCATTTCTTTTTGGTCCCATTCGATTACATTGAAAGGAAATTTCCGGCGGATCGAACTAATAAATAAAGCCCAATTGTGGGGGATTTCTATATCAACCGAACATTTTTTCTTTGCCCTTTCAATCGCTGGATGCACAGTGTCTACTTCCATGTGGGAATGGCCGCTTAGCATAAACTTGTGAAAAACTTCCAACGTAGTACCACGTCGCTTCATTAATTCAATTAAACAAGTGAAAAGGAATATTATAATTTTATTATTATTTGGCCTGAACATCGATCGCTGTAATATATGACAGTGTTGACTGTGTCGGAAATCTTTCTTAAATCCTGAAGAATACATGATCCAATTTCTTGGGATCCATGCTTGGCCTTTGTTTCATCCCACAAATAACAAGAATATATATTTTCGCCAAGGTAAGAAGTAAAAACTGTCAAATTATAAGTGTACAACTGCCTACGATAAAATGCTTCACCATTTTTCAGGTATGGAGTTGCGAGTTGCTTTTGCAAGTCAAACGAAGATGTTCTGATAGTCGAATTTTTATTGGCGTTGGTTATATGTTTCCTTTTTGCCTTTCTCATATGGAAAGGCTATGCAATCACTGTGAAAATCGACTTTTTAACCGAGGCCCGGAGGGCCGAATGTCATATACCATTCGACTCAGCTCGACGAACTGAGCAAATGTCTGTGTGTGAATGTTACTTCCGCTTCCGGAGTTATATGGTAATATGTAAAAATTTGAGAAAAAGTTTGCACTCAACTATCTCTGGAACAACTCAACCGATTTCCACAAATTAAGATTCAAATGAAAGGTCTTATAATATCCTACAAATTTGTAGAACATTTTATCTGGATCCAACTTCCGGTTCCGGAACTGAAGCGTGATAAGTCGAAAATTACCAATTTTATTAGTATTTTTCCACGAACGATGGTTAAAAATAGGTACAAATACCATAAAACTTTCGGATAAATTCTTCTAGTTTGCAGAGCTTGTTAGTTTGTGGGCATGAAAACTTAATTCGGTACTACTGGTCCCCTCTTTTCCTGTTTCGAGAGCACCGAAAGTGGGGAAGAAAAACTCCTAAAACTAAATTCACTTCAATTTCTCTGGGATGCTTGAACCGATTTTCACAAATCTTGATTTGAATTAAAGTTCATACTGTCTTTAAACCTACTGTGAAATTTCATCCGGATCCGACTTCCGGTTCCGCAGTTACAGGGCGATGAGTGTCAAAGTTTTCAAATCGCCATATAGAGTGACAATATGTACAACACCGAAAGAAGAAGAAAACACAAAACGAACAAGGCGTGCTTTGTTCTATTTCGTACACGTTGTGTAGTGACGTCAATATTATTAATAATAATAATGATAATCATAATAATAATAATCATAATAAACTGTTCCAATTAGTAGGTCATATTTGTTGGTAGCAAACGAACCAACTTCGGCTATTCCGTTCATCTGAAACCGGTTTCGGAAGAATTGGAAATAGTGATTAAAAACTGCAAAAAGGATCTCACTCACTTTTCTTGGAGATGGCCAAATCGATTTTCACAAACTTATTCTTTAATTTGTTGTGGATACTACTTTCGGTTCCGGAACTACAGGTTAAACAGAATTTGTAGAGTTTGTGAGATTAGGTCCGAACAAATTTTCCTGTTTCTATTCAATAACAATTGTTTTTGCGAATTTCACGGTTATATATATGATGTAATGAGTAATATGAGAAAGGCATCATTACACCACTAGGTGGATTAAAATAGGTTTTCGTTATATATTCTCTTAGCAGCATCTTGATGACTTTCAAGTAGCATCTTCAGTTCCTGTTTTTCCTTCGTATTCGATGCTGTTTTTATCTGAACCATGAGGCGATCACATTTACCACAGGTATCAGATTTGGGCTTTCTGAAGCTCAAATTGAAGGTATTGAAAATCAAACGATAAGCATTATAGTGCACCGGGACCAAATTTTAAACAGCGCATTTGTGTTGGTACAATTCATACATCTGTCGGATAGATAAATCAGTAGAAAGGTATAGTTGACTTGATTATTCCCTTGTGTAGTGACTTCCATAGGCAAGAAATGATAAAATGTGCTGTTTTATGTAGTGTATATGTTCCTGACTAATCGGTTTCCGATTACTATTCTGTTGACGTTCATCATCGGTGGGTATTCCTAATCCGGTTATGATCTTTGCCGCAAGGACACGTTTTTTTCTGCTACCGATGTCGTATGTTGCTTGAAACATAGTCTTACATACTTTGACTGTACCATCGATACCGGGCATCTTATAAACTCGGGTGTAACTGCGCCTAGAGTTCACCACCTACTGAATATAGTAAACAAATTGAATGTAGAATGATTGGATGAAAGCTCAAAAAGATTCACTATTACTCACATGTGGCCGGACTGTTCTTTTAACTGTTATGTGGCTCGCTAAAAACTGATTTTGGCTGTTATTTTTTAATCGTAGAAGATTTCGAAGTAGCTTCTGGCGTGTTTTCAAAGCATATTTCTCGTAACATTTCAATCTACATTAACATGGTGTCTTAACTTCGCGTGCAGGTACAACTATTCCATTATCGCGGACATACGACAGACAGCTCTTTTCGTTTTTGATTCATCCGCCTCGCCTTAATTTTCTTCTTGACATGGCATGAGTCTTCGTTTACCACATCGATGCAAAACTCGTCTTCAGGTCGTAGGTTAGCTGTAACATTGTACATAGATTGGAAAGCTGCCGTCAAAGAATTCAATCACTTACCATACGAGCCTTCAGGTTCTTTAACGATTGACAAAGAAACGTCATCATTTGGCTCAACGTACTTTTTAAAGTACTCGAATATTGTGAGATCATTCAAAAATTCATATTTTCCTGTCGAAATGTCATCATCTGAAAAAGAATTATTTTTTGTGCCACTCATATCCGTACTGGCACTGAATGTGTTCTTGTGTTCTGCACCAAGATCGTCTTCTGCAACCACCACTTCTTCAACTGATGGGTCGCTCAAAAATTTGCTATCTCCATCTTGTACGCAAGGTGTGGAAGTAACGACTTTTGAAAAAGTTGGTACTGAGGTGTTCATGTGATCAGTGCATAAACTTTTCTCAGTCGCAAATGTCGTTCGAGAATTATATTGATTAGGAGATGAAGGAATATAATTTAAACCGGATTGAGAAAAGATATGCTTGTCAACAGTTTTCCAAAAATTTTCTGCATGAAAAAAGAAAATGATGAGAATTACATCGAATGTAGTAGAAATAGATTAGTGTTCCTGATGGAACTATTGTTCCTGATGGAACTATTGCGCAACATTTCAATTCCGCTCATATTTTTTGATCGGGACCATAGATGTCTGCTCACAACTGTATATGGATTTTGAAACCGTCGTAATATGGCGAAGCAATCACCTTTAATACAATTGAAAATTATCTTCGTTGCTATTAGAACTTTTCAAAGTGGCAATTCCACTTAATTTTTCGTTTCGGTTTATAAGATAACCCGATTCAACAATCGGACAGTCTTGTCGCTGAACGTAAGGATGATCGGTGGCTATAATATTGCGCCTCATGGATTCTTCCATCTGACTCTCGCACAAAAATTTTGTTCGGTCTACACTAAAAATGCTACTGTTAAAGTAATTGGAAGTTTCTTCCCGACACGAAAGGTTATAATCGACATTTTTAGATTCCTCTACAGTCGCTGTTTTATTAGTTTTGCGGATGATTGAGGGTAAATCAAACGAATCTTTGGATGAAATCTATAATAAATATAACTTATCGTGTAACCACACAGTACATTTTACCACAGATAGATGCTTTTACTATTTCATATTCGTTGTTATGTATGTGGTCATGCTCCTCTACCCAATTTGACGTACGATCATTCGCAATGCCAACACCATCATAACGTTGAGAGGAAACTTGTGTGCTACGTTCGTACCTTTCGTTGTTACGATGGAACTCGGCAGTAATATGCTGGAAATTAAGTGACCGTCGAGTCGATCCTTTTGTTCGTAAAGTTGAATTGTGATCTACGGTTATGATATGAGTTGACAAAGATTTTTATGACTGTTGTTAATTTTCATAATATACATTTACCGTTGTTGAACGATCCAAAATGCTGTCTTTGCCAATGATTACCTTTCGAAATTTTCTTCGAAGTAACATTTCGCTCGAAATCATACGTACGTAAATTTTCTTTCAGAGGATAATGAGTGCTGAGATAGCTCGAAGCATTCACAATCACATCACCATGATCGACATTATTATCCAAACGATGTGAAACGGTATCTGCAGCATCTGAAAATATTCTACAATTGAAAGCACAAAACAACTTCACTTAGTATTCTTACCTAATATTAGCTGAATGTTGTCCAGCGATGGATGCATAGCTTTCAAAAAATGGTAAATCCACGAAATTTAGATTAAGTTTTTATTTTTCCATGCGTGTTTGAAAAGTCCGAACTGCACTTTCAGAATGTTTTTTTATTGTCAGATTGAACTACTCATCCGTCAAACAGGGGCTGGGGTCCACTAGGAGATTGATAGTACCTATTAGCTCTCTCCGGCCTGTACCAGCCTAGATGCCGTGCGGAATCCGGCGGAAAAAAATGAACCAAGAATAGATCCACTGGGTTCCTGCTTCCATGTCGTAAAAGGTGACAATTGCAGGAGTTTCTTTTTCCTTTCAGTTATCAGATATTTTCAATGTTTTACTTCTGATTACTCTATTTTACTTAATCATCTCTTTATTCAACCTATCAATTTCCGTCTAGCTTCGTAGAAAAGTTTTATTAGGAATGATTTCTTCTTCCATGTTATTGATTGTCTTTCAGGATTATAAAATGAATGATAAAAATCAACCATTGCGCAAATCCGTTTATATTACAAAGTTAATAACAGAGATGACATGTATCGGTATATTGAATACATAGTAAAAAACACTTGATATTAATATTTCAAACAGTAAATTAATATTTTTCTCGGCAGCCGGCTGCCCAGATCAACTAATATAACCAATTAATAATTTTAATAAATAATTAAAATAATAGATGCATAAACGAGTGACTGCATACTCGACAGCCGGCTGTCCGGAGTTTTGTCAATTTCGGAGATTGACTGTTTCGTGCATTATATTGCCAGCACAAAGTAACACATAAAACGATAATACTTTAAAACATTCTTGGTAGCCGGCTACCCAGAGCAATAAACGCATGATCACATTATTAAAACATTTACTAACAAAGTATCCTCTCCTGTGATGCATGTGGGAATGCAGAGGATTCCTCGGTTCTTAGTAGCAGCATGCATCGAACTAACAATCCTTTCCCTCCCAAGTAGATCTGCATTCGGACGTGGCCGGCGTTGGTATTGATCAGCATGCATGGTTCAATACAGTTTGCACAGTGTGAAACAATGTGTTATTCCCAAACATGTTACTTCAAAAAATCATTTTGCAATCTCAATTGGTCTAGATCAATAACGGAGTAACAACACACGGGCGGTCTCTAATGCTAATGCTAATGCTAAGATTGAACTACTCATCCGTCAAACGTCCAATCAACAGAACTGTGCGATATTGTCGGTAAAGCAGAGTGGTCGTTTGCATGTATTAATAATTTCATAGCAAAAATTAGAAAAAAACAGTGTTTTTGGTGGAAATCATAAGTTTAACGCGAGATAACTGTTCCTACAGTGTTATCATGAATTTTAATAAATTGTCAGATAGGACCTTTTGAAATGTTTGTCTTGAGTTAACCTCGATCGCGTACACACGTGAAAAAATAAAGATTCCCTGCTATACTGAACCAGAAGTCGAATCCGCATGATTTTTTGAAACTTTGTATGGGACCATAAAACCTTTCATTTGAATCCAAGTTTGTTAAAATCGGTTTAACCATCCCAGAGTAATGTGAGTGACATTATTATCACATTTTGATGTATTGCTTTCACATTTTTATGCATATCACTCTGTATTTCCGGAATCAGAATTTGGATCTGAATGATATTCAGGAACTTCGTATAGGACCGTGAGACCTTTCATTTAAATCTGAGTATGAGAAAATCGGTTTAGCCATCTCCGAGAAAAGTGAGTGACGTTATTTTCACATTTTTAATGCATTATTTTCCCAGTTTTGGTGCATATCACCCTGTAATTCCAGCGGATCCAAATGAATTCAGGAACTTTGTATGGAACCGTGACCATGAATCCTTTCATTAGAGTCTAAGTTTGAGAAAATCGGTTTAGCCATGTACGAGAAAAGTGAGTGACATTATTTTCACATTTTTATTGCATTATTTTCACATTTTTTATGCATATCACCCTGTAATTCCGGAACCGGAAGTCGGATCCAAATAGAACTCTGGAACGTTGTATGGGACCGTAGGGCCTTTTATTTGAAACTAAGTTAGTGAAAATCGGTTCTGCCATCTACGAGAAAAGTGAGTGACATTATTTTCACATTTTTGGTACAAATCACCCTGTAGCTCCGGTACCGGAAGTCGAATCCAAATGAAATTCAGGAACTTTGTATGGGACCATGGGACCTTTCATTTGAATCTATGTTTGTGAAAATTGGTGAGCCATCTCCGAGAAAAGTGAGTGACATTTTTTTCACGTTTTATGCATTATTTCCCCCTTTTTTGTGCATATCACCCGGTAATTCCGGAACCGGAAGTCGGATGGTAATGAAATTCAGGAACTTTGCATGGGACCGTGAGACCTTTCATTTGAATCTAAGTTTGTGAAAATCGATTCAGCCATCTCGGAGAAAAGTAAATGACATTTTTTTCACAATTTTTGTACATATCACCCTGTAGCTCCGGAACCGGAAGTCGGATCCAAATGAAATTCAGGAACTTTGTATGGGGGTATGAGACATTTCATTTGATTCTAAGTTTGTGAAAATCGGTTAAGCCATCTCCGAGAAAAGTGAGTGACAATATTTGTCACACACACACATACACACACAGACATTTGCTCAGTTCGTCGAGCTGAGTTGAATGGTACATGACATTCGGCCCTCCGGCCCTCGGTTCAAAAGTCGGTTTCTGCAGTGATTGTATAGCATTTCTATATGAGAAAGGCAAAAATATGATTTTTTGAAAAGGTTAGACCCTACGGGTAATTAATTATTTCCATTGATTTTATAGACAAAAACTTTTAAACGCGTTTTCCTCGAAAGCAGGTTTTGAAAGTCCGTGCCCATCGTCATTCAAAAACTACTGCACCAATTTTTTTTTCAAATTTTGCCTACACTTTCTACATATAAAAAACCAGACCCCAACGTTTTCCTTTTCGTCGTTTGTTAATTTGGGGAGGTTAACAGCTACAAAATAGCGGATTTTTTCGTGAAAAATCGAAGTTTTCACTTTGAACAACCACCAAAAATTAAAAAAAATTAAAAAAATCAAACAGAAACGTGATTAAAAACTGCAAAAAGGATCTCACTCACTTTTCTTGGAGATGGCCAAATCGATTTTCACAAACTTATTCTTTAATTTGTTGTGGATACTACTTTCGGTTCCGGAACTACAGGTTAAACAGAATTTGTAGAGTTTGTGAGATTAGGTCCGAACAAATTTTCCTGTTTCTATTCAATAACAATTGTTTTTGCGAATTTCACGGTTATATATATGATGTAATGAGTAATATGAGAAAGGCATCATTACACCACTAGGTGGATTAAAATAGGTTTTCGTTATATATTTTCTTAGCAGCATCTTGATGACTTTCAAGTAGCATCTTCAGTTCCTGTTTTTCCTTCGTATTCGATGCTGTTTTTATCTGAACCATGAGGCGATCACATTTACCACAGGTATCAGATTTGGGCTTTCTGAAGCTCAAATTGAAGGTATTGAAAATCAAACGATAAGCATTATAGTGAACTGGGACCAAATTTTAAACAGCGCATTTGTGTTGGTACAATTCATACATCTGTCGGATAGATAAATCAGTAGAAAGGTATAGTTGACTTGATTTTTCCCTTGTGTAGTGACTTCCATAGGCAAGAAATGATAAAACGTGCTGTTTTATGTAGTGTATATGTTCCTGACTAATCGGTTTCCGATTACTATTCTGTTGACGTTCATCATCGGTGGGTATTCCTAATCCGGTTATGATCTTTGCCGCAAGGACACGTATTTTTCTGCTACCGATGTCGTATGTTGCTTGAAACATAGTCTTACATACTTTGACTGTACCATCGATACCGGGCATCTTATAAACTCGGGTGTAACTGCGCCTAGAGTTCACCACCTACTGAATATAGTAAACAAATGTAGAATGATTGGATGAAAGCTCAAAAAGATTCACTATTACTCACATGTGGCCGGACTGTTCTTTTAACTGTTATGTGGCTCGCTAAAAACTGATTTTGGCTGTTATTTTTTAATCGTAGAAGATTTCGAAGTAGCTTCTGGCGTGTTTTCAAAGCATATTTCTCGTAACATTTCAATCTACATTAACATGGTGTCCTAACTTCGCGTGCAGGTACAACTATTCCATTATCGCGGACATACGACAGACAGCTCTTTGCGTTTTTGATTCATCCGCCTCGCCTTAATTTTCTTCTTGACATGGCATGAGTCTTCGTTTACCACATCGATGCAAAGCTCGTCTTCAGGTCGTAGGTTAGCTGTAACATTGTACATAGATTGGAAAGCTGCCGTCAAAGAATTCAATCACTTACCATACGAGCCTTCAGGTTCTTTAACGATTGACAAAGAAACGTCATCATTTGGCTCAACGTACTTTTTAAAGTACTCGAATATTGTGAGATCATTCAAAAATTCATATTTTCCTGTCGAAATGTCATCATCTGAAAAAGAATTATTTTTTGTGCCACTCATATCCGTACTGGCACTGAATGTGTTCTTGTGTTCTGCACCAAGATCGTTTTCTGCAACCACCACTTCTTCAACTGATGGGTCGCTCAAAAATTTGCTATCTCCATCTTGTACGCAAGGTGTGGAAGTAACGACTTTTGAAAAAGTTGGTACTGAGGTTGTCATGTGATCAGTGCATAAACTTTTCTCAGTCGCAAATGTCGTTCGAGAATTATATTGATTAGGAGATGAAGGAATATAATTTAAACCGGATTGAAGATATGCTTGTCAACAGTTTTCCAAAAAATTTCTGCATGAAAAAAGAAAATGATGAGAATTACATCGAATGTAGTAGAAATAGATTAGTGTTCCTGATGGAACTATTGCGCAACATTTCAATTCCGCTCATATTTTTTGATCGGGACCATAGATGTCTGCTCACAACTGTATATGGATTTTGAAACTGTCGTAATATGGCGAAGCAATCACCTTTAATACAATTGAAAATTATCTTCGTTGCTATTAGAACTTTTCAAAGTGGCAATTCCACTTAATTTTTCGTTTCGGTTTATAAGATAACCCGATTCAACAATCGGACAGTCTTGTCGCTGAACGTAAGGATGATCGGTGGCTATAATATTGCGCCTCATGGATTCTTCCATCTGACTCTCGTACAAAAATTTTGTTCGGTCTACACTAAAAATGCTACTGTTAAAGTAATTGGAAGTTTCTTCCCGACACGAAAGGTTATAATCGACATTTTTAGATTCCTCTACAGTCGCTGTTTTATTAGTTTTGCGGATGATTGAGGGTAAATCAAACGAATCTTTGGATGAAATCTATAATAAATATAACTTATCGTGTAACCACACAGTACATTTTACCACAGATAGATGCTTTTACTATTTCATATTCGTTGTTATGTATGTGGACATGCTCCTCTACCCAATTTGACGTACGATCATTCGCAATGCCAACACCATCATAACGTTGAGAGGAAACTTGTGTGCTACGTTCGTACCTTTCGTTGTTACGATGGAACTCGGCAGTAATATGCTGGAAATTAAGTGACCGTCGAGTCGATCCTTTTGTTCGTAAAGTTGAATTGTGATCTACGGTTATGATATGAGTTGACAAAGATTTTTATGACTGTTGTTAATTTTCATAATATACATTTACCGTTGTTGAACGATCCAAAATGCTGTCTTTGCCAATGATTACCTTTCGAAATTTTCTTCGAAGTAACATTTCGCTCGAAATCATACGTACGTAAATTTTCTTTGAGAGGATAATGAGTGCTGAGATAGCTCGAAGCATTCACAATCACATCACCATGATCGACATTATTATCCAAACGATGTGAAATGGTATCTGCAGCATCTGAAAATATTCTACAATTGAAAGCACAAAACAACTTCACTTAGTATTCTTACCTAATATTAGCTGAATGTTGTCCAGCGATGGATGCATAGCTTTCAAAAAATGGTAAATCCACGAAATTTGGATTAAGTTTTTATTTTTCCATGCGTGTTTGAAAAGTCCGAACTGCACTTTCAGAATGTTTTTTTTATTGTCAGATTGAACTACTCATCCGTCAAACAGGGGCTGGGGTCCACTAGGAGATTGATAGTACCTATTAGCTCTCTCCGGCCTGTACCAGCCTAGATGCCGTGCGGAATCCGGCGGAAAAAAATGAACCAAGAATAGATCCACTGGGTTCCTGCTTCCATGTCGTAAAAGGCGACAATTGCAGGAGTTTCTTTTTCCTTTCAGTTATCAGATATTTTCAATGTTTTACTTCTGATTACTCTATTTTACTAAATCATCTCTTTATTCAACCTATCAATTTCCGTCTAGCTTCGTAGAAAAGTTTTATTAGGAATGATTTCTTCTTCCATGTTATTGATTGTCTTTCAGGATTATGAAATGAATGATAAAAATCAACCATTGCGCAAATTCGTTTATATTACAAAGTTAATAACAGAGATGACATGTATCGGTATATTGAATACATAGTAAAAAACACTTGACATTAATATTTCAAACAGTAAATTAATATTTTTCTCGGTAGCCGGCTGCCCAGATCAACTAATATAACCAATTAATAATTTTAATAAATAATTAAAATAATAAAGCGGAAATAATAAAGAATCAAGACGCGTGTGAAATCTGTTGACCTTTGTTTGGTGATTTAAAATGATTTTATAATAACTGTTTAGAATATTTCAATGCAATGAATCAACTTTTTTGTCTAAATCCTATTCGCTCGTTTATTTTGTATCACGTAGTTTCATTTATAAAAACGTGCTTAATCCACCTAGCAGTGAGATGATACCTTTTTTTATCAATCCAAATGTGTTTTTTTGCATGACTAAAAAAAACGCGAAAGGTAGATGCATAAACGAGTGACTGCATACTCGACAGCCGGCTGTCCGGAGTTTTGTCAATTTCGGAGATTGACTGTTTCGTGCATTATATTGCCAGCACAAAGTAACACATAAAACGATAATACTTTAAAACATTCTTGGTAGCCGGCTACCCAGAGCAATAAACGCATGATAACATTATTAAAACATTTACTAACAAAGTATCCTCTCCTGTGATGCATGTGGGAATGCAGAGGACTCCTCGGTTCTTAGTAGCAGCATGCATCGAACTAACAATCCTTTCCCTCCCAAGTAGATCTGCATTCGGGCGTGGCCGGCGTCGGTATTGATCAGCATGCATGGTTCAATACAGTTTGCACAGTGTGAAACAATGTGTTATTCCCAAACATGTTACTTCAAAAAATCATTTTGCAATCTCAATTGGTCCAGATCAATAACGGAGTAACAACACACGGGCGGTCTCTAATGCTAATGCTAATGCTAAGATTGAACTACTCATCCGTCAAACGTCCAATCAACAGAACTGTGCGATATTGTCGGTAAAGCAGAGTGGTCGTTTACATGTATTAATAATTTTATAGCAAAAATTAGAAAAAAATCAGTGTTTTTGGTGGAAATCATAAGTTTAACGCGAGATAACTGTTCCTACAGTGTTATCATGAATTTTAATAAATTGTCAGATAGGACCTTTTGAAATGTTTGTCTTGAGTTAACCTCGATCGCGTACACACGTGAAAAAATAAAGATTCCCTGCTATACTGAACCAGAAGTCGAATCCGCATGATTTTTTGAAACTTTGTATGGGACCATAAAACCTTTCATTTGAATCCAAGTTTGTTAAAATCGGTTTAACCATCCCAGAGTAATGTGAGTGACATTATTATCACATTTTGATGTATTGCTTTCACATTTTTATGCATATCACTCTGTATTTCCGGAATCAGAATTTGGATCTGAATGATATTCAGGAACTTCGTATAGGACCGTGAGACCTTTCATTTAAATCTGAGTATGAGAAAATCGGTTTAGCCATCTCCGAGAAAAGTGAGTGACGTTATTTTCACATTTTTAATGCATTATTTTCCCAGTTTTGGTGCATATCACCCTGTAATTCCAGCGGATCCAAATGAATTCAGGAACTTTGTATGGAACCGTGACCATGAATCCTTTCATTAGAGTCTAAGTTTGAGAAAATCGGTTTAGCCATCTACGAGAAAAGTGAGTGACATTATTTTCACATTTTTATTGCATTATTTTCACATTTTTTATGCATATCACCCTGTAATTCCGGAACCGGAAGTCGGATCCAAATAGAACTCTGGAACGTTGTATGGGACCGTAGGGCCTTTTATTTGAAACTAAGTTAGTGAAAATCGGTTCTGCCATCTACGAGAAAAGTGAGTGACATTATTTTCACATTTTTGGTACATATCACCCTGTAGCTCCGGTACCGGAAGTCGAATCCAAATGAAATTCAGGAACTTTGTATGGGACCATGGGACCTTTCATTTGAATCTATGTTTGTGAAAATTGGTGAGCCATCTCCGAGAAAAGTGAGTGACATTTTTTTCACGTTTTATGCATTATTTCCCCCTTTTTTGTGCATATCACCCGGTAATTCCGGAACCGGAAGTCGGATGGTAATGAAATTCAGGAACTTTGCATGGGACCGTGAGACCTTTCATTTGAATCTAAGTTTGTGAAAATCGATTCAGCCATCTCGGAGAAAAGTAAATGACATTTTTTTCACAATTTTTGTACATATCACCCTGTAGCTCCGGAACCGGAAGTCGGATCCAAATGAAATTCAGGAACTTTGTATGGGGGTATGAGACATTTCATTTGATTCTAAGTTTGTGAAAATCGGTTAAGCCATCTCCGAGAAAAGTGAGTGACAATATTTTTCACACACACACATACACACACAGACATTTGCTCAGTTCGTCGAGCTGAGTTGAATGGTACATGACATTCGGCCCTCCGGTCCTCGGTTCAAAAGTCGGTTTCTGCAGTGATTGTATAGCATTTCTATATGAGAAAGGCAAAAATATGATTTTTTGAAAAGGTTAGACCCTACGGGTAATTAATTATTTCCATTGATTTTATAGACAAAAACTTTTAAACGCGTTTTCCTCGAAAGCAGGTTTTGAAAGTCCGTGTCCATCGTCATTCAAAAACTACTGCACCATTTTTTTTTCAAATTTTGCCTACACTTTCTACATATAAAAAACCAGACCCCAACGTTTTCCTTTTCGTCGTTTGTTAATTTGGGGAGGTTAACAGCTACAAAATAGCGGATTTTTTCGTGAAAAATCGAAGTTTTCACTTTGAACAACCACCAAAAATTAAAAAAATTAAAAAAAATCAAACAGAAACGTGGCGCCCTCAAGTGGCCCCAAATATTTTTTATAATAAATTTAGAACAGTCAACTGTGAAAAGGTGTTTTACACTGACGGATCAAACATCAACGAGTCCACAGGCTTCGGTATCTTCAATCAAAACATCACCGCTTCGTACAAACTCAGTGATCCGGCTTCAGTTTACGTCGCAGAATTAGCTGCTATTCAGTACACCCTCGAGATCATTGAAACCTCGCCCAAAGACCATTACTTCATTGTCACGGACAGTCTAAGCTCAATAGAAGCTCTCCGGGCAATGAAGCCAGGAAAGTACCCCCCTTATTTTCTGGGGAAAATACGGGAACACTTGAGAACTTTATCTGAACGGTCTTATTCAATATCGTTAGTCTGGGTCCCTTCGCATTGTTCCATTCCGGGAAATGAAAAGGCAGACTCATTGGCTAAGGTGGGCGCATTAGAAGGTGATATTTATGAAAGACCAATCTGCTTCAATGAATTTTTCAGTATTTCTCGTCAGAAAACTCTCGAAAGTTGGCAAACTTCATGGACGAATGACGAACTGGGACGATGGCTACACTCCATTATTCCTAAGGTATCAACGAAACCGTGGTTCAAGGGGATGAACGTGAGTCGTGATTTCATTCGCGTTATGTCACGGCTCATGTCAAATCACTATACATTCAACGCACATCTCCGGCGTATCGGGATCGTGGAGAACGGGCTCTGCACCTGTGGCGACGGTTATCAGGACATCGAGCATGTCGTGTGGTCGTGCGTAGAGTATCGCGACGCCAGGTCGAAGCTACTGGAATCCCTCAGGGCCCGAGGTAGACCGCCTGAAGTTCCGGTTCGGGATGTGTTGGCGAGTCGGGATAGCTCATATATGCTTCTGATATACGAGTTTCTCAAACACATTAATATACCAGTGTAATCTGTTACATCTGGCTTAGAAAGTTCCTCCTATTTATCGACGTTGTTTCAACTGTGGCTAAGAATAATCTTCACCTGCAGGTTCGACACTAACTTCCGCCGATTATCCCGATTCCTCATCTGTCCACCATCTTCATCGGAACTAACAAGATCTTTGTGCTGTCACTAACCTTTTCACTTCCCCCCTCCCCGTCTCTTCACCATCTCGATGTCAACTAATTAAATCTCTGTCGTTTTAGTCATTTCATTCCCATATCCCCTTTTTACTCCGTTTTCCGCAATATTTACTTCGCTATTTTTTTTTTTCATTTTCTTCTGTAACAACACTATCATCGCCCACGAAAACTTACCAACAGCATGCGGGCCACCCGCCGGGTATTCGTAACCTGGGGGTGTTTCCCGCGGACCCACACGGACCGAAGAATGCGGCCAACATGAACATTCACCAACGCCATATGGAAGACTCTCATGAAATATTCAATTCACCGGTCACTGCCGATCACCAGCTGAAGGCTGGATCTGCCAAAGTCAACTATTGCGACCCAAATATGACATTACTCAATGATACAACCCTAGTTTTAAGTTAGTCGTAAATTAAAATTAGTAAAAGCCCTTGGCATCTTAGAGCTTAAGCAGTGTGCCTTAAACATTATATTCTTGAATAAAAAAAAACAGAAACGTGGGGATCTAGAAAAACTTCTACTCTAACTATGCTGCGTTCGTTTGTTCACTTCTGATTAGTCTGCGCTGAGATACAGTGGACACCGCAAATCATGATTTTTAAGAGGCGTTCTTGAAAATACCTCTTCACCGACTTATTGCTCAATATTTTTCCACGAAAAAATTACAAAATGTTATTCGAATGATGCTTTTTATCATGCAAAACATTTGAATTTATTTTGTTGAACGATTATTCTGGAAAAAAAATCGCAAAAATGATTATTTTCATCGTTTGGACCACCCCCCCCCCCCCTCCCCAGCAAAATAAAATAATTTATCGTTAAATTTTCGGTTTTCATTGCAAGGCCAGATCTACTCTCTATTAATTGAAGTTCACAGAAGTGTTCGCTCACCATCACGCGCCAGTGATCACTTGGGTGTATTTAGGCGAGAGCACGTGTGAGCGATTCGTGCGAAGAGAATGTTATTCTCTCGCATCAGCTTCTTTCAACACCAGCACGCACTTAAAGTCTGTCTGTCTGGACACTGAGAGTGTGCTTTTCTCTTTGTGTTGTGCGCAGCAAATGTATCCGCAGTGTATAATTGAAACCAACACCCTGGTGTATCACTCTAGTGAAGTGCAATCTCTGATCACCAACACTGGTCACAACCAGATACAATGCTACAATGATTACATCCTTGTAGGGTACCTTGGGTCAACATTAGGATACAAAAAGGCAGGGTACATATAAACTGTCCTACTGAACTATCAATTCTGAATTTAAGTTCATTTGTGGCACTACGATGAAAATCTTATGCTTAATCCACCTAATGGTGTGATCGTGCCTTTTTCTTGTCATTGACTCAGTCTCAATATGATTTTAATTTGCCACTTTTACCTTTTTCTACAAAAAATAATGGATTTGCTGGAGAAACTGACTTCTGATAGCAATATCTAAAAAATGTCTGTGTGTACGCACCTTTCGAAGATTTATTCTATACACTAAAGTTTCTCGGAGAAAACTACTATTGAATTGTGAATCAAGTTTTAAGATCAAGTGGATGACAGTTCCGGTTCCGGAGATATAATCGTAGATGTGACGTAGTCGACAAACCGCATTTTTTTATCTATACGCTCAATCAGTGCTGGATACTGCTGATATTTTTTAATGTCATGTGCCGGAAATTTTCACGTTGCTTGATATCCGGGCAGTCATATATGAATGTCGCACGAACCATACAGATGAATGTCGCATGTGACAGTCATGAGCGAGCGCTACATGAATGTAGTGGCGACAGTCTTACTCGTATTGGGTCATGAATGTAACAAAAGGATGATAGTCATCAATAGGATCGGCTGCATTTTGTTTTCGGTGCGAATTTCATTGTTGGTAATAAAATTTCATGAAGAAATTCAAAAAGGCGTCATTAGTGACGGTTTTCACCTCGGTACCGTTCCATAAAATAGTTGAAACTCAAATTCCTGCTGTGGAGGCTATCAAAAACCGTAGTTTTAAGCTTTGTAAAGATGCGTAGGGTTGTCAAAGAATGCAAAAGGGAAATTTTTGAAGAACACTAAGATTGAATAAAAAATGAAAGTTAATATTCCTTATAGTTTCCTTAAAGTACATTTTGGTGAAGAAAAGGTTCCAAGCAGCTCTTCAGCCCTGTTCAAAATGCAAACCCTCTCCGTTATTATTTTGTATTCATTCGCATTCAACCCTAGCGTCTCAGTTGGCACCTATTAGTTCTTCGAGTCCATCCTCCAGTGTCTTTCGCGTTTATCCCCCACTTCGGACTGATTCTGCTGAATCATTGATCTGTCATGTGTTTATTTATTTATACAACCCTAACTAGTCACTAAATATGCCTTTGATCCCCGCAGATACAATGTGGCTCAAATAAAGTTGGTTTTCGAGTATTACCAAAATAGTATCTGTTTATTTTCTGCTATAGTTTATCAGCTGTATGGATATGATCTGTCCATTGCAGATCATTTTCAGTCTGTCGTTTTACTCCGCAAAATTGAATTAAGTCACATAAGTTCAAACCTCGGTGCTTACCGGGCCATTCTCATTAAATCTTGTAATGCCTACAATCTGCTCGTGGAGTCCCAGAATCTCTTGGACATTGAGGCGACATCTACTCATCGAACCCGTTTTAAAAACACCCAAATTGTGATAGTTTGTAACGAATATGGATATGCCGGAAAACGATGTTTGAAGTCGCTTCAATATCAAGGATGGCGACTTCCAGTTCTTTGATATACGTTACAAACTGTCACAATATGAGTATTTTTCGAACCGATTTTATGAGTGGATGTCAGAAAACGATGTTTGAAGTCGTAATATCGAACTATTAATCGAGTAACAGATAATCGATTAAAATTTAACGAATTGTTTAAAAATTATACTCGATTATTGAATAATCGCGTAATTTCAACATCCCTAGTTCGAAGCTGTTTTAAAATGCGACTTGTTGAATTCCTCGATATTATTATATTATTATTTAAAGTTCCTAAATAGGTGTTTGGTCTACCAACACTATCCATTCTAATCTAATCGAATTGTTTCTATCTTTGTCGGTGTTACGTTACGTTTCCTTTTCCCCATTGCATTGTTTTTTTTACTGTGCCGGAGAGATCTGTTAACATCTCAAGTTGATAGGGTAAGGGCTCCCTATTTCATCTCATTTGTAAGGACGTCGCCTTCAAACCCCGATTTAGCCACTAAAATCACTATAACTATTTCATATTACCGCTTCATTCGCCTTGCTCCACATTGAGAATTGATTCACATTGCTTGAAAATTTAACAAATATTCATAAAACAGCTAAAAACACTTATGATGTGTTCACTACCCTGCTCCTAATTCAATCTCAATGAATTTTTATCCATCCTATCGTTGATCCTTTATTCATCCTATAAACTAGCAATGGCGACAGCAATCAAAACAAAATATTCCACACGCTTAAAAATAGTTACTCAAAAATGAGTAAGATCTCACTCATCTACAGAAAAAGTGGAACAACTCTAATTTAGAGTAACTCCAAAGTTACTCAAATTTGAGTTCTTCCACTGGAAACGATATTTGGGTAAAATCTACTCATTTACTGAGTAATACTTAATTTGTACGTGTACCAAAAATAGAGTAACTATCACTCAAATTTTGAGTGAAATTTTATTTCACATATACCAAATTTGCAAAAAAATTGCTCCTTTTCTGAGTGTATTGTATTAAAATATTAAGTAATTGAACTCAATACTATATCAAGTTGTGGTCGCTTGGAGTTGTGTGTCAATCGCAAATTAACATACATGTCAGTTATGCTCAGGCACCAATCATACACTTATTCCTCATAAATGACATTTGAGCATATTCGTTTCCATTCTAAAGCAAAACACGGAGTTTATCATTCCGGTTTTTGCAGACACAACACCGTTTGTGTTAAGCGACTCACCCTCGAAACACGCGATCTCACTAACACAAAATACAACCTGTTACTACAAATGGTTATTACAACTTTTAGACTGATCTTGCGAATAGTGACAAAAAAACGAGTTCTTGCGTTAAACTCAAATTTAGAGTAGAAGTTACTCAATATCATTGATGATAACTACTCAATTTTTGACGTTTCCATGTATCATTTGAAAATGAGTAACTAGTACTCAAACTCTGAGTAACTTTTTCTAAGCGTGCACTATTACACTCTCAGATTCAAAATGTCAGAATTCTTCTCAAAAACGGCCTAATGCGAAAACATACGATATTTTTAGAACCAGTTTGAAATCATTTCAACGTTTAATAATTTTTCGGTCGTTTCCGTTACCTTTCGCTTTAAATTTAAAATTTTACTGTAAAGTTAATTTGGTAAACTTTAAATAAAAAATAAAATGTAATGGTTACTATTTATTCATTAGCCCTTCTTAAAACAAAGTGTAGAGCCAGAGATGCCATTTATACAGATTTATCTGTATTGAATAGATTTTTGCGTTCGCATACTGATTGAAATCAAAGTACAGATTTTAAACAGATTTCCTTAATTTAATACAGATTTGTACAGATTCATAGAAAGTGAGAAGTAAAAAATTAGACTTTTCTCTCTGAGTAAAAATCTGTGGAAAGTGGAAATCTTTTATGCAGATAAGTGATTATGATTAACATCATTTTATTAGTGAAAACAGGTAGAGCAGATATAAACCTTTTATGCAACGTAATATATATTTTCTATGAAAATATCTGGCATCTCTGTGCACAGCCGATGAAACACACACACTTCACAGCATTATGTTGACGTATAGCAGACCCTGTCAGCTTGGAGCGAAGTCAATCTTCAGATCAGCAACGCCATCGCACGGCATCACATTCAACATATCATGTCAATTGTATGGGTGCGCAACCCTGCTATTTTGGCGCGCACGAATTTGACATTTTTCTCCCCTACTTCTATGTATAAGATTCGATGCGGGCTCGTCTGGGGGCGACATGCTCGCAAAAAAGGATGTTGCCAATGATTTGTTCGGGAAATGTGAGAGCTGGATATCTTGTTAATATGATGTCTTTGCGTATAGCGAAACGAAACCAGTGCTACTAGATTTGCCACAATGGTTATTTCATTAGTATTTAACATGCTCTTTCTGGTAATATTCGAAGCCAAAACAGTTTTATTTGAATATTACTATCAATAATATAATTAAACTAATGTCACGGATACCAAAAACATACTTTTTGCTAATAATTTGAAGAAGAAAAACAATTTATTTTTTGTAACAAAATGAAATAGCTTGGCAACTTTGCGAAACCAAATGAGATAAAAACGAAGAGCAATCAAGTGGATTAAGTGAAAAACTTTCATCTCATATTTTTAAAGACTTTTATTGTTTGTCGGGTAAGTTTTGAAGTTTTAAATCATTAATTAAACAAGTGGCAAGTGATCATTACTAATTATGAAGCAATCCAGCATTCAATGGTAGTGCAATTTTGCGAAATAGTGATCATGTTTTGAGACGAATCGATTAGTAGATATTCAGAAACATGACGAACTGTAAATTTTGAGACGAAAATGTATCCTAAATTGAAAAGTGAGTTTTTTTTAAATGAAAAAAATGATAACCTAAGAACTTAAAACCATTTCTTTCAATAGGAAAGTGTGACAATAGCTTTTATAATCATTTTAAAACATTTCACAGTCTGGTTCAGGTAGGTTGTAAAATATTATTCATGTTCAAAGTAATGAGGTGAAGGGATGAGATGGAAATAGGAGCTCAGATGAAATAGGGAGCCGCTACCCTATCTAAATAAAGGAATAATAATAATAAAAACAATAACAATGCCAATAATAATAATAATAATAATAACAATAGCAATAATAATAATAATAATAGTAACATTAAAAATAACAACAATTATTATAATAAAATTGATAGTAAAAATAGTAGCGCATTTACCTTTTTCTTTTATCATAACATAAATTACCAAAAGTTAGATAATTACATAAAATAACTATTTTGCTTTATTTTGGTGGGACATTCTAGGGTCTTCTTCCTTGGTCTTAAATCTTCGATGATAATCTTTTATTTCAACAGGCTCGTTTTTCGTCAAGAAAATAAAATAAAATCAGGTGTTAGTGAGCATGTTAAATTTTATAATGTAAGGATGCGCATTTAACACTAGATTGCCCAGGAAAGTCACAATATGTACACAATGGAAGGGTTGTTTAAAATTGCTCAAAACTCTTTTTGCCTTTCTCATATAGAAAGGCTATGCAATCACTGTGAAAATCAACATAAAACTGTCTGATAAATTCTTCTAGTTTGCAGGGCTTGTTAGTTTGTGGGCATGAAAACTTAATTCGACACTACTGGTTTCCTCTTTTCCTGTTCCGAGAGCACCGAAAGTGGAGAAGAAAAACTCCTAAAACTAAATTCACTTCGATTTCTCTGCGATGCTTGAACCGATTTTCACAAATCTTGATTTGAATTAAAGTTCATACTGTCTTTAAAGCTACTGTGAAATTTCATCCGGATCCGACTTCCGGTTCCGCAGTTACAGGGCGATGAGCGTCAAAGTTTTCAAATCGTCATATAGAGTGACAATATGTACAACACCGAAAGAAGAAGAAAACACAAAACGAACAAGGTGTGCTTTGTTCTATTTTGTACACGTTGTGTAGTGATTAGAGCAAATTCAGCAGCTGCAAGATTCATATGGGTGGTCTATAATGTAAATGAAACTGAAACAAACGTATCCCCAGCAATCCGTTTTAGTTTTATTTATTCGACCAGTGCTACTGTCAAATTTAAAACTGGTATACATTGCCGTTCTATTTTTTCTATATTTGAAACACAGATAAAACGCTGCTGGGGCTGCCAGTTAATTTTGTTATAATTTCTAGATTTAAATTTTAAAACTGGCATAAATTATGCATCTAGAACTAGAACACTCCTGAATATGCCCAGTAGTGATGTCAATAATAATAATAATAATAATAATAAAAATAATAATAATAATGATAACGATAATTAATGCTCGTATCCGTACTGTATTTTACAGTATTGTACTGTATTTTCGACCCAAATACTGTGTACTGTTTTTTACCCTCAAATGTACTGTATTGTTACATTGAAATATACTGTATTTTGCACAATAAAAATGAATACAAAATTTAAAATTTTTAATGCATTGAATTTCGATTTGTGGTAGAACAAAGCGTCAGAAAGGACAGTGACAACACGTAGCGAACGTGAATGTAAGTACATGCAAACAACATTTTTTTCATTAATCATTCGTGTTCAGAGCGCGTTACAACAATTTTGCGAAATTTTGATGGTTAAAAAAAATTTCTCAACCAAGAAGAATCATACGCTTCTCAAAAAATGTTTGATGAATAATTCGTGCAGTTTTTAGTTTTTGTCAAACTTGCCCTAAAAAGGATTTTAAATCAGATTATGAAAATAAATCGTTTGATAATTATTTGCTTTCAACGATTTGTCTTGTTAAGACACAGAGTCGTATTGAGCTAGTTTTATATGTGATCAGTATCTAACGAGTAAAACAGATCTGATCGCATAAATGATGAAAACCGCAAAAAAGCTACCGCAGAGACGGGACTCGAACCCGTAGTTAGCTTCTATCCGGGGAAATTGTTTTGCCAACTAAGCTACCCTGTATGTGAATCACACAAGAACAAAGCAGACTAATTGAGCGCTGAACCAACAGGTGGAAAGGTTGCAATATAGAAATGACTACAAATTAACGCCGTGGTGCCCGAGCACAGCTGAACATGCTTGGTTCCTTCGTTCAATTAGACTGTTTTTTCGTGTGTTTCACATGCAGTATAGTTTAATTGACAAATTTACCCGGATAGGAGCTAACTACGTGTTTGAGTCCTGTCTCTGCGGTGGCTTCTTCGTGGTTTTCATTAAATAACAGATCGGCTGAAAAGTTCGTATCGTTTCTATGAGAGGGCGCCACTAGAATTAAATCCATACCATTTTCAGTTAGTACCAACCTTCAAAAGATACGTGTATAAATTTGACAGCTGTCTGATTATTAGTTTGTGAGATATTGCATTTTGAGTGAAACTACTTTTGTTATTGTGAAAAAAATGGAAAAAAAGGAATTTCGTGTGTTGATGAAACACTACTGTTTGATGAAAAGAAGTGCCGCCGATACCAAAAAATGGCTTGATGAGTGTTATTTAGACTCTGCACCGGGCGAAGAACCAATTCGTAAGTGGTTTGCAAAATTTCGTACTGGTTATATGAGCACCGAAGACGATGAACGCAGTGGACGTCCAAAAGAGGCTGTTACCGATAAAAACGTGAAAAAAATCCACAAAATGATTTTCAATGACCGTAAAGTGAAGTTGATCGAGATAGCTGACACCCTAAAGATATAAAAGGAACGTGTTGGACATATTATTCACGAATATTTGGATATGAGAAAGCTTTGTGCAAAATGGGTGCCGCGTGAGCTTACAATCGATCAAAAACAACAACGAATTGATGATTCTGAGCAGTGTTTGGAGCTGTTATATCGAAATAAAACCGATTTTTTTCGTCGATATATAACAATGGACGAAACATGGGTCCATCACTTCACTCCGGAGTCCAATCGACAGTCAGCTGAGTGGACTGCATGCGATGAACCGAACCCAAAGCTTGGAAAGACTCAATAATCGGCCGGTAAGGTTATGGCGTCTGTATTTTGGGATTCGCATGGTATAATTTTCATCGACTACCTTGAAAAGGGAAAAACCATCAACAGTGACTATATAGCGTTATTAGAGCGTTTGAAGGACGAAATTTAAAAAAAAACGGCCTCATTTGAAGAAGAAAAAAGTTTTGTTTCATCAAGCCAATGCACCGTGTCACAAGTCGATGAAAACCATGCTGAAATTGAACGAATTGGGCTTCGATTTGCTCCCTCATCCACCGTATTCTCCAGATTTGGCCCCCAGTGACTTTTTCCTGTTCTCAGACCACAAGAGAATGCTCGCTGGTAAAAAATTTAAAAGCAATGAAGAGGTAATCGCTGAAACTGAGGCCTATTTTGGGGCAAAGGACAAATCGTACTACAAAAATGGTATCGAAAAGTTGGAAGATCGCTATAATCACTGTATCGCCTCTGATGGCAATTATGCTGAATAATAAAAACGAATTTTGGCAAAAAAAATGTGTGTTTCTATTAAACGATACGAACTTTTCTGCCCAACTGTTAGTTGTATTCGAATGTCATTTTTTCAATCTGTTTTCCTCGTAAGATGCTAATCAAATTTATTTGCTTTAGAGTTTTATTCACTATTTTTAGAAAAATGCGTACTGTAAAATGTACTGTTTTTTCAAAGTCGATGTACTGTGTTTTCTTGATTTTTACGCCAAATGTACTGTTTTTTGTAAAAAAATATATACGAGCCTTAATAATGATAATGATAATGATAATGATAATGATAATGATAATGATAATGATAATGATAATGATATTGATAATGATAATGATAATGATAATAATAATGATAATAATAATAGTAATAATCCTACTATATGTTTTATGGTTCTGATTCATGCTGTTTAGCTTGACTTACATATGCAAAAGTAACAAAAACGCAGGTTCGTTTCGTTTGTTAGATTTCGTTTAATTGGTTTAATCGAATTAGATCATGAGATAGTAAGTATAAGTTTAACTACATTCAAAACTGTTCCAATTTGTAGGTCATATTTGTTGGTAGCAAACGAACCAACTTAGGCTATTCCATTTATCTGAATCCGGTTTCGGAAGAATTGGAAATAGTGATTAAAAACTGCAAAAAGAATCCCACTCACTTTTCTTGGAGATGGCCAAATCGATTATCACAACCTTATAGGTTCAAAAGAAGTCTTACAGTTTCATACGTGATTCCTTAATTTGTTGTGAATACTACTTTCGGTTCCGGAACTACAGATTGAACAGGATTTGTGAGATTAGGTCCGAACAAATTTTCCTATTTCTATTCAATAAACAGTTGTTTTTGCGAATTTCACGGTTATATTTATGATGTAATAAGTAATATGAGAAAGGCATCATCAAACCACTAGGTGGATTAAAATATGTTTTTATTTTTTATTTAACGATATATGCATTAAGGCACACTGCACTAGCTTTTGGTTATTCTGTCAGTTTTTTTTGTTTGAAGAGAGAATCTAATTATTTTGACTGCTTTTGAGCAATTTAATTTTTTAGCTCTCTAGTGTTGAGCACGCATCCAGGGAACAAGAACTACATGTATTTCGTAAAGAAATACTAGGTGTGATTGTATGAAATGATCCACGTGAACCGTTCTCTTCCAAAAACACACATCTCACACTTTCAGTTTGAAAGTGACATCTGTGTCAAAGTTAGAGAAATTTAGGTACATTCAAACCTTTCCTGATTTGAGAGTGTATCCACACCTGATCAATCAGTTTCGCCGTCAGTGCAATTTGTAAACATTAGTACCGATACCGAACCGGATCGGAAAGGTTTGAAAGCTCATCGACGGTTCATAAGAGGTCAATTTATTCTTATTCCTGATAACAATAGTTCTCTTTTTTTAATTAAATTCACCAGTTCAGGACGAATGTTATATATTAACATTAATCCCAACTGGATGAAAATAATTCAAATTGGTGACCAATTCCAGGCATAAGAATGCTCGAAACCACCTAATGACCTATTGTCAATTTCAAGCAGTATTAGTCCAGTCCACTCCGTGATCGATCCAGATAACATAATAATTTTCATCTTTTTACATTTATAAGCGAACGATCGATCTCGGTATGGTCCGACTTTGTCAATACGCGAAGTATAAATGGACTCCCACCCCCATCCGCCAAGCGGAGGTACGCGCCCTGTAGCTCATCATACAAAGCCTAGGGACAAATCTGTAAAACTCGTTTCATATCATTAATATACATAATAAATAAAATTGGTCCTAGGACACTGCCTTGAGGCACTCCAAGTGAATTATCTAGAGAACTAGTCACAAAATCGTTAAATATAGTCTTTTGTTTTCTATCATATAAATAGCTTTCAAACCATTTGTATACTACTCTTCCAATGTTAAAGCGTTGTATAGTTTGTAACAATAAAGGTCTTGAGATTGTTTCAAAAGCGCGCTTTAGATCCAAGAACACTGCAAGAATAGTATCTTTAACTTCGATTCTCTCTTTCCATTTTGCAAATACCAGATTCAAAGCGGTTTCGCAAGAATGTCCCTCTCGGTATCCCGATTGTTCCGGCATTAGCAAATTATTACCGTTCAAATAGTTCATCAACTGGTCCTTAAATACATGTTCCAATATTTTCTCCAGCGTGTGCAACATGTCGATGGGACGGTACTCTTCGGCTTAATCCGTTCCTGCAACTTTGGGAATAGGAACCACTAATGATTCTTTCCAAACTTTCGGTACGTGCCCAGTTTGTATCGATTCATTTATCATGTTTAGAAGATCGTGTCTGATAACATGAAAGCAATCTTGTATCACCTTTGCGTTGACATTATCGATACCTGTCGAACTTTCCAAATTAAAACAAATATCTCTTAACTGTCCAAAAGTGATTGGATGAAATCCTTCAAATCTGCAATTGTTATTTATTGACTGTGTTATTTCACTAGGTTCACTGACCTGATCAATACTCTGATTGATCAGTTGAACACTGTTTATGAAATAACTGTTCAATTTTTCAATTATGTTTTACCAACACCGTTCTTCTATCCCATTAAAACTCATGCTTTTCGAATAATTATGTGTTAGCTTAATCATTTGCTTAAGGATTTTCCACATCTTCTTGCTATTTCGTTGATGTTGATCGATCTTCCTCAGAAAATACTCACATCTAGTCTTTTTCAAGGCTTGTGAGTATATATTCCGAGCATTCGTGTATTCACGCCAGTGAATTTCGTTGTAAGTTCTGCAAAACGTTTTATACTTTTTATCCTTCTCTCGCTTCAACCGTAAAAATTCTAAAGAGTACCACCGGCTCGAGCTAGTCAAGCTAACGTTTTTCTCAGATACCAAGCAACTAGTACACCTTTTCAACACGTCAGTCAGAACAGTCGCTCTGCTATCTAAATTTCCAGCTGACTGCGTTAAATCCAAACTTCTTGATACCAGTTGAAAGATAGCTTGGCTTGAGATTTTTTCCAGCATTTTATTTTAATTTTCTTTTCTTTTAGTATAGAACCTCTCGTCAAGTAAACTAAGAGAAAGTAAGATTGTTTCATGATCTGAAATCTTACATCCGTCCGCCACTAATGAACGGATGCCGTTGAAATTTGAATACACGTGATATTTTAAAGTTCTATTATGTCTGGAAATTCTCGTGAACTCATTAACAGTTTGCTTGAGGTTGAAGAATTCTGACAACTGTTTCAAATGATTCGAATCTTGGTCCCTGAGCCAGTCAGTATTGAAATCTGCAGAAATTATGTTCAATTTACTGAAATCTAAGAAGCTTTCCCACCAGTTTTCTGAAATTTCCAGAAAACGACGGTCACTTGAACTAGGAGAATGATATACAACTCCATAGTTTCCCTGCTGCATGCCTCTTTCAACTAATATGCCCAATTACTAATTATTTTCAACCATTTTGTTTGATCGAATGCTGAATTTAATCGATTCTCTTACGTAAATTGCTACTCCACCGGTATGTCTTGAATGCGATAAGCAATAAACAACAGTGTAACCAGGAATACCCAGGTGATCAAATGCACTGGAATGAACTATATGTGTTTCTGATAGCATAACTAACTAGGGCCTTGTATCCTCCACAAGATGCCGCATTGCGACAAAGTTAGTAGACAAACCGGCTATATTCAAATACAAAATTTCCGATAGCCTCCTGCCAGTTAGTTGCTATCCATTTGACAAAACGTTTTTCTTTTTCGATTCAAACAGCCTACGGTACACTGGACACTGTTTACTGAATGCCGGATGATTTATGTTCAAATTCATTCTACGTTCCGTGTTATTTTGTAGACAATTTACGCATTTAAAATCAGTTGAAGAGCACTCCGAAGTTCTATGTGCTGCATTACATGTTGAACAAGTCTCTTCATTCGCACAATATGTACTCTTGTGACCAAACTCTCCACATTTTAAACATCTCAGTACATTAAAGGCCTCGTAAATAGAAAACTTATCCCATCCAACATTAACCGTTTGGGCTGCCATCAGACTGCTTCAAGTGTTTTTATCAACCTCTATCATTACTTATATTTGTTATATTTGAAGCGTGGATTTTCAAAATTAGTAACAACTTTCATATCTTCGATCGCAACGCCCTCGTTCTGACTTCTCAAAAGATCGATGAAGACATCAGAGGAATATCGATCACTCATCCCCACTATTTTAATTTTTGGATTCCCGAAAGTAGCTCTAACAGCACTGTAGTTGGCACCCAAATTGCTCTCAATGTTCTCTTTCACTAATTTAATATCTTCCCCGGATGCACACTCAACAATAATCGAGCCATCTTTGCCGTTTTTAAAGTTACTAATCATATGTGCTCTTGGATATAGCTTGCCTTCTAAAAATTTCCTTGTATCATCACTCGTTTGTGATCACTCGACTGGTTTTATCATAATGACCGAACGAGTCTTACTATTTTTATTACCTTTGTTCTTATTTGTAAATTTTCCAGACAGAACATTCGTATATGTCATTTCGTTATTTTCATGTAATTAAAAAAAATATATTTTCAAAATAGTTCATGTCTATACCTGTCGATTCATCTTCATTATCAGTCATTAACTTTCTTTTTCGTCTAGGGTTACCATCAGACTCAGAGTAAGTCTTTCTTCCTACAACAACTTTTTTCTGTTCATTACATCCAATTCATTATCATTTCGCTTAATATTCGAAATCAAGAAACCTTTCAAATCTTCCAATTTTCTGGCCACACTGTTTTCCAAGCATGTCATTTTACTTTCAAGAGTATCATTGTAGGATTTGATCAGTCTCTCAATTCCGTTCTCCAATGCGATGTTCATCTGCGATATGATGCTCTGTCACTCACCAGAAAATGATTCCGCGATGGATGTTACTTTATCCATCTCTTTCCTCATATCGCTACTGAACGAATGATCACCACCACAAGACACCACATTAGATGCACCTGAACGACATTCTCCAAATTTCTACAAAAGCATCGGAGTTCCGGAAAGCCAGTTCACCATTGCCTTTGTAAGGTTTGAACACTTCTGATGAAAACCATTATCACAAAAAGAACATACTATCCGATACGATACTGTTAGCTTTTCTTTGCATTTGCCACACTCAGCCATCATGTCTGCGCAAACCAGCAGAAGGACAAATAAACAGAATGCAAAAACAATACACATGTCAATCAATTTACCCGAAACGACGCCTTTTGTTCAGGCGAACGCTGAACGGGAATAATTTAATCGAAATAGCACCAAATATAAGCATGCACAGAAAATGCACTCTACTTATCTGAATAAAATGCAGTATCGCACTTAGTGTTGCACTAAATTCTTTACGAAAAGTAATTTATTTCACATAAATTTATCACAATTTGATTCGGCATAATAGATGCTGCACAAGTTATCATGATCGTCACTCACTGCTCACATTTTCTAGTTCTTTACCGAAAAAAATAGTTAGATGAAAAAAAAATTTTGGGTGGCTGATTTTGCGTGGAATGCCATGTATATAGATTGGTACTTTCAACTGTAAAGTTTTCTTACATTTTCTTATATTAATAAACTATTAGGGGCTGGGGTCCACTAGGAGATTGATAGTACCTATTAGCGCTCTCCGGACTGTACCAGCCTAGATGCCGTGTGGAATCCGGCGGAAAAAAATGAACGAAGAATAGATCCACTGGGTTCCTGCTTCCATGTCGTAAAAGGCGACAATTGCAGGAGTTTCTTTTTTCTTTCAGTTATCAGATATTTTCAATGTTTTACTTCTGATTACTCTATTTTACTAAATCATCTCTTTATTCAACCTATCAATTTCCGTCTAGCTTCGGAGAAAAGTTTTATTAGGAATGATTTCTTCTTCCATGTTATAGATTGTCTTTCAAGATTATAAAATGAATGATAAAAATCAACCATTGCGCAAATCCGTTTATAGTACAAAGTTAATAACAGAGATAACATATATCGGTATATTGAATACATAGTAAAAAAAACTTGATATTAATATTTCAAACAGTAAATTAATATTTTTCTCGGTAGCCGGCTGCCCAGATCAACTAATATAACCAATTAATAATTTCAATAAATAATTCAAATAATAAAGCGGAAATAATAAAGAATCAAGACGCGTGTGAAATCTGTTGACCTTTGTTTGGTGATTTAAAATGATTTTATAATAACTGTTTAGAATATTTCAATGCAATGAATCAACTTTTTTGTCTAAATCCTATTCGCTCGTTTATTTTGCATCACGTAGTTTCATTTATAAAAACGTGCTTAATCCACCTAGCAGTGAGATGATACCTTTTTTTTATCAATCCGCATGTGTTTTTTTTTGCATGACTAAAAAAACGCGAAAGGTAGATGCATAAACGAGTGACTGCATACTCGACAGCCGGCTGTCCGAAGTTTTGTCAATTTCGGAGATTGACTGTTTCGTGCATTATATTGCCAGCACAAAGTAACACATAAAACGATAATACTTTAAAACATTCTTGGTAGCCGGCTACCCAGAGCAATAAACACATGATAACATTATTAAAACATTTACTAACAAAGTATCCTCTCCTGTGATGCATGTGGGAATGCAGAGGATTCCTCGGTTCTTAGTAGCAACATGCATCGAACTAACAATCCTTTCCCTCCCAAGTAGATCTGCATTCGGACGTGGCCGGCGTCGGTATTGATCAGCATGCATGGTTCAATACAGTTTGCACAGTGTGAAACAATGTGTTATTCCCAAACATATTACTTCAAAAAATCATTTTGCAATCTCATTTGGTCCAGATCAATAACGGAGTAGCAACACACGGGCGGTCTCTAATGCTAATGCTAATGCTAATTTTCTTATATTAATAAACTATTGTATTTTTGCCTTTCTCATATAGAAAGGCTATGCAATCACTGTGAAAATCGACTTTTTATCCGAGGCCCGGAGGGCCGAATGTCATATACCATTCGACTCAGCTCGACGAACTGAGCAAATGTCTGTGTGTGTGTGTGTGTGTCCGTCCGTGTGTGTGTATGTGTGTGTGTATGTAACAAAAATATGCACTCACTTTTCTCAGAGATGGCCAAACCGATTTTCACAAACAAAGATTCAAATGAAAGGTCTCATAGTCCCATAGCCTGCTATTGAATTTCATTCCGATCCGACTTCCGGTTCCGGAGATATAGGATGATATGTACCAAAAAAGTGAAAAAAATATGCACTCACTTTTTTCAGAGATGGCTGAACCGATGTTCACAAACTAAGATTCAAATAAAAGGTATTGTGGTCCCATAGGTTGCTATTGAATTTCATTTGAATGTGACTTCCGGTTCCGGAGTTATATAGTAATATGTGAAAATTTTGAAAAAAATTTATACTCAATTATCTCTGGAACAACTCAACCGATTTTCGCAAACTAAGATTCAAATGAAAGGTCTTATAATATCCTAAAAATTTGTGGAACATTTTATCTGGATCCGACTTCCGGTTCCAGAACTAAAGGGTGATAAGTGGAAAATTACCAATTTTATTAGTACACGGAACGACCGAAATCAGCATTTTCGCGAAAAAAATTAGTTGATTTGCTGATTTTAGTTAGTTATTTTTTGAGACAACTAAAAAAATCTTACTTTTGCTGATTTAGATTTTTTATTCTCATTCCCTTAATAATAATAAAATATTTGTTGAAATGACTATTTTTTTTAGTTGAATTCACAAATTAAACGTACTGTCATTTCTTAGCTAAGGCACACTTCATATCCAGTCAACTAATTTTTTAGTTGAATTAAAGAAATATAATGTTGTTTTCAACCAATATGAATGGTTGAATTGGCTTCTGCAATCTGCAGCTATATGGCGCCCTGTCACCGAAACGGTAACACCTTAATGACTACTAGCCACTAGATGGCACACTACTGCCGAAAAAAATTCAGACGCGGTTGTCTTTCCTATATTGGCAGGTATAAATACGATGTTGTGTTGGAGAAAAAGACATAAACGAAACGTAAACATCTTTTTAATTTTTTTTTTCTTCTAAATCACTGTTTTCTTCATTCTCACTGAAAACTTTGAGCACTCGGAAAACAAAAACCGAATACAAATAGTACACCGGACGGCGCAGCTCGGAAGGTTTGAAGATACAAAAAAACTTCATCACAATTAGAGTGAAACATTCGAAATTCACTTCACTGTTCCGCGTAAAAACATTATTACGCACAATCGCTTCAAGTGCGCACAAATTCTGAATAAATACACTTTCCACTAACAGTTTACGTCATTTTTACATATCGGTTTAGAAATTTATATAGGGATATATCGTAACACATGCGAAAAACATCAAAACAATTTGCGAGCAGTTTCAACAAGACTGTCCCTTTTAGCTTTTTAATGGATTGTTTTGCTTTGACACTGCTGTCCTTCAGTAATGACGGTGATAGATAAATAGAATCAAAGTTTCTGATTTTAATAACGAAATTAGTTGTCAATAAGAAGTTCGTGTTGGATTGAAATATTGCTGGTTTGTGTCCAGAATATTCGCCAACTAAACACATTCTCTAAAAATAAGTTTTTTTCAGCACAGTAAACTCTAAATTTTAACTAATTTTATAGTTATTTTGGAAATTTTGTTGTTAAAATCAACTAATTCAAAAACAGTAATACGAATTAGGCGCAGAGCTAATTTCGGTCGTTCCGTGTAGTTTTCCACGAACGATGGTTAAAAACAGGTACAAATCCCATAAAACTGTCTGATAAATTCTTCTAGTTTGCAGAGCTTGTTTGTTTGTGGGCATGAAAACTTAATTCGGCACTACTGGTCTCCACTTTTCCTGTTCCGAGAGCACCGAAAGTGGAGAAGAAAAACTCCTAAAACTAAATTCACTTCGATTTCTCTGCGATGCTTGAACCGATTTTCACAAATCTTGATTTGAATTAAAGTTCATACTGACTTTAAACCTACACACTTATTTTCGGATTTTCAGTTCGGTAATATTCTTACTGGAAAATTCGTTACTTTTATCAAAATTATCGATTAGTCTGCTGTTCTTATAAAAATTGACGTATTCAGCATATTTTGTTACCGAAATTCAGTTCTTCAAAAACATGTATTGAAAATTTGGCAATTATCTACCGAACTGTCTTCACTTTGAAATTATTCGGTAAATTTAATAGAAATCGTGCTGGTCGATCAGTAATTTATGGACTTTTAGCGAATTGTTCGGTAAAGAGTATCGAATCAATTTGTAAAACGCAAGCACATAGCACGCCATATTGGTTTTTGTATACTGTGATCGAAGTGAGTAAAATGGAATATATATTGAACAAAATCCAATCTTTTATCCCCGAGAACCGCAATTTCTCGTGAATTTTCCGTCATTTCAATCTGCATTTGAATATGCGGAACTAGCGGATAATGAGTCAGTAGATTCAATTAATGAAGACACTAAACATACCGAAACGGATTAAATTAAAAATTCTCGTGGCGCGAAAAGAACAAAGGATGCAGATCCAGAAAAAATAAACCCGTTAAACGGTTTAATTCAGTGGTTAAAGGTAAATAACTGTAACAGATCAGCTGAAAAGTTCGTATCGTTTCTATGAGAGGGCGCCTTTAGAATTAAATCCATACCATTTTCAGTTAGTACCAACCTTCAAAAGATACGTGTATAAATTTGACAGCTGTCTGATTATTAGTTTGTGAGATATAGCATTTTGAGTGTAGCTACTTTTGTTATTGTGAAAAAATGGAAAAAAGGAATTTCGTGTGTTGGTGAAACACTACTTTTTGATGAAAAAAATTGCCGCCGATACCAAAAAATGGCTTGATGAGTGTTATCCAGACTCTGCACCTGGCGAAGCAACAATTCGTAAGTGGTTTGCAAAATTTCGTACTGGTCATATGAGCACCAAAGACGATGAACGCAGTGGACGTCCAAAAGAGGCTGTTACCGATAAAAACGTGAAAAAAATCCACAAAATGATTTTCAATGACCGTAAAGTGAAGTTGATCGAGATAGCCTACACCCTAAAAATATCAAAGGAACGTGTTGGACATATTATTCACGAATATTTGGATATGAGAAAGCTTTGTGCAAAATGAGTGCCGCGTGAGCTCACAATCGATCAAAAACAACAACGAATTGATGATGCTGAAATTGAACGAATTGGGCTTCGAATTGCTCCCTCATCCACCGTATTCTCCAGATTTGGCCCCCAGTGACTTTTTCCTGTTCTCAGACCTCAAGAGAATGCTCGCTGGTAAAAAATTTAGAAGCAATGAAGAGGTAATCGCTGAAACTGAGGCCTATTTTGAGGCAAAGGACAAATCATACTACAAAAATGGTATCGAAAAGTTGGAAGATCACTATAATCGCTGTATCGCCTCTGATGGCAATTATGTTGAATAATAAAAACGAATTTTGGCAAAAAAATGTGTGTTTCTATTAAACAATACGAACTTTTCAGCCGAACTTTTTTTGTTTGTTTTTTAAATTCCGTCTTGTTAATACCATCACAAAGAACGAATATAATATTAGTATTAATTAATTACGCAGTTATATCTGTGAATTTATATGTGTTATTCCAGGTTGATGACCCGTTTCCTGGGGTTAATTCCTATATCCCGATACTGCTTTACAAAGCTGAAGGAGGAGCTATTATTTGGCGCGATCTTAAAGTTCCAGTAGAGGGAGATATTCTGTACTGCTTTGGATAGCTGTGCCAGTGTTTTGAAGTATTCAACTGTAAAAGCCATCCTGCAGATAAACTCTTTTATTTGTTCATTATGAACTCTTTATATGGTATTGGAACTCTGAATACAACGGGTGAAAACTTTCGCCGAAGCTATGAGATGAAAGAAAATTAATGTTTTTTAAATCAAAAATAAAACGGATGTAGAGCAATCAGTTGTTCAAGATATTTTTTTCCGAAATTTCAAATGAAATAATTTAATCATTCAAAATTAATTTTCTGTTGCACTGAACTTTAAAAATTACTGATTCAATCAGTTGGTTTAACCGCTGGTTCGGTAACTTTTCAACGTAAAACAAATGCTGATTAAACAGCAATATTTATTGAATCCTCATCAACATTTGCTGACCAGTATAGTTAAAAATGACAGTCCGAACAAACTTCAGTTTTACTGAACGTTCGTCAATTAATAAATTACTGAACAGATTACCGTACGTTCAGCTGTGTAAAAGTCGGTAAAATATTGCTGAAGTCGGTAAAGAAAACTAAGTGTGTACTGTGAATTTTCATCTCGATCCGACATCCGATTTTTCTCGTAGTTACAGGGCGATGAGTGTCAAAGTTTTCAAATCGCCATATAGAGTGACAATATGTACAACACCGAAAGAAGAAGAAAACACAATACGAACAAGGTGTGCTTTGTTCTATTTCGTACACGTTGTGTAGTGATGTCAATAATAATAATAATAATAATAATAAAAATAATAATAATAATAATAATAATAATAATAAAAATAACTGCTACGGCTGCTGATTCATGATGTTTTGCTTGACTTACATATGCAGAAGTAACAGAAACGCAGGTTCGTTTCGTTTGTTAGATTTCGTTTAATTGGTTTAATCGAAATAAAGCATGAGATAGTAAGAATAGGTTTAACTACGTTCAAAACTGTTCCAATTTGTAGGTTATATTTGTTGGTAGTTAACGAACCAACTTCGGCTATTCCGTTTATTTGAATCCGGTTTCGGAAGAATTGGAAAAGTGTGATCAAAAACTGCAAAAAGGATCTCACTCACTTTTCTTGGAGATGGCCAAATCGATTTTCACAAACTTATAGGTTCAACAGAAAAAAATTACAGTTTCATACGGAATTCCTTAATTTGTTGTGGATACAACTTTCGGTTCCGGAACTACAGGGTAAACAGGATTTATAGAGTTTGTGAGATTAGATCCGAACAAATTATCCTATTTCTATTCAATAAACAGTTGTTTTTGCGAATTTCACGGTTATGTTTATGTTGTAATGAGTAATATGAGAAAGGCATCATTACACCATTAGGTGGATTAAAATAGGTTTTTATTTGACCAACCAATTCCACAGCGGACACAAGTGATTCTCAGTCGGAACTGTTGGGTTCAATACAATTTATTGTATTTTGATGAAAAAATATATTTTTTACTGTGCAATATGTTTTTCTTATGTTTGTTTTAGCTGCTAAATGAAAAAAAAAGTTTTTATCTATCTGCAGGGCCGAAATGGCTGAAAAATTCGGTTTTATCAAAAATAGCTCTAAAAAATGAGTGTTTTTGTGATCTTTCACAATTATCTGGAAAAATAATGCGATGATATAAATTTTTTCTTTCAAATAAACCTTATTATGGCTACAAAGATTACATTCGGACACATTTTTGGAAAACCTTTTCACGTTTGCCGTAGAAAATCGACGAATTTCAAAAATTTCAACGAAATCGGTTATATGAAATTCGTGAAAAGCCATCTATGAGAAAAGTTAGAAAACATATTTTCATTATTTTGCATAACTCCGGAACCGGAAGTCGGATCCAAATAATATTCAGGATATTTTTATGGGACTACAAGACCTTTCATTTGAATCTAAAATTGTGGAAATCGGTTCAGCCATCTCTAAGAAAAGTTAGTGCACTTATTTTCACATTTTTTTGCACATTTTATTCCATAGTTCCGGAACCGGATATCGGATCCAACTAATATTCTGGAATTTTGTATGGGACCACAAGACCTTTCATTTGAATCTAAGTTTGAGAAAATCGGTTCAGCCATCTCCGAGAAAAGTTAGTGCACTTATTTTCACTATTTTTAGCGCATTTTATCCCATAATTTCGGAACCGAAAGTCGGATCCAAATAATATTCAGGAATTTTGTATGGGACCACAAGACCTTTCATTTGATTCTAAGTTTGTGAAAATCGGTTCAGCCATCTTCGAGAAAAGTTAATGCAAAAACGTTACATACACACACAGACATTTTGCGTAATCGACGAACTGAGTCGAATGGTATATGACACTCGGCCCTCGGTTCAAAAGTCGGTTTTCACAGTGATTGCATTCCCTTTCTATATGAGAAAGGCAAAAAACTCATTTTATCAGAGCCATTTTTGATAAGACTCGAAAAATCCTCCGAATTTTTTAACCATTTTTGCACTGCAGATAGGGTAAGGGCTCCCTATTTCATCTCATTTGTAAGGACGTTACCTTAAAAACCTGATTTAGCCACCAGAATCACTACGCTTTTTTCATATTTCTGCTTAATTCGCCTTGCTCCACATTGGGAATTGATTCACATTCCTTGGAAAATAAAATAATAATTGAAAAATCAGCTAAAAGCACTACTATGTTCACTACTGTGCTCCAAATTTCACCTCAAAGGTTTTGTATTCTTCCTATCGTTGGCCTTTATTCATCCCATAAATTATCAATGGCGACAGCAATCAAAACCAAAATATTGCACTATTACACTCTCAGGTTCAAAATGTCAGAATTTACCTTAAAAAGAGTCTAATGCCAACTATGACACAACACACGATATTTAAAAAAAACAGTTTGGAATCATTTCAACGTTTAAAATTTTTTTGGATCGTTTTTATTACCTTTCGTTTCAAATTTAAAATTTTACTCTGCAGTTAATTTGGAGAAATTAGAAAAAAAAAACAAAAATAGAATTGTTACTATTTAGGCATTAGCTAAGACAAGACCTGGCAACTGGGGTTTGGGGCTTTTGTTCCAAAATGGACCAGTTTCTGATTGGCTGATTTTGAAGTTGCCACCCGCACATTGTGAAAAGAAAAAATATTTGCAGGGCACGCGAGCAATGATGCCAAGTATAAAGAAAATCAGAAATGAAGTTTATTAAAAAGAATAATTTTAGCTCATTAATGAAAATGAAAATTGTTTATAGTTTATAGTGGCAGCACTGTGTAATAAAATCAGCATCAAGCCTTTTTTGTGAATTGAAGTGTCTTTGTAGTGAATTAAAGTGTAACCATAAAAGATTTGTTAAATTAGTGTAAACTCGAAAGTGTGTTTAGTTTTACGAGAAAAATGAACTGTTGTGTTTCACACTGTGGTCGCACTAAGCAATTCTATCCAAACAAGATTTTTTGCGGTTTCCAAACGATCCAGTAATACGTCAACAATGGAATCGATTTTAAGTTCAACATGAGATATTTCGTGTTTTGTCATCAAAGCTCAATTAATTGTTTTTAAGCATTAATATGTAATAAAAGATGCATTCACCAAAACATTTTTCATGTTTATTGCAAATCAAAAACCGAGTCTAAAAATTTAAATTAAATAAATATATTTTTCTTAGCATAAAATTATTTAAACATCTGTAAATATGGCTACACTGTCGTCGATACGTTAGTATTTATCCTACAGGGCGAAAATGACGAAAAGGATGATTCGAAAGGAAGAATAAGAAGCCAGTTGTCAGGTCTTGTCTTAGGGTATTAGCCCTTTTAAAAACAAAATGTAGAACCAGAGATGCCATTCATACAGATTTATTTGTATTGTATAGATTTTTTCGTTCGCGTTCGTAACCATAAAAGATTTGTTAAATTAGTGTAAACTCGAAAGTGTGTTTAGTTTTACGAGAAAAATGAACTGTTGTGTTTCACACTGTGGTCGCGCTAAGCAATTCTATCCAAACAAGATTTTTTTGGTTTCCAAACGATCCAGTAATACGTCAACAATGGAATCGATTTTGAGTTCAACATGAGATATTTCGTGTTTTGTCATCAAAGCTCAATTAATTGTTTTAAGCATTAATATGTAATAAAAAATACATTCACCAAAACATTTTTCATGTTTATTGCAAATCAAAAACCGAGTCTAAAAATTTAAATTAGATAAATATATTTTTCTTAGCATAAAATTATTTAAAAATCTGTAAATATGGCTACACTGTCGTCGATACGTTAGTATTTATCCCACAGGGCGAAAATGACGAAAAGGATGATTCGAAAGGAAGAATAAGAAGCCAGTTGTCAGGTCTTGTCTTAGGGCATTAGCCCTTTTAAAAACAAAATGTAGAACCAGAGATGCCATTCATACAGATTTATTTGTATTGTATAGATTTTTTCGTTCGCGTTCGTTAAATCAGATTAAAGATTTTCTAAATTTAATACAGATTTGTAAAGGTTCATAAAAAGTGAGAAGTCAAACGTTAGACTTTTCTCTCTAAGTATCTATTAGTATTTGAATATAGTACTTCTTTAAAAGTTTATTAATCAACGGACAAATCACATGTTAAAATGGAAATCTTGTGTGCAAATGTTTGATGATGAACACTGATAAACATTTATATTAAAATTTAAAACCAATTTGAATTTGATTTGAATTTGATTCATTTTATTAGTGAAAACAGATATAGCAGATATAGAGTGCCTATAACCAGAGTGACGACATCTCATCCGTAATGCTGGCAACAATTTAAAACATTCCATTAGCTTGACATTGATTTGACAGGTCGTTTGCTCGTTTGGAACTGTTAGCTGTTATTCCAAACGAACAGCTGTCGCCACTCTGATTATAGTCATTATAGCACACAATTTTCTATGAAAATATCTGGCATCTCTGTGCACAGCCGATGAAACATACACATTTAACAGTGTTGTGGTGACGTATTAGGTTCTCTGACAGCTCACTTAAAACCACAAATGCAAATGAGATTGGTTTGTTTTCATCAGGAAACGCATGAATTAAACACGATTTAGACGATCAATCAACTTCCGTCGACGTCCAGATTATTTTTATAAATTTTTTTAGCCGAATATTGCTCACGTATCCGACGTTAAAATATTCCGTGAACTTGACGTAGTATCCTTTCATATGAATTGCTCACAATTAATGTTGTTGTTCCGTAATCGTTCCATGCAGGTGATAGTCGCTTGATGCTGCGTGTGAATCGCTTTTACATATTGTTTTGTTTTCATCAGGAAACGTGTTGGCCACCCATTTTTCAGTAGGGCCGCCGTTCATTTTTCACCGGGCATAGAAACCTCAATAGCGGAAAGGAACCAGTGCTACTAGATTTGCCACAATGGCTATTTGATTAGTATTGAACACGCTCTATTTGGTACTATTAGAATCCGAAACAGTTTTATTTATATATAAATATCAATGATATAATTAACCTAATGTCACGGATACCAAAAAATACTTGTTGATGATAATTTAAAGAAGAAAAAACAATTTTTTTTAACATTATGAGAAAACTTGGCAACCTTGCGATACGAAATGAGATAAAAACAAAGCGCAATCAAGTGAATTAAGTGCAATTTTTCATCTCATATTTTTTATAGCTTTTATTGCTTATCAGGTAATTTAAGAAGTCTTCAATCGTTGACGAAACAAGTGGAAAGTTATCATTACTAACTATAGGGTCATCCAACATTGAATAGTGGTGTAATTATGTGAAATAGTGATCATGTTTTGAGACGAGCCGATTAGTAAATATTCAGAAACATGATGAATTGTAAAACCTCAGACGAAAGTGGTTCCTAAATCAAAAAGTGAGTTTATTTTAAATCGTATCTTTGAAGGTTTTTAAACTATTTTTTTCAATTGGAAAGTGTGACAAAACCTAGAATAAATGTTTTAAAACGTTCCACAGTTTCGTTCAGGTACGTTTAAAGATATGATTAATGTTCAAAGTTATGAGGTGAAGGAATGAGATGGAAATTAGAGCTGAGATGAAATAGGGAGCCCTTACCCTATTTAAAACTTTTTCAAAGGTCTGTATTTTTCTGGTTTCGGCAAATTTTTCAAAATTTTCATCGAAAATTTCCTAGAACCACCCGCGCGCATGGTACTTGGACGATGGCCTTAAACTGTAACATACACTTGATTCTTTTCCCAAAAATTGTTGAGGGGAAGAATCAAGCTTTTAATTGTTACGATACTTAACAAACAACACACACTTCATTGTACAAAGCTTGTGCGCAATTCACCGATGAAAATTAGTACGATAACTCAACTGTATCCAGCATAGTTCTTAAAGAATATTGAAATGTCTACTTATGTTCAATGGAAAAGTTTCAATGAATATGTAACAATAAATCTTATGGTTTCTCTGCAACATTGTCTCAGGTGACTTGGTGGTATAAAGCTAAAGCAGAGTGCTTTATTGAATATATTATTTTTACTACCATGGAGTAGGAAGGTAAGTTTCTTGAGACATTATCAACTATTCAACCAATTGTCTTTCAGTTATTTTAGTCAAGGGCGAGAAGTCCGAAGAAACTATATTTGATCCGCATACATACGACCAATGTTGCGACATGTTCAACAGTTCGGAATTTATTTCAAAGAAGAATAACACGCTAGGTAATTTCTTGTGTAATCAGTGTAAGTGGATTTATAGGAATTCGGCAATAAATCATTCGATGGTATGAACCGTTTTATCAACAGCAAAAATACGACCAACTTTGAAAAGCAGATCAAGACTTGAAAAAAAACTGTCGGAACTGAAATGGTTAGTAGCAAAGCCACCCTGATGAATCGGGTTATAGTGCTGATCGGTTTAATATATATTAGTTATAATTATAATAACACGTATGCGAAAATAAACCAAATTAAAATTTGAACAAATATTTTTTTACTTTTGTTGAATAAATGATTTTTATCTTCAGTGTTATTTTGTATCTTCTTCTTTCAATGAAAATATTTGTTAAAAAATCTAAATCAATTAAAGGAAAACAAATTGCAGCTTCAACCAATTCTACTCATTAAATTAAACCATTGATGTTATTATTTCAATAAAATCAATAAAAATTGTCCAAACTTAATTATTCGTACAATATTTAATAGTTTTATTAGGCATCCTGCGGCTCCAGCCTAAAATAGACTCTTGCGAATAATCTTATCAAACTATTGTAAACTATAGTATACACTGAAGTCTTTTTTATGCGAGTTTATGCACAAAAAAACGCATAAAAAACTGCATAACTCTGAAAATTCGCATAAAAAAATCGCATAACTCTGAAACTGCGCATAAAAAAACCGCAGAAAGTACACCGCATAATTCTGAAAATTCGCATCAAATAACGCATAACTCTGAAACTTCGCATAAAAAATCGCAATATACTGTGATACCTTTTTGACATTTTGAACAGTTCTAATTCATACTCATTGAATTCCAATGCAATCAAAAAAATTCAACTGTCATTGAAATATTTAAAAATGAAACTGGAATATAAGTAAAACTTTTTTAATTGTAGGTCATTTGAATTATAATTTATTTTTATTTCCAGCTGTATAATTTCAATATTATTTCATCCTAATATCATTCGCACTAAAAAGACTAATATAATACATACTAATACAAAAACTCAATGATAATCATTGAACATGAACATCATACACACTACAAAATGAATAGTATGGCTGTTGTGATGACTAATTTTGAAACGAGCAATCAAAAAAATTCAACTGTCATTGAAATATTTAAAAATGAAACTGGAATATAAGTAAAACTTTTTTAATTGTAGGTCATTTGAATTATAATTTATTTTTATTTCCAGCTGTATAATTTCAATATTATTTCATCCTAATATCATTCGCACTAAAAAGACTGCATAATACAAAAACTCAATGATAATCATTGAACATGAACATCATACACACTACAAAATGAATAGTATGGCTGTTGTGATGACTAATTTTGAAACGAGAATCATCTACATTTTGAAATCTTTCAATTTACAAGTGTATGTGTTTCAAACCAATTTTCAATGATACTCATACAAATCATTTTTTTTTTGAGAGAGGGGAAATTGAATGACCGACTTTCTAAAACCATCTGATAATCGTTATGGGGTTCGGATAAATAAAAAACCATTCAGTTTGTGGGCGGTAATTTCTTTCAGTGTAATTACAGATTTTTTAGATTAGCATCACTTTTCTCATACGAATAGGCAACGCAAATGTAAGCACTAGTTTGGCTGTGTGACATAAACACTGAAGCATGCTTTTGTGAACTATTCTAATCAATCTGAATCAATTGGTGTCAAAATTAGTATCCGAAATTATTTAATAAAAGTATGAAATATATTTTCATGAGACTGTTATGAAAGAAGAGAAAGGCATTATCACACCATTAGGTGGATTAAGAAGGGTTTTTATTTTATAATTTATTATAACGAAACATTTCAAGAATGTTTTGTCAAGTTTTGAAGTCAATCGAAGTAGAAATCTTGGGCCTGTGCGCCGAGCTCTTGCTTCGTAGAATGAGGTAGCCATAGATAAAGGTCCATTACTTCTAGAGTTTCGTTCCAATAGGCTTGAAAATTTCACAGAAAATTCTTGAAATTTTTTACTATAATATAAAGAAAATAATAAATGATTTTTTAAAAGTGTTAGACCCTAAAACGCCCCCCCTTAAATGCACCACGCTGGTTTTTTGTTGCTGCGATGATATCCGTCTCTCTTTGATGGCACTGATTGAATCGTGTAAAGAGTTTCTAGAGAGCATTCTTTGATACGATAAAAGCCATCCTTGGTTGTGACGATCAAAACAACTAATAACAGTACGAAGACGTGGTATTAAATAACACAAGATGATAATATTTTACGAATAGAATGCAATCACATTTCATCAGAATGTATCCATAACTAATAAATTAGTTCCAGCCACTAAAGTATTATATGTATAACTTTATTTTTAGCAACTAAAATAAATATTTCGGATATATCTGGAACAACGTCGATCTTGGCCACAACTGCCGTGGTAGTAAATGATTTGAAGCAGCGTCGGATGCGAGAATACGATTTCAGTTGGGATAAAGCACTTCAATCTGATGGTGATTGTGGTATCAAACTACAATATACTCATTGTCGCTTATGGAGTTTAGAAGAACAATTCGGACATTATTGTATAAAAGCTAAATGTTCTCCATTATTGTTGTCTGAAAAGGAAGCGATAGATTTGGTATTTGAAATAGCCAAATTCGATGCGATTTTAATAGAATCTATGGAAAGGAAGGAGGCTTGCGTTCTAGTGAATTACTTATTCCAACTGTGGTAAACTTAATACGATTGTAATGTTTAAAATAATCCGATATAAGATAGATTTCTGTTTTTTCAGTAACTGTGCTAACCGGGCTGTGCATACCCTGAATGTGAAAAACGAAGATTGTATAAATAAACGGATTCAACGAATGATACTCTTCACAACAGCACGAAAAGTTCTTTATGTTGGAATGAAGGTTCTAGGGCTCACACCGTTATTGAAAATGTAAAGCTATACAAATAGTTTCCCGAATACTCTCATATCACAAAAAGCATTTATTACATCGCCTAAATTAATGAAAGAAATTACCGACCACAAACTTGTTAAGTGCATACGCTGTCCGTTTGAGCGGCGGCGGGAGGAAAGAGCGAAAGGAGTGTTTCTTTTCCACAATTAAAAAAAATTGTTCTTCTGTAAACTTTCTTTACTTCTGATTCTTCACAATTAACAACACGGTTCTATTTTCATCTTAGAACTTTTATTTACTACTGTTTCTTCACAATTAACAGCTCGGTTCTATTACCTCTTAGAACTTTTATTTACTTCTGTTTCTTCACAATTAACAGCACGGTTCTATTTTCATGCCCATGGGCAGAAAACTATTAAAAAAACCGTTATTATTCGTTATCCTTTTTTCAGTAGCACTAAAGCGGATCTACGCCTCTAGGACTGTATGTTTTGTTCACTTTAAATATCTAAACTATGCAACCGCGACTTGCGACCTTTCTGGAAAACTGATTGCACTTGAACTCACGTGAACTGACTGTCCGACTAACGGCTATTTCCGGTCCACTCTTTGGAACCGACTAACTAACTTGTATACGGGCCAACGCCCGAGACTAACGGATAATTTCCGCGAACACTCTGAGACTGACAACCTCCTAACTCTTACATAGTTACATAGTGGGTTTTAAGCTCCTAACATTTACTTTCGGGTAAAGCCCGAAGATTTTAGTACAAGCCTAGCTTGTGATTTTAAGTAGAAAGTTGATCCTACTTTCTCCTGACGTTCTATCGAAAGCCGAAACCACTGTCACTATGCCAGAGGCAATGACCAGTGTCCGTGAAAAAAATAACTTTGTTTCTACAACATTGCTGCGCTGACTAATGCCCGGAACTGTCTATGGGTTTATAACAAAGTTTCTTAAACATCGTTGCGATTACTAATGCTCGAAAATGTGCATGCTTCTATAACAAAGTTTATACATGAAGGTTGCGGCTACGCTGATATGAGGGTTTGCTTGATGCGTTTCCTTCACAATTTCCTACTTTTTTATAATACTAGTAAATTCAAAGGAAAATTTGCTATGGGCGCTGCATGCCCCCTTACTTACTGAACTTGATGTTACCTGAAGGGTGAACATCAAGTCGAATGCGTTGGTTTATAACATTGATTTTTGTAACTGGATCACAAATTTCTGTGTTTCTAATTACTGTTGCCCAACTTATTTACACATGGGATTTTTTGTTGTTTTCGTTTTTGCTATACGTGAACTAAATTCCCTAGCCTTACAGTGGTTTTCGTGTATGTGTTCTCTGACGCCATCCTGTTCCATGGTATGCTTCTATTGTTGCTTTATCTGTGGGGTGATCGAATGGTTGCTAGTCCATGTCGTTTTCATTCCTAATGACTCTTCCTACCGTGTTGGTGATTCATACTAGAGCTTCTCGTTGATTAATCATACGCTTAATTGGGTATAGTTAAGAATTGATCGTTGTCTCATTTGCGTTTCGGGCATCATTGGAATTGGAATTACATTGAAATTACTGCCAGTAGTAATAATCGTTGTTGTGTTGTGTTGAGGCTTCTAGCGGGTTTTTCATGTTTTTCATTTGATTTCGTGATTGTTTTCTCCGTACCACAATTGAATTGTAAATCCATATACTTTTTTCGTATGAAAATGATGACTTGGAATTCAAACATGGAATTCAAACGCCCAATACGCAACGTCAAGTCAGGTCATACAACTTTTCAGTCTGACAATAAAGTTTCATGGCGCCATGACTTCCTTGAATATCATTCAAATTGGTTTCAAATTATGATATAAATGTATTTCAGCGTTCATCACTAAACAGCTGCACGAAAAAAATTTCATTTTAATATGGGCAATCAAACACGCTCAGATGGAAAAGTTTCAGTATTTCTTTCTTACTTTTTGTGGTATCTGTATAAATCTGTATTTAATTTGAAAAATCTGTATAAAATCTGTACTCTGTATTAAATCTGTATGCGCATGTAAAAATCTGTATAAATGGCATCTCTGCGTGGGAGTTCGAATGACAGATACACTTCAAACAAGATTAGGTAAAAATAGGTTGGATTAGTTTTAAATTACCCAAACTTATCTAGACTAGATGGGATTAAATGAGATTAGAGAAAATTATTTTGGAATGACATGAGTTTATTAGTATGAAATTGTCTAGAGTTTAGAGTGATTTGCCCCTTGCCAGACATTGTAATTTCGGATAGAGGAGCAGCTTTTACTTTAGATTTGTTTAAAGCTTTCACTAAAGATAATGATTTTCGACATCAGCTCGTGGCGACTGCGTGTCCGCAGGCTAACGATCAAATAGAACGTTACAATCGAACTCTCATTCCTTTACTTAGTAAGATAGTAGAAATTCGTAACCGACAATGGGATACAGTTCTCATTGATGTTGAATTTTTTCAAAATAATACAGTTAACCGTGCTATTGGTTGTGTACCTTCACGTTTGCTTTTTGGTGTACTGCAGAAGCGCTACGTTGAAGATGATTGAACAAAATACGTGATTGAGTTGAATTCGAATGACGATCGGAACTTAACTGAAATTCGTGAGAAAGCATCGCAATCGATTAGTAAGCTGCAAGATTATAATAAACAGCAGTATGATAAACGATGCAAAGTTCGTACTCGTTACAACGAAGGAGATCTTGTCTCGATCCTTAACGTGAAGCAAGTAGGAATTAAAGGAAAATTAATGCCAAAGTTTAAAGGCCCGTACGTTGTCAAGAAGGTTATTGATCACAATGTGGTATCCTGAATTATGTTATATCCACATTGAGTAGGATTGGGTTGGCGTGTAGCAGTGGGTGACAGTGCGGAATAACGGTGGCATGCGTTGAGTCAGAGGCTGTGAACGAGTGTCTGGAATATAAGTGGATATCCGCGGATAGTATCACATTGGCGATCCTGCCACGATAAACTGAACTGGAGAATCTTAAATTCATTTTCATCGTAAGTATGATTAAGACGATTTGCAAACGACGAGAAAGCCGGAAAAAAGAAAGAACGATGGTAAGCTTTTTTTTTCAAGTGTTGCCAGAAGTGCGCAATGAGTAAGCCAAGTTCAGCTCATGGCAAATAAAATTAAAAATAATCAGTGAAAAAAAAACAAAAGAAAAACCTGTTTTAATACACCTAGTGGTGCAATGATGCCATTATCATGTACATACAATATTGTAGTATTCTATTCAAAAATTTTCTCTTCGATTTTTGAAAGAAACCAAGAGATTGTTTGTGCATAACATACAGAATAAAACAGTGCTTTGATTGCGTAGGTCATCCTTAAGAAAACGAAGTGGGTTCACTATTATATGCGCTTCCGGCACCGGAACCCGAGAACCGGTATAATCAAAGTCGGTTCGTACGAACATCAACTAACCAACCAAAAATCACTGCATATTTTCGGATGCAACAAACATTTAAATCGTAATTTTGAGTGCGTACTAGTAGAGTTTGTACGCCATACTCTACTAGTACGCACTCTAAATTACGATTTAAATGTTTGTCGCATCCGAAAATATGCAGTAATTTTTGGTAGGACCATAAGACCTTTCAATTGACCCTAAGATTGGGAATAACGGTTTAGAGTGCAGTTTATAACATTTTTTACGGTTTTTGTTCCGCCAGTTTAAGTGACGGTGTACAATATTGAACACACTTCACCCTATAACTCCGGAACCGGAAGTCTGATTCGGACGAAATTCAGGAATTCCGTATGGGACCGGGAGACCTTTCATTTGAATCCAAGTTTGTGGAAATCGGTCGAACCATCGCTGAAAAAAGTGAGTGAGATCCATTTTGGTATATATGACCACTATTTCCGGTACTTCCGGAATCGGATACCGGGAACCAGGATAGCCGAAATCGGTTTGTTTAGTTGCCTACTGACAATGACTATCGACTGGTGTAGTTTTGAGACCAGTTTAGAATTTTTTTTTCGTATTTTGTTTCGCCGGTTTAAGTGACGGTTTAAGTGAACACACTTTACCCTATAATTCCGGAACCGGAAGTCGGATCCGGATGAAATTCAGGAATTCCGTATGGGACCGGGAGACCTTTCATTTGATTCTAAGTTTGTCAAAATCTGTTCAGCCATCTCCGAGAAAACCTAGTGAGATTATTTGACACATACACACACACTCATACACACACAGACATTGCTAAGCTCGATGAACTGAGTCGAATGGTATATGACACTTAGCCCTCCGGGCCAATTTTCACTAGTCGGGTTTTCAAGTGATTGCATAACCTTTCTATATGAGTTCAATTGAGTTCAACTCAGAGTTCAGAAACGTGCGAAACAGGACAAAAGCAAAAAACTGTCAGCACTGCTTTTTAAAACATATGGTTGATTGAAATGTGAACGAGATAGAGTAGCAGCTGATGTCCTTTGGATAACTTTCGGTACCGAAAAACACATGTTTATTCCGTATACAAAGAAAGTAGTATAAACTGCTTCCGTATACGTTACATACACGTAAAATTTATAAATTGATTAGAATATGGCAACAGAGGCATTTTGTGCGAGAGTGATTTGGTTTTCGAATCATGCCCGTGCTGGTGTTCAGTTATGTGAGTGTCTAGCGTTATGGAGTGCTTGAGGATTCAAGTAACGTGTGCGAACGAAAGAGTTTCACCCGCTGCTATTCGCACTCGATCTTATGTTTGGTGCAATTCATCGAGAGGAGCGCAGGACGGTTGCTGTTTCCAGTCGGTGCTTCTAGAGCATGTACATAAGCTGTTTGTGCGCGGTGGTGTCATTTTCATATATATTATGGACAACCACAGATTCTGTAATCCAATATTCTACACATATTTTGTGCTACAGATCGCATTTTTTTTTCATGTGAAGAGTTTGCAACTTATTACAGAGAGCGTACGCAAGAATAAATCTAATTTGGGTTCTGAAGTGTCGAGTTTTTCTGCAGAAATTTTTGAATTTTTTTCTGGTTAAGCGGAAAAGGGTTGAAGGATTGAAGTATAAATGGAGGCAGATGTTGAAGACTGGCATGGACAGCTTATAGGATAGAAAACCGCGGTTAGCCTCAATCAAAACCACGGTTAGGGCTCTTTTGGTAGACTACAAATATATCTCGGTAATTACAATTGTTAATAACTGATATTTATTAATACTGTTGTTGATGGGGAGGATGTGGTATCCTGAAATATGTGATATCCACATTGAGTAGGATTGGGTTAGCGTATAGCAGTGGCTGTCAGTGCGGAATAACGGTGGCTTGCGTTGAATCAGAGGCCGCAAACGAGTGTCTGCAATATAAATGGATATCCGCGGAAAGGAGAATATCACACAATAGATATGTAATTTCCGATTTAGATGGATACCAAGTATCTAACCGTCGTTTTGAAGGTGTATTCGATCCTATGAACATGAGACCGACGACACGACCTGCCACTCGTCTATCAAAACTGTATCGTAAATTTAACTACCCCTCAGTAACTGGAAATGTCAAATCGGAAACGTTAGTGAATTTTTTTAAACTGGCAGCACAAGTTGATTTATTTATTGATTTTGAATAACAGTCACCATAACCTTGGTTACTGCATATCGAAGGCAAGATGAATGTAAACAAAATAAATTTCATATCGGTTATTATATTACGGAACATTTTAATGGATTTACCTGACTCGAGCGGAATGTAAAAATTTAGGAGTATGAGTTATGTCTTTTATAAAGCCAAGTTCAAAATTCAGGTCTTGACTTGAAACCGTTGTGTGAGAAAGAAGACATGGAAATGACCGACAACGAGCTGAGCGAGGCTTGTGCTCTGCGGTACCTGCATAACGTACGGTAAAATGATTTCTTTGTGGAATTCCACTAGTAATCCTCGAATAGTGGCCAACAAGGAGAAATACTGTTTCCACTGCTGCGCAATCAACCGACACAAAACAATTTTGACACCGGCATATTACACCGAATCCTACTGCCCAGAAAAGCTAGCAGTGGAAGTGTACGGATGAATCGCTGGAAGTAGATCATTGTCCTCGTTCGTTGATTTTATCCATAGTTTCGATTAAATTCAGAAAATGCATTTCTGCTTAATTTAGACAACGTTTAACACTAATATTCCACCGCTTTCAAAACATGTTTATTTGTTTTGGGGTTCCTTGGTAACCAGTACATAGCAACTTAAAAAGTGTTGCTCGAGAAGATTATTTTTATCATTTACAAGGGGTCGCTAGATTTGTGGTAACTGGCGGTGAATCGTTAGCGAACAGTTTTAATGCTGATTTTTCTTCTGAGTGCCTGGTCGTGTCGTCGATGAGACTGTACCAAAAGGTCAACAATGATTATTCGGACTCTGATATTGAATATGAGGAAATCGAGTATCTAGATGATGAGTTTCAATGATCGAATTATTATAATAAAAAACTGCGAGTAAAATTTAAATTTGAATCGATTACGATTAAAGCACAGACTAACAGACATGACAGTATGAGTAAATTCTTATAAAAAATAATTTTTCGTGATGCGCTAGCTCCACCTATATTGTACTGCGCGAACTATTTACTATCTGTACACCCCTTGTGTTATGTAGAAGTTTTTTTACTAGATGGTTTCCTCTCGTTTGTCAACACCGATCAGCTGCTTGCAGGGATGCCTGATTTCATCAAAATATTTGAAAATGAATCGTCACAATAAATTATTGGATTACGTTGATAATATATTTAACCTTTTCGCGATGTTGGAAGGTAACCATTTATTTGACTCAACGTTGTTCATCTAGACTATTTTTTATTGTGTTGGTAGTTTTCACCAGAAATTAAGTGGCTGCAGACCAGAAGCAAGTAAATATTGTAACAAAACGGGTTCGATTTTGTCTTGCGTTGGAGGATGAGAAATAGGCACAATTATGTATATAGTTTTGGGAATATGTATTGAATCTGTATCCTGCATGAAATTCGCATGGACGTATACAAATCAATACATTAAAGGTAATTCTGTATGAATGGCAACTCTGTTGGTAAATGAAAAAAATAAACACAGTCTAGATGACAGACAGGATGTTTTTGATAGGGTAACGTGGCGCCATCATGACACATGTGAGAACTGTCCCAAATAAAGGAATATTCGAAATGACCGTTAAAATGATTAAAGAATCTAATTTGAGTGTCCTGTCTGTTAGTCTGTGATTAAAGGGTTTAGTACACTCAAATAAAAATTCACGTTCGATTCACTTGAAAAATCACGTAAAATGGTTTCAACTGTCAAATTGAATATTTTACGTGACGAAAATGAATGTTATACGAACATCCCCTAAAATGTATAGAGTCATCACATAAGGTTTACGTGAATTGACCAAACGTCAAACAATCTACGTGAATTTCCAGTGTGAAAAAATCGATTTGAAAATTGAAAGCAGTGGCCCTCGAAGTGTAAGTAGTGTAAATATTTGCGAGAAAAGTTATTTAATTATAATTTTTTACTCCATCGACCGGACTATTTAAGTTTGAAAGTTTCCATGTGTTCAACTGGACCGAGTGCCTGCGTGAGTCCGGAAGTTCACCCGCTCCTGCCGAATGCTTCAAACAGGCCGTCTTTATGAAGCTAGAGACACTGGAACCATGTAATGCGACTTCAACCTGCATCGATATAGTGTTGTGTCAGTTCTTGGATCTCGACTTCGGCTTCGGTTAGATGGCAGTGACAACAAAAACGATTTCTGGAGGCTTGTCGATTTGAGATACCACGACGTTATTAGTTGCTTTATAGCCATTGGAATTATATGATAATTTTCTGAAATAAATGTTTTATATTTCATGGCATTTTTCATTTCATAGATTTGTAAAAAAATCTGAAATCTCCCTTATGACTTCAACCAATATATAAAATAGTAATTCTCTGGTATCCAAATTTGATATGAACTGATAGGTAAATGTGATATGAACAGTACATTACATTTTACCTATGAAACACGTAACTTTTACTGGGTTATGCATTAAACAGCTTTTAAATGCCAGTCCATTAAAACCTACGTGAAAAGTAGGGTGGAAAATATTCACATAACTTTTCACGTAACTATAATATGATTATTATTTTGAGTGTAGGATTACGGTTATTATATCTATGTAAATATCTAAATGTAAACATGCAATGGTTAACTAAGAGAACAGATGAATCAGTAAGCTGTAGAGGCCGACAGAAGCATCAGGATGGACGAGCTGTAGCAACGTTAAAAATCCTATCCCTCAGTAGAGTTTTACCCCTCCAATAAAATTTTGCGTTAACTGTCACTTTATTAATGTAGCGTAAGAGTGTATCCGAGAAACTTCTCGAATAAGAGACTTCCCTTCGAAACGTATGAAACATTCTCGACCAGACCGCCAAAGAATAAAGTTCGTTCTGTATTTTATCTATACATTAAAGTAAAAAACGTGTTTAATGTGAAACCGCGTCCGAACGTCCCGTGAAATGCGACAATAGAATGAATAGGTTGTTAAGTATCGTAACAATTCAAATCATAAAATTTGCTCATACATGTTTTCTTGGAAAACAATCAAATGTACAGTTTGAATATTGTTCGAAACACCATGTGTACAATAAATTCAATTGTGAATCGTAGAAACAATATATTGAATCGTTGGAAATGAAAAAAAACTTGTCAAGATACAATAAAATGAGTTGTAACCCATAGATCTAATTGTGAATCAATAGTTTTTTTTAAATAACTATTTATAGGAATATGAGTTAAAATTAAATTATTAAGATTTAAATTGGGTGTTCAGCCACAAGTGGTGACTATATATGATTTGGTTGTTACCATGAGGACATCATTTGCTTCCGCAATTCTGAGATTTTTGTGTAGGGAAAATTCTAAACCTAGTTGTATTGTGTAATGGGGAAAAGGAACTTATATACTAACTTACTAACTAATACAGAGAGCGAATCGATTCAATTGAAGATTGCATCCATTTTTGTCGGAATTTGCTTATAATATTATGTGACATTACATCTAATGGTTCTATATTTGTGAGTCTGTGTAACTCATTTGTACTAAACCAGGGAGGACGCTTCAAAATCATTTTCAGAATTTTATTCTGAATCCTTTGAAGCGTTTTCTTCCTGATGGAATAACAACCCGACCAAATTGGTACTGCATAAAGCATGTCTGGTCTGAAAATTTGTTTATAAATTAACAACTTGTTTTTTAGACAGAGTTTAGAATTTCCGTTTATAAGAGGATATAAACATTTAATATATTTATTACACTTTGCCTGGATTGCTTCAATGTGATCCTTGAAAGTGAGTTTTTTGTCATACGTTAAACCTAAGTATTTAGCTTGATCAGACCATGTCAATTCCAAGCCATTCAATTATGAGGAAAGATAATTAATTTCGTTTTTGCTGCATTTGGTTTAATTTTCCATTTTGACAGATAATCACTGAAAATATTTAAACTTCTTTGTAGGCGAATGCAGATCACTTAGATTTCTACATGTGGCTAACAGACTTGGGTCGTCTCAGAATAGCGATTTCTGACAACCAACGGGTAGATTTGAAAGATCAGAAGTGAAAATATTATACAAGATTGGAGCTACGCTCGAACCCTGCGGAACACCGGCTCGTACGGGTAGCAATTCAGATTTACAATTCTGATAGCTAACCTGGAGAGTACGATCAGTTAAAAAATTTTGAATCATTTTGATCAAATAAAAAGGAAACTGGAAATCAGACATTTTTGCTATTAAACCTTTGTGCCAAACACTATCGAATGCTTTTTCTATGTCTAGAAGAGCAACTCCAGTGGATAACCAAAAAGATTTATTTGCTTTTATCATGTTCGTGACTCTTACAAGTTGATGAGTAGATAAATGTTCATGACGAAATCGAAACTGCTCTGGTAAAAAAATTGATTTCTCATTTATATGAGACATCATTCTCAACAAGATATTTTTTTCAAAAAGTTTATTGATAGAAGAAAGTAAGCTAAATGGTCGATAACTTGATGTTTCTGCTGGGTTTTTATCAGGTTTGAGGATAGGAATTACATTAGCGTTTTTCCATCTTTTTGGGAAGTAAGCTAATGAAAAACACTTGTTGAAAATTTTAACCAGGAGTCTCAAGGCAACATCAGGAAGATTTTTAATAAGAATATTAAAAATTCCATCATTACCAGGAGCCTTCATGTTTTTAAGTTTCCTAATAATTGATTCAATTTCATCAAAATTCGTCTCAATAATGTCATCTTGTTATAACACTTGGGTTGAAATATGCTCATATTTCAGTGAGACTTCATTTTCAATAGGACTCACAACGTTCAAATTAAAATTGTGGACACTCTCGAACTGCTGAGCAAGTTTTTGAGCTTTTTCGCCATTCGTAAGAAGTATTTGATTTCCTTCCTTGAGAGCAGGAATTGGTTTCTGAGGTTTCTTAAGAACCTTAGAAAGTTTCCAGAAAGGTTTAGAATATGGTTTAATTTGTTCAACTTCTTTAGCGAAATTTTCATTTCGCAAAAGAGTAAATCTATGTTTAATTTCTTTTTGTAAATCCTTAACTATGTTTTTTATAGCAGGATCACGAGAACGTTGATATTGACGTCGACAAACATTCTTCAACCGAATGAGCAGTTGAAGATTGTCATCGATGATAGGAGAATTTAATTTAGTTTGAGCTTTGGGAACTGAAAGATTTCTAGCTTCGGTAATGTGATGATTCAAATTATCAATTGCTGTGTCGATGTCCGCAGAATTTTCTAAAATATTTTCATGATCCACATGATTTTCAATGTGAGATCTGTAATCCAACCAATTAGCTCTATGATAGTTGAATATAGAACTAATTGGATTAATTAAAGCTTCGTTGGAAAGTCTGAATGTTACTGGAAGATGATCTGAGTTAAAGTCAGCATGTGTGATCGGTTCACTACAAATGTGACTTTGATCTGTTAGAACCAGATCAATTGTAGACGGGTTTTTCACGGAAGAGAAACAAGTAAATTGTTTTCGTTAGAAGACGAATTGCCAGGCGTATCTGTTTTTTGTTTTAAATTCGAAGAAATAAGCGCCTTAGAAGAATTAGGCGTGGTATTTGTAACGGTTTTTTGATTTTCAGGTATGTTCTGTAAATTGAGAGTCGTTGATTTGACTTGTCTAATCGACGTTGTCTAATCGAACGAGCGTTTAAATTTTTTCCCTGACAGGACATTTAAAATAATTAGAATAAATAATGATTTCCATCGCAATTTGAACATGAAAATTTATCAGTGGTTTCATTCATTGGACAAACGTCTTTCAAATGCGATTTACCACAATTCAAACACCGTATATCCATATGACGCACCTTCTTTCCCCACAAAGATATCCACAAAGCCACCTGGAGATCACCTGATCAACATACGGAAAATCAAATCGACCACGTTCTCATCAACGGGCGATTCTTCTCCGACGTCATCAATGTCCGCACTTACCGCAGTGCCAATGTTGATTCTGACCACTACCTTGTCGCGGTTTGTATGCGCTCAAAACTATCAACGGTGCACAATACTCGTCGCACAGGAACGCCGGGACTCAATTTCGAGCAGCTACGTAGCATTCGTACTGCAGAGGAATACGCGCAACAACTGGAGTTATTGCTACCAACGGAAGAGCAGCTTGGCGCGGCGACTCTTGAAGACGTCTGGAGGAACATAAGGTCCGCCGTGAGTAGCACTGCTGCAACCGTTCTAGGTACGAGGATATCGAATCGAGGAAATGACTGGTTTGACGGCGAATGTCAGCAGCTGGTCGAAGAGAAGAATACAGCAAGGGCGAGGATGCTGCAACACCGCACTAGAGAGAACGAGGAACGATACAGACAGGCACGGAACAGACAGAACACGGTTTTCCGGAGGAAAAAGCGCCACCAGGAAGACCAAGATCGCGAAGCGATGGAACAGCTGTACCGCGCAAATGATACACGGAAATTCTATGAGAAGGTGAACCGCTCACGTAGAGGCTACACGCCGAAATGTGCAGAGATACCAGTGGTAACCTTCTCACGAACGAACGTGAGGTGATCGACAGGTGGAAACAGTACTATGACGAGCATCTGAATGGCGAAGCACAAGATACAGAGAACGGTACAGGAATCAATCAGGTTGCACGCCCAGCCGACGACAAAATTGATTGCCAGCCCCTGATCTGTCGGAGATAAGTGAGGAGATCGGCAAGCTGAGGAACAACAAAACCGCGGGCAAGGACCAGTTGCCAGGCGAGCTGCTCAAACATGGAGGAGAGGCACTAACTAGAGCGCTGAACTGGATGATTTCTAAGATTTGAGAGGAGGAGATTCAACCGCAGAAATGGATGGATGGAGTGGTATGTCCCGTCTACAAAAAAGGTTATAAGCTAGATTATTGCAATTACCGCGCAATCACATTGCTCAACGCCGCCTACAAGGTACTCTCCCAAATCCTTTGCCGTCGGCTATCACCAATAGCTAAGGAATTCGTAGGGCCGTACCAAGCGGGATTTACTGGAGCCCGCGCCACTACGGATCACATATTCGCGATAAGACAAGTACTCCAGAAGTGTCGTTAATACAACGTACCCACGCATCACCTATTCATTGACTTCAAAGCGGCATACGACACAATCGATCAAGAACAGCTATGGCAGATTTACATTTACATTTTTTCGGTTTTACATCTCCTCCAAGTCAGTCGATAAAAAAAAAACCGCTTACGTTGGAAACAGAAGAAACCAAGTACAGTATTGTGTAGTGAACAATAGACCTCGAAAATGAGTGAACCAAACGAACAAAAGCTACCGCCGGCACGAAAGAATACAATTGTTGTTGACTTTAGGCAGTGCAAAATTCGACCTTTGATACGAGAACTTGAAGGTTTGCTTAAGGAGCAAATGCAGCTGGACATTAAACGTGTGCATTTACTTCAATGCAATAAAACGAATAATGTTGTTTACATCCAGTTTTATAAAGAGTTGGATGCAATTCAATTCGCAAAAGACAATAACAATGTGCACTATGTGGAACACGAGAACATTAGGTACAACATTCCAGTATATATGGATGATAGTGCTATAGAAGTGCGTGTGCATGATCTTCACTCGAGCGTCACCGATTATTATATTCGCAAAACTATGTCCCAATACGGAGAGATTCTCTCTATCGAAAAAGAAAAGTGGAAGAATTTTTTCCCCGGTATTCTAAATGGCGTACATGTATTACGCATACACTTGAAGAAGCCTATACCTTCTTATGTGATTTTCGGTCAAGATACAAGAATTCCGTGCAAATCACTTGTTACCTATGACAATCAGATGGCCACATGTCAGTATTGTCAAAAAGCTGTTCACTACGGTAAGCCATGTGATAAACTGGACAAGGAGACAACTACACCAAAGGACAACAGTGCTTCCGTCACACCAACCCAAAGCAATCCCAGTACACCTGTGACAGTCACCAACAACAGTGAAGCATCCATTTCAACGAAACCATCCAACATATCCCCTATAGAACAAAGTGCATTAACTGCAGTGAACAACTTACCATCCAACCAACCAGCAACAGCAAACAATGTACAACAAGGCTCATCTCCAGCAACTAGCAATGAAACCAACAACAATACCATCGATGTGGCAATGGATGACGAGACGAACCACGAACGAAGTGCCCCTTAATCCTCGCAGGATGGAAATGGAAGCTCCTCTCCCCCTAGAAAAAGGGTGACAACGAGATCCAACTAAAAAAAAACAATTATTTAGAAAATCGGCTCAATCGGCCACGTAAAGCTTGTACACATATAGGCCTGAATAAAACTATCTTTTAAATAAAAAAAAAAGCTATGGCAGATAATGCACGAATACGGTTTCCTGGATAAAGTGACGCGATTGGTCAAAGCAACGATGGATAGAGTGATGTGCTACGTCCGAGTATCTGGGACGCTCTCGAGTCCCTTCGAATCTCGGAGAGGGCTACGTCAAGGTGATGGACTTTCTTGTATCTTGTTCAATATTGTCCTGGAAGGTGTGATTCGAAGAGCGAGGATCGACACGAGTGGCACGATCTTCCGAAAGTTCGTACAACTTTTTAGCTTCGCTGACGATATTGATATTGTGACACGTAACCTTAAGAAGATGATGGAAACCTACATCGGACTGAAAGCTGAAGCTAGGCGTATCGGACTGGCCATAAATGCGTCGAAAACAAAATACATGAGAGGAAGAGGCTCTAGAGAAGAAACACTACGCCTCCCACCACGAATATTGATAGACGGTTACGATATCGAGGTGGTTGATCGAGAAAAGTACGCAACCGCACGAAATTGACCATCTACAAAACGCTTATTAGACCGGTTGTTCTCTATGGCCACGAGACCTGGACTATGCTGGCAGAGGACCAACGCGCCCTAAGTGTTTTCGAAAGAAAGGTACTGAGGACCATCTATGACGGAGTGCAGATGGAAGACGGAACGTGGAGACGGCGTATGAATCATGAATTGCAACAGCTGCTAGGAGAACCACCCATCGTACGGACAGCTAAATTCGGACGTCTACGATAGGCTGGGCATGTCATAAGGATGTCAGACGACAGCCCAGTTAAAATGGTTCTTGAATCTAATCCGACTGGTACAAGAAGAAGAGGAGCGCAGCGAGCCAGGTGGATCGATCAAGATCTCAGAAGCATCCGTGCCTTGAGTGGCTGGCGACGAGCAGCCATGGACCGAATTTTGTGGAGACGTATGCTTGATACAGCAAAGGACACCCCAGGCCTATAGCTGTTAGGTAAGTATATCCATATTACAATTTTTGGTTCCATGGCCGAAGCCTTGGCAACGACGACATTGCGTTAAGTTTGCAATACGATTATGCCGTTTATAATGTTCCTAATGAATTTTAATGTGGGAAATGTAACGTACTTTTTTTAAAGTTTTCAAATTGTTTACATCACTTCGATTGAAGTGTATTAGGTAAAGTTCATGAGAAATTCCAGAGCGTGGTTGAGAAGTACCGCTCTTTTTTTCATAAGTATTACTTGGGAAGGGGCAAAACCAAGCAATTCTTTTAGTTCATTTTTAATTTCATCGGTACTTTGATCATTTGATAAGCCTTTCAAGACAGCCTTGAAGGGTCTGTCTGATTTTATATCATATGAATAAAAATTATGAAGTTTCTCGGACAAATATCGAATAAGACGTTCGTAATCTTCCAACCCATCAACCAAAACTCGACATTCTCATCTTCGTCCGATTTGAAAAGAGACTTTTCCCAAGCAACCAGAAGTTCCACAATTACTTAAAAAGTCCACTTTCTTGCTGCTTAAAAGTACACGCGGAACTTTTGAGAACTTGAAAGTACAGATTAAAATCCGCGTGAACTTTCCAGCTGCTTAAGAAAACACGTGGCAATTTTTGACAGTTCGAAGTACAGAACAAGTTCCGCGTGAACTTTCTCGCTGCTTAAGAGTGCACGTGGTACTTTTAGCAACTTGAAAGTACAGAACAAGTTCCGCGTGAACTTTTTCGCTGCAAAGAAGCTGAACAATGTATTCTAGAAGGGGCTTAGAAGTTCGTTCCACTGCGTCGCGCGAACTTTCAAGTGTGGATAATTACTTAGAAAATGGGCTGCTTAGAATGCTATTGATTAACTTTGAGAGCTGCTTAAGCCAAATCAGTCCCTTTTATCCGAACTTTTGGTTAGTTGGGTTACTTCCGGGAGAAAAGTAGAAAGCTCAGTACGGAATGCTTTGAAGTCGGAAATCATCACCGTCACTGGTGGCATAGATTGATGTTTCTTCCCAGAACGACAAGCGTCCATTTTGGGAATTTTTGAAGAATTTTTTTCTATGTCGCTACAATCGGATTCAGGAAGAATCTCGTAAATATTGTTAGACGGCATAGGATCAGCGGAAGAGAAATCCGTCCGTTGTCTTTTATTTTTACATTCAGATTCTATAAGATCGTGAATGTTATTAGAAAAATGTTGAATAACGGATTGTGATTTATTCCGTATTGAATTATTTTTAGCCTTAGGCTTGTTGCCTTTCCGGTTGGACGCAGGCATTTTTGAAATGAATGGAGTTTTGAATTTTGAATAATAGTTCATTGAATAGCTAGCCTTAAAAAAGGCTGAATAATTTCTTAGTCACTCTAATATCACTCTTTGTATCACTTAGTTACTCTAATATCACTCTTTGTATAGCCTTGAGAAAGGCTGACTAATTTTTAGTCTTTAAAAAGACTGTTAGTGATTCAGGTAGCCTTGAAAAAGACTGAAGCCTTGAATTAATGAAACTATAGGTAGCCAGAAAAAATTTGCAGGAACCAAGAGCTATACGCGTGCTGTGCGAACGACTGTTACACATAGACTGAGATTCAATTGTGTATGCTGTACAATCAATGGTTTATTTTTTAAGGGCCGTGTTGACCTTCCGTTGAACGATTGATTGGACTTTCATTGAACCAATGATCCAACGTATTGGACCAATGAAGGACCACCTTTGAACTTTTTTTTGTAAGAGGGGAGCGACCTGTTTTTTTTGTTCGCAAAACCAGTATTCTCACAAAATCGATTTTTGATTTTTCGAGATAGATATGTAAACTTATTCCCGGTTTACTTACGGAAGAACGCTCAACTAGCCAAGCCCCGGCCTTTTTCAACCACGTCTCGACAGGACAACGGTCCATCACCAATGAACCCGCGTCTTACTCTTAGTAGTAGTCTGCGCGATGACTTGACACACATACTACAGAACTTTGGCTAGCTAGCACAGGGATGTGCAAGTTACATTAATTACTAGTCTCCTCCGGCCTTTAAGAGACTTGCCATATGCTACATTCGGCCATCCTGCTTATCTCCGTCCCGGAGATAGCATTCGCCTACACTTGACGATTCGGCACGTTCTATCGTCATTAACAGACAGTAACTCTGTATGTTCAATTACTGTGAAATAGAATCTCTCATTATCATTGTCAACAGTAACTCTTAAAGAACCGTTACTGAGTAGTAGGATTTCTCATTTTCAACGTTAACAGTAACTCTCAAAGAACCGTTACTGAGTAGTAGGATTTCTCCTTTTCAACGTCAACAGTAACTCTCAAAGAACCGTTACTGAGTAGTAGGATTTCTCATTTTCAACATCAACAGTAACTCTCAAAGAACCGTTACTGTGAGATCAACCCATACCATATCTTTCATCGAATTTCAATTCTGTATCACTTGAGCTTTGCTGATCTTTCTATTCTTCTCACTATTTATACACTCTGCATCAACAAACACAGTGACCTTGATTCATATTATTCGAATCCAGCTATTCGATGCATAACAAAACGTCAACAGAAATTTCAGTCAAGACGACAAGCCGACAGTCGACTATTAACTGTTGCAGCTGACCACCCAAGTAACAATCCGCAACTAGTTCTGATACGACAAAGTCCAAACTATGTTGCAACAAGAGCACGAATATGTTTTTTATGTTATACTGGTTAAAACATAGTCACAGCAATGTTTCATCATAACATAACTTGTTACGAAATAGTTATTTAGGTTTCCAATAATAACATCTTTGTGTCATATTGAATTATATATAATTTATAAGCTATCGTTACTTAATCCAAACATATCTTTAATCACAACAATGCTTCTAGCTACTAGTTGAAAATAAGTTTATTTTACTTCAATAGTAGCAACCCGTAACTAGTTCTGATACCACTTAGCCCAACTGTGTTGCAACAGGAGCACGAACATTTTATGTTATACATGTTTTTTATGTTATACTGGTTAAAACAAGGTGACAGCAGTGTTTCTTTATAACGTAAACATTGAACTAACTATCATTTGTAAGTTATCGTTACTTGATTCTAACATATCTTTAATCACGGTTATGTGTTTAGCTACTAGTTGAAAAAAGGTTTAGTTTCAGTTGCGAAACCATTATAAATACGTTAACGTTTATGTGAATTGTTACTGTGAATTGATATAACAATAACTTAGATATTATAAGATTATAACATATAATTTCTTCATTGATTCAGATAGTTATCGGTAGATTTTCCCAACGTTATGATAACGAAAATGCAAACATAACAACCTTTGTTGGCTTGAATATGGCGAACACAATATGGAATCTCAAGAAGTGTATGAAACATAAATAAAACCAGGATATTACTTGTTTCAAAACTACTTTTTGCCGAAAATACTGAATGGCAGAATAGTCATTTTTGTTCTATGCACTGTCAAAAACACGAAGAAAATAATATAGGGAATGAACATCGATTGTGATAATATTATAATTCTCATGATATATGAATTTAAAATGATGAGAAATCACTCTACTTGGAATAATTTTGAGCATTCTGAACATAGTGTTATTTTGCTGTTTATTTTCATATCTTTATAAACAGATATTGATTGAAGGCGCATAAAAAACAGTTAAGTAAAATTTAATTCCGCTCGACAGTTTCAAAATCGTTGTGAAATTTGTACCTTGTATCAAGTTTGTGATTTAAAGTACTCCTCTGCTTTTTTATTGATGATAGAAAAGTGTTCTGGATTCATTCAATGTTTATAATGTCGATGGTGACTAAGTTTCAACTAGTTTACTTGAAAACAAGTTATTTTCAAGTTATAAAAGATAAGTTCTTTCAGTATGACATTACAACGTAACGACAACTTATTTTTAGCCGACCTAACAACTAGTAGAAACTGCGCTTTTTGAGTCATGCAAGTGGTTAGATGTTAGTAACAATCACTCAAATATCTGGTTGCAAACTAGTCACAAACAAGCTAGCGTAACAAAAACTTGGGCAGTTACCAAAACTCCCTTTTTTGTATACTAATCCTTCAGCGTGCATATAGTCTTTTTAGCCTTTAGCTGTCATCATGGCAAATACTCAAAACAAACTAAACTTGCAAGCAATATCAACAAAGTAAACAACAGTATTTATTTCGATCGGATTTAGTTTCGTTTTTCAATAATGTTATAGTTACAACAGAACGTTACGATTAATATAAAACTTCGTGATGTATTTATCACTACTTCGTACTCGAGTGTTCTTCATCGCAATCACTTTCGTCAACTTCCGGAAAGTTATCCTCTGGTGGTTGACCCCACGGTTTGATTTTTTCCGCTACATAGACGGATTCAAATGGCCTCTGAGTAATTTGTGTAGCAAGTGTATCCTTTATAACGTAACGGTCCGCCTCAAGTACTTTATCAACCACATATGGTCCGCGGGATCGCGGCATCAATTTTCGGGAACTGCCGTCTGCCGGAGGCTCAAATCGTAGAAGAACCAAATCACCTTTACTGTATGCCCTGGGAGCTTTGTGCAAGGAATTGAATCGTAGTGCTTGCTTCGCAGAATTTCTGCTCATCTGTTGAAGAGCCCTTTGTCTGATATCAGGAAGAAGGCTTCTTTCTTCGTCGATATCCATCTCATCCCGCAGGGCATTAAGCAATTTATTGCTCAGGATATTTTTTGGACGGTATCCTAGTAAAACAACTTGTGGACTCTCTCCGGTAGTGCGATTTTTCATGGAATTCATAGCCCATTGAACAGCGGGCAGATGAAGATCCCAGTCACGCTCGTCTTTACCTGAAGTGAAACATTTTAGAGCACTAGAGGCAAACTGGAAACATCTCTCGATTTGTCCATTTCCCCTGGGCGTTTTAGCCGCTACCAGTGAATGTTTCATGTCGCTCATTTCGCAAAAGTCAGTAAAAGCTTTCGACGTGAACGCTGCTCCTCGGTCGGTTACAATTGTTTTAGGCATTCCGAAATACTGAGAGATCTCTTTCAGGACTGAAATAGCTCCTACGGCGCTGCAACTTTTAGTCGGACGTAGAACAATGAATCGAGTGAAGGCATCGATAATAGCAAAGACTTGTGTATTCTGCCTTTTGCTTTTTGGAAACGGCCCGCAGTAATCTGCGTGTACTACCCAGAACGGAATGGGTTGCTTTGGAAAGGTGTGGATTTGAATTCGAGTTTCATCGGGACCGCGCTTGTTAGATGCACATTCAATGCAACATTTTACGTACTGCTTAATAAAAGCGTTCATGTTTTCAAACCAAAAGTCTTGATTTATAAGTTCAATAGTTTTCTCTATACCAGGATGAACCATATCGTCATGCAATGATTTCACAACGTGAAAACGTACTTTTGTAGGCACGACAAACTTTAGTCCTAGTGGAGAAATACGAAATAGGCGCTCATTCACAACCTTATAGTTTTTGAGTATATCCTTTTCCGCTTTTAATGACCCTTCTAGCATTTTCCTAATTTTACAAATTTTGCCATCTTGCAATTGGAGTGCTGCAACCCAATCGAAACAGTCAACACTTATAGATAAAACACTGTTTGATTCAACGTTCTGTGCGTTCCTGCTCAAGCTGTCGACGTGATTCATTTGTCGTCCTGATCTAAACTTCAGGTCGAACGAATATTCTTGAATTGTCAGCCACCAACGAGCTATTCGCGGATTGAGTTCCTTTTTAGCTCGAGTCAATGCTAACGATTGGCAATCGGTGTACACAGTGAAGTGTTTGTTCAGTAAGTAGTATCGAAATTTCTTCAAACTTTCAACCACTGCCAAAGCTTCTAGTTCATAGCTGTGGTAGCGAGATTCTGTATCGGATGTTGCTCTACTAAAATACATTACGGGGTGCGACTCATGTTTGTCATTAATTTGAACGAAAATCCCTGCTAATCCAAAACTACTAGCATCGCAATGAACCTCATGTTCGAAAGTAGGGTTATATAGTGCTAATACGGGTCGACGAGTTAGAGCGTATTTGAGGCTTTCAAATGCTCTCTGCTGTATTTCACCCCAAACGAAATTTACCTTTCCTGTGAGTCGTGTGAGCGGAGCTGCGATATGCCCGTAGTTTTGTACAAACCTCCGGAAATAACCAGTTAGACCAAGAAACTGACGTACGGTTCGTGCATCTGTGGGCACTGGGAAATTTTCAACGGCTTCAGTTTTGGATTCTCCAGGTTTTACGCATCCTTCGGTAATATCATGTCCTAAATATACGATAGATGTTTTGAAAAACTCGCACTTACTCACCTTAAGGGTCATTCCTTATTTCGACACCTCGATTAAAAAACGTTCTAGCAATTCTAAGTTTTCCTCTTCGGTCGCGGTGGCAATCAATACATCGTCCATGTAGAAGGAGATGCCTTGATCTCTCAATGGCTGAATAATTTTTCTCATTACCCGACCGAAAACGCTAACGGAGTTAGATAGCCCAAAAGGTACACGCTTGTACTGGAACTGTCCGTCAGGCGTAACAAAGGAAGTGTATTTTCGCGAATCTTTATCCACACCGATTTGTAGGTATCCATTCATCATGTCGAGCAATGTGAATATTCGTTTTCCACTTAGCTTTTGAATTTCTTCCTCAACATGGTTTGTTGGAAAGTATTCTTTTGGAACTACACTGATCGCAATGCGCTGATGACATTTATTTGCCAACTGCACTTAACCGAGATTGAATTCTGTAACACAAAATACACATAAAATATCAATGTTCAATTATAACTATTTTATTTGCGATACACATTTGTTTAATATGTGACTCAAAAAAATCAATCATTATGTTGTATCTAATGTTTCGAATCTGTTGCACACATAAAGTTCATATTATAACGTTATACCTTTTTACCAATACTAACAAAACATGAAAAACATGTGCAGGTCTATTACTCTTACCACTCTTGCCTACGAACCGAACTGATGCCAGGTAATTTTTTCAAAAATATGTTCGCCGAAAAAATCATTATATGCAAAATAGGTGATAAAGTCCCATAAGAATTTATTTTTGTGAACAATTTAACTTAAATCCCGCCAAGTACGAACGAGAAGTCAGAAAATATCATATCAGCATTGTCGGAGGAATCGGTGTATTTTTAAAAATAGATGCACCACATTGAATCTGTGCACCTGGCATATCTGCAAAAAAAAATGATGGCGTCCACTAACGAAATTTGTGCCGAGCTCAATTTACCGGTTGAATTTGCTGAAATATTTACAAGTAAGTAATAAAATGTTTGATAAAGTACAAGCTAACTGTTATATACTGTACAATTTGATTTATTTACTAAACGTTACACTAAATTTTATTGTCGCTGAATGAAATTCTTTGATGCATTCTGATTCTAGTTTGTGAGTACAGGAAGCATTAAAAACTGTTAGAAAGCTCCAAAACAAGCTTCCAAATCCAGTGTCTACAGTAAATATTTAGTCGCAACAAGAAGAGGAGTCAACATTGAACAGTGTACAACAGATCGGTATCGTGACCAGCATTCACCATCAAGACACAGACGGTTCAAGTGTAGTCAAGACAGTGCAGAAGATACCGAACGACTTCAATTCTACAGAGTACTGTAATCTACTTCACTCAGGCAGTTCTCCACAAGTGGTCGATGACACACAAAGTCATACCGTGTTTCTGCAGAACATTCATACACAAGCCAAAACAAATATTTTTGACTCTGCAGCCATTAATTCTGTTGCTAAATCGAATCCGGAAAATTTGAACGAGCAAATTTCGAAACATCTCCAAACAGCACTCATCTACCATCAAAAAGAAAGCGGCAGGGCATAAAGATTTGTGGAACACACCCATAATACTCAAAAATTTTATCAGGAAAATTGTCGAGGACTTGATCATGTTTCGGAATAAGAGGTAGCAAGTGACACTGTTATTACATCTTCTTGGTAGTGTATAGAAAGATCCGATTTGATTGAAATATTTGGACTTAACAAGTTATGTGAATTGTTGAAGGCAGCAGTTACCGGTCAACAACTAATAAGTCGTGCTCAACAAGGACTGTTATCCGATAAGAGTCAAGCGGAATTAGTCTCCATAATCTCGGAATATCATATGAATTCAAATGGAAAAGTCACGGAAGAAATTCTTAAAACCAACACTAAGGCTATTACAATGCTATTCAAAAACGAAAAACCGGTTTTATAATATTCTTAATTTTGTGATTTTTTGCGTGGCAAGATATGTTACTTTAAACAATTTTGTTTCATTTAGGAAATGTGTTTCACGAAATAACGGTGGAATATTATACAACAGTATCGTTAACGCAAGGCAAAATCGATGTGGTTCATTCACGACCCTCAGGAGAGGAAGCATTGAATTGGCTCAAACTTAACACTAAACCGTGGGCAACAACTCTTGAGAAGTGGTCTGTAATTTTCAATTGTCGTCAGTCCAACCCAAAACCGTTTGATACTGAGTTCGCCTTGAAACAATTTCGTCACTACGCAGAAACGTTCGGGTACCAGCTGGAATTTTTTTTTTAATCCAGTTTTCATAACAATATTTTTCTGATTTACGGAACGTAGGTGGTTATAACCGTCATTACCTTTCATATGAAGCAGTAGCGAAGCTAGAAGAAATACATATAATAGGAATACAAGGCATAGATGGTTTCCCAACAGAATTACACAAAATTGATCACAAATGTTATTTGTAGAAAACGAGCATTTTTTTCGTTAGTTTAAATATAGCATGATTCTAATTGAATATGAATAATAAAGATTTTTTTCTGTATTCTGTTTTTAAACATTTTAGAAATTATTATACAAAGTATTTGAATTCCTAAAATTTCAAAGTACATGAGCCTTGCATGCATAGTATAATGAGTATCAATATTCATTCAATTAAAATTTATGTTATCTACACATAAGGAGTAGTAACATAACATAACGCATCCTAATATTTTTTATAGTGTGTATTATTATTTGCATATATAATGAATGTGTGTTAAACATAAATACAATATCAAACCCAAAATAGTCTGGTATGTGCAGAACTCATATGTAGCAAGTATAAACACTCATTGCAAAATTGTATATGATTAGCACATATAAACTATGATGAATTTACCCTCAGTGTATAGCATTCATCATGCGATAGTCCACGCACATTCGATAGTCTCCAGTGCGTTTTGGAACAATTACCACAGGGCTCGCAAACTCAGATGACGATTCCTCAATGATATCGTTTTCCAAGAGACTATTTATTTCATCTTGCAGGAACTTCCGCTGACCGTGAGCTACTCGATAAGGTACATGTCTCACAACTTTATTTTCCTTCAACGTGATCTTCATAGTTTCTATATCAGTGTAGCCAATTTCATTGCGGTCTACCGCGAAGCAATGCCGATAACGATTAATCAGGTTGATCAGCTTCGATTTACCGCTCTCTGTAGCTGATGGATCTACGATCAAGTCGTCTATTGTAAGAAGTACATTTGCCTGCATTCTCTTTTTTTCTCTCACATACATCATTACGGGGTTCTCACATTGTATGCTTATTGTATCCAAAGTCTTTACAACGGATACACCTCTTTTACAGAAAAAGTCGTCCCCGATTAGCATGTCATATTCCATCGTGTTGTCAGGAACCACCAGAATATCAATTAAGTTGGTAAAGTTATCTATTTCGACACATTCCGTCACAGCTCCAACAGATCTACATTCGCCTCCGGCAAATCCTTTTAAGACCGATGTATCTGTTTTGATGTTCATCTGAAGTTTTTTCGCCACCCGTTCCGCGATTAGTGTTCGTTCACTTCCTAGGTCAATAAACGCGTTCACCTGTATTCCGTTCACGATGGCAAGTTTCATGTAAACCACGTTATTTACATGGTGGTGCGGTTCGACGCCACCCTTCAACGAAAAACCTTTCTTTGTGGACATTTCCGCGCTAGATGCTCTTCCGACCGACAAATAAACAAAAAAGGCAATTTTTGATTTACTGGCGTAGAAGTGTACGATTTGGAAGGACCAGCTTCGGGTGTGGGTATGGAAGGAGTTTTAATATTAGGTGAATTTTCTACGCGTTTTCAATTATCCATTAACTTTCTACCTGGCGTTTTGTTAAATTCTGCACGACCAGTGGTACTAGCATCTCGTTTTTCGCCATCTTTTGTTGCACGTTCGACACGAATAAGAGCATTCAAAAACTGTGGCAATGTAGCTGCCGGATCCTGTGCCATCACAGCACGAGTGGATGCATATGGAAGACCCTTAATCAGATAGTGCCTGATAAGTTCATCAGATAATCTTATTTTCCGTCCCAGCGCAACTGTTTCATGGAAGTATGATTCCACTGACTGATCGGGTTTTCGTTTCAAGTTAATCAACTTCTTGTGGATCCCAGCCGTATCAATGACCGTGGGAAAATTTTCTAAGAACCTTTCCCTGAAAAGCTCCCAAGTACGAAGCTCCTGTTTAAAACCGTCGTACCAAAATTTGGCAGGTCCTTTCAATCTCATACAGGCATACAGTAACGTTCTTCGGGGTTCCCATCCAAAAATTTCGGCCATAGAATCTATTTCATTAAGCCAATCTTCAGATGACTGACTCCGATTGTTATCAGGATCGAATTCCGAAATAATAACTTCGACTTCATTTGAGCGCATCGCTAAACCCGCATCCGCAACATTGGCCTGTCTCTGCCGATGTCGGCCCACGTCTGACCGGTTTCGATGGTTCATATTTTCTAATGAGAATGTGTCATAATTAAGCAATTAAGGTGAAATGTAGCGTCATAAAATGCGCGCAAAATTTTATCCGCTTCAGTTGAACGAACCATCGCACAAAGCATACCAAGAAAAACGGACACATAGAAACAAGAACTTTTTTCAATGATTGAGCGCAGTGGGTTTACCTCTCGTTATATTGGCTTGTAAAAAAGACGGGACGTAATGGATTTTAGAATTCTTCACACTTTGAACATATGCTGATTCAATCATCATTGTTAGTGATTACTCTTACACTAGAGTTATAAATCATGAGTAATTATGAATGATTAACATGAGGTTATATGTATATGTATTGACTAACTTGCTAACCATGTATATGCCTGATTTTAGTAGCAAGCATCGATTCTCCTTCAAAAGAACGGTTGAAGACAAGAGAACATTCAAGTATGTTCGATATCTTTGCCAGTCGTTCACCAGGCCCTTCCCGCCGATGAGATAGAATTTACGTAAAAGTTTTTTTCGGAAGCGACTTTCGGAATTGTATAGCATGATGAGTCTAGAAATGCCTGTTTCAACGATAACGAACCGAAGACCAAACAGCCTCTGGCCTCCGGTGCCAGAAATCATCAATAGTTTAATAATTTCTTAGATTACATTATTGGAATACATTCCAATTATAACTAATAGTTCATCATACCATGCAGTTAAAATTATTTAGTGAATCTTTTCTCAAGCACATATTTGGGGCACGAAATTGAATATAAAGTTATTTCGTAGTTCCTTATTATTCATTCGATTTTGAAAGCAAAATCAAGCGTTGATTCATTGTATTCATAATAATTGAAAAACCAATGAATTCCAATAAGTTTTCCATGCTGACTGGCTCGAAGCTGGCCCTCAATGTTTATCACATTGTTTGTATAAATGACAGCTACTTAGAAAATAAACGATTTCTTACAATACTCATTTTATTGTATTCAAGTCGTTTTTATTTCAACACAAAACCCAATGCTGCATAAATTTGCGTCATTATTTTATATCTATTTTTGGCTCACGATATAATGCCACCGTGCCCACCGTGCATTTCTCACACCACCTCAATACGAAACAGCAGCGCGCAAGCAATAAAAAAAATGCAGAAAAGTTTATGTAAACTTTTTCTATTTTCGGTTGTTTTCGCTAAAATTTTATAATTTTGAGTTGCATTTTCAGATTCTTTGTGAAATTCTGCTACAAATACTACTTTTCAGTTCTAAAACCATCCCCGTGGAACGGAACAGTGACCGTTTATACATTTCAAAAACCAATTACGGCTCGGCAAAGCAAAATTTCAAAATTCTAAGAATACTTAGTTATGATAAATTTGATTTCGAAAACTTAAGTGTTTTTGGTTTTTCGAAAATCGGTCTAGTTTTTGAATAATTGATCAAAAACGCGATTTTCGCATTCCGCTACATTTCACCTTAATAGAAACGGTTGCTGATTGAAACAGCTTGGCTACTTACCACAACTGATTCAATAATTGTTTACAGAATGATTCACAATCTTCCAAAATGTATTATGTAACAAGAGGAACTGAAAGTCCAGTATACGTTTATCGATAGAGCAAAAATTATGGAGTGACATCCGTTTGGGTTGAGAAATAAATTTAAGATGGCGTTTATAAATGTTTGCGTTAATACTCTTGTGCACGACGACTCACCGGGATGCCAAACTTACATATGTATGCTAAATGTTGTAGGCATTCTCCTTTTCAGAGTACTACAATTCTGAATTCACCCTGGCATCCATGATTGCGAGTTGTAGTTTTACACACGTTTACATTCGCATTCTCTTTCGCTCTTCACATTCATGGGCGCCATTAACATGCTTCTAACTCACACAGTCTTTCATATAAGTTGGGATGTGTATAGTAATATTAGCTGTATAATTGCGTTTACACACACTCCTATACTTCGTTGCAAAGTTATATAATTTAACGTGTTCTGTACTTACAAGGACCTCTGGGTAGCGTTGCGAAGAATATCAACCAGATCGATAGGATGTCAACCAGAGGCGATAGTATAATCCCACTTCTGAAATGTAAACTTATTCCCGGTTTACTTACGGAAGAACGCTCAACTAGCCAAGCCCCGGCCTTTTTCAACCACGTCTCGGCAGGACAACGGTCCATCACCAATGAACCCGCGTCTTACTCAAGAGGTAGTAGTAGTCTGCGCGATGACTTGACACACATACTACAGAACTTGGCTAGCTAGCACAGGGATGTGCAAGTTACATTAATTATTAGTCTCCTCCGGCCTTTAAGAGACTTGCCATATGCTACAGATATACCTAGTACAGATAGATTTTTCCGCCAAATACAATATTTTGAAGAAAAAAAACAGCTGGCAGCTCTGATCTGTTATGAAGACCAGAGATGCCGTTTATACAGATTTATCTGTATTATACAGATTTTTGCATGCTCATACAGATTTAATACAGAGTACAGATTTCCTTAATTTAATACAGATACAGATCTCACAAACGGACAAATCACAAATTAATATGTAAATCTGTTGTGAGATCCATTTATTTTATAATTTGAAACCAATTTGAACTGACATTCAAGGAAGTGATGGCATCATGAAACTTTACCGTCAAACTGAGAGTTGTATGACCCGACTTGACGTTGCATATTGGGTGTTAAAATTTCATGTCAAATTATGAAGTCAACAATTTCAAACTAGATGAATGTATGGAATTACAATTCAATTGTTGTGGATAAAAAATTAAAAAAAAAACTATGAAAATCTACCATCCTACAACCACAATCTATTGAACAATCCAATCAGCGTGGTCACCATGAGATAGCGTTATGGTGATTGTTTTGACATATCCCATGTATTTAGAAAAATTTTGGACGATTTTTTCAATTTACTTGAGTTTGAAAGAATGCAGATTGCAAAACCTTACAAATATGGGTAAGGAAAACGATTATTCACGTGTTGTCATCAAACATATGATTTCAAATTGTCCTATACTCTTGACAATCTAGGATGAAATTTGAAATTTTCAGTTCACATACAGATTTGATTTAGATGATAAAACATGAGTAAATAGACTAGTCATAAAACATTTGATCATAATTTATCAATTAATCTCAAAATCCAACCCAAAATAACAGAGAATATCCCAGATATGAAAATAGTACCCAACTTCACTTCTTCGAATTTGGTATTTCATGTTACGATTTCTCCATAAATATCAATCAAACATACCACGGAAAGTTACTGAATCATTAATGATCGATTTTTTTACCAAATTTTCACACGTTTTTGCATGTTAGTATTCGATTCATAAGAAAAAATAATAAAAACCCTGCATTTTATTCGAATCTCAAGCAAAATTTGATCACCATCGCTTAGTTGTCCCGGGTTGGCGGTTCAATGCATAGGACGCTGGTCTTACAAGCCAGTTGTCGTATGTTCGAGCCCCGACCTGGAAGGATTCTTAGTGTCAGTAGGATCCATAGTACTAGCCATGCAATGATTCTGTACACTAAGAATCGGCTGCGAAGTCTGTTGAAAAAGAAAGGCCAAATTCCACCGAAGGAATGTAATGCCAAGACTTTTTTTTAGTTCAAAGCTCGCCACTCGGGCAGCGCTGCGATCGCAAAAGTGTTGGTTGGATTCTTCAATTGAAGAATCCAACCAACTCTTTTGCGATCGCTGCGCTGCCCGAGTGGCGAGCTTTGAACTAAGCGATGGTGATAATTTTCAGATTTTGCTTGAAGATTCGAACGAAATACAAGGTTTTAATTTTTTTTTCTTATGAATCAAATACTAACATACAAAAACGTGTGAAAATTTGGTAAAAAAATCGATCATTAATGATTCAGTAACTTTCGGTGGTATGTTTGATTGATATTTATGGAGAAATCGTAACACGAAATACCAAATTCGAAGAAGTGAGGTTGGGTACTGTTTTCATATCTGGGATATTCGTTGTTTTTTTGGGTTGGATTTTGAGATTAATTGATCAATTATGATCAAAAGTTTTAAGACTAGATTATTTACTCATGTTTTATCATCTAAATCAAATCTGTATGTGAACTGAAAATTTCAAATTTCATCCGAGATTGTCAAGAGTATATGACAATTTGAAATCATATGTTTGATGACAACACGTGAATAATCGTTTTTCTTATCCATATTTGTAGGGCTTTGCTATCTGCATTCTTTCAAACTCAAGTAAATTGAAAAATTCGTCGAAATTTTTTTCTAAATACATGGAATATGTCAAAACAATCACCATAACGCTATCTCGTGGTGACCACGCTGATTGGACTGTTCAATTGAAGAATCCAACCAACTCTTTTGCGATCGCAGCGCTGCCCGAGTGGCGAGCTTTGAACTAAGCGATGGTGATAATTTTCAGATTTTGCTTGAAGATTCGAACAAAATGCAGGGTTTTTATTATTTTTTCTTATGAATCGAATACTAACATACAAAAACGTGTGAAAATTTGGTAAAAAAATCGATCATTAATGATTCAGTAACTTTCCGTGGTATGTTTGATTGATATTTATGGAGAAATCGTAACATGAAATACCAAATTCGAAGAAGTGAGGTTGGGTACTGTTTTTATATCTGGGATATTCTTTGTTTTTTGGGTTGGATTTTGAGATTAATTGATTAATTATGATCAAAAGTTTTATGGCTAGTCTATTTACTCATGTTTTATCATCGAAATCAAATCTGTATGTGAACTGAAAATTTCAAATTTCATCCTAGATTGTCAAGATTATAGGACAATTTTAAATCATATGTTTGATGACAACACGTGAATAATCGTTTTTCTTACCCATATTTGTAAGGTTTTGCCATCTGCATTCTTTCAAACTCAAGTAAATCGAAAAAATCGTCAAAAATTTTTCTAAATCCATGGGATATGTCAAAACAATCACCATAACGCTATCTCATGGTGACCACCCTGATTGGATTGTTCAATTGGAATAACATCTTTCAGCATCATTTTGTTGTAAGAATTTCATATTATTAGTGAATACAGAATAATACAGATTTTTTGTACTAAGCAATATAGATCTTCTATGAAAATATCTGGCATCTCTGATGAAGACCTACACGCAGAGAAATTGAGCATGTTTAAAATAACAAAACAGTTAGTAGTTTTTTAAATTTAATTTATATTCATTTCAAGCTAGAATATGATTGTTTCAAACCAATTTCTCCCTTCAACAAAAACAATGATCTCTGTTTGATTTGAATCAAAATTATGGTCCAACCAAACCAAAAATATAATTGTTCCGAATGAGTTTATTGTTGAAATAAACTAACAATTTTTTACATGTCAACCAAAGTTGAATTATTGTTACCGGCAGTGTTCTCGTTGACTCAATCCTGCTATACCTTCACATCTAGAAAAAACTTGGTTCAATTTATCTATGGTATTATTTGTGTAATGATACAACTAAGTTTACTGTTTAAATGAACCGTGTTAGTTTTATTTCATGTAAACCAGAACAATTTTTTCTCGCGCGTATACACCATTATTGACATTATTGTCTCCCACGGAAGAAGTTTGTACGCGTTTCATAAGTAAAAATTGATCTGCTTCTTTCATGTCCTAAGGGTACAAGTGTATGTATTGATGATAAAGTATATTTTAAAAATATGTATAACGTTACATAACACATTTTCTTTACCAAAAATATTTGATGCAGGTTCTCTATATTGGTCGGACTGATGGAGCACCGAATCGTTTGGATGCTATAAAAATTAAGAAACAGGGCTTTACAATTACATACAATGGTATGTGAATAATTCGATCGTGTAGCAACGGGAATGACGAAGCGTCTTAAAAAATTTCAAAATTAAAAATAATTGTTTTCTAGAAATTTTTAAACCAATATAAATCGAAATAAGAGTAGTTTTAAATATAACCTTGTAAATTAGTTTGAAAGAAATCATTTTATTTTTAAAAACAAACAAAAATGTATGATTTCAACAAACAAAAGCGTTAGTTGAAATAGCTAAATTTAAGGTAATTTATTTCAACTAAAAAGTTTGTAAATTTAAAGCGCAACAATTCTTAACTTTATCTAAGGTTCGTTCATTCGTAACAAATTTTTCAAATTGAATTCACCGTGAAATTGTTTGTCAAGAAATTGACAGGAACGCACAAGTGAAATATTTGTTGGTTTTATCAAATTGTCGTTTGAAACAAACTAACACACTGAGTAAAATTGATTATCATGTTTTGTAGTTTCAAGCAGCAATATTATTTATATCAAACCAGTTTTTCTTTTGTCACTATTTTAACAAAAAAAATCGTTGCGTGAAACCCAAATTTGGTTATATTTACAATTTTTTTCTCTGCGTGTATCTCGCTCAGGGTTGCCAGGTTCACAGATCTGTGTTTCACAGATTTTAAATTTTCTGCACAGATTTTAAAAATGACACAGATTTCCACAGATTTCTGAAATGATCACAGATTTTCACAGATTCAGGAATTAATCGCAGATTTTCAAACATTTTTGAAATCGAGCACAGTTTAGCACCAAAAAGTACATAGCGGTTGAGGAAAAAGGTACAGAGCGTGTTGATAGTGAGACCTCTTTTTTCTATCTGCTATTATGGTACGAGAAACGGATGCAGATTTTCACAGACAGGTTTTATATTAATAACGTTGAATCGCGAGGCTTTGAAGAAGCGTGTTATAAAATTAAAAATAAATTCTTCCACGAAGAGGCTGTTGGATTACAAGACTTGTCAGAAGAAATGATGGAGCGCACAACACGGATGCGTGCTGATGTGTCGTTACCGGAAAGCAAAATTCAATCATTTATCGATGGGTGTTTGGCTGGGTTAGAATGGAGTCAAAAGTATACGTTAACTGTCATCAAACACTTTTGTATAAGTAAAAATTTGAGTTCCAATGATCCGTTGGTCGTAAATTTAATTAATGAGCTGGAAATTCCTGATGTGTTCAACGACATACGGTCGCATGACGACAGTATTACATATCTAGCAAAACGAGCCGGATGCCCAGTACCAGTGCCCGAAGAGATCCTTCTGGCAAAACGGAAAATCGTTAAGCACAAAGTGTTGGGCTTAAAATTTGGTGCAACATACAACACTCGTGTCTGTCGAAACACAAATTTTAGTAAGGTGATATATAGAAATGATATTGCACATTATATTTCACTAGTTGACACATTACGTTTGATTATGTCGAATGCTGATGCCCGAATAATGGTCAATAATGAGCAATCGCGAAATGATGGTCTTAGTTGTTCGTACAAAGACGGATTGCAGTTCAAAAAACATCCATATCTCAAACGGTACCCCGACGCTTTACGTTTATCATTACATATCGATGACGTGGAATATTTAAATCCACTAGGGTCACGCAGGGGTAAGAAAAAGTTAACAAATATTAGTTTCAAAATACAAAACTTTCATCCCGCTGTTAACTCCTCGACAACTAGTGTGTACAATCTTATAATGGTTCGCGCAAACTTACTAAAAACATATGGTTATAAGAAAATATTAAAACCATTACTTAAAGATCTTAAAATGTTAGAATCTGAAGAAGGAATTCCTTTAAATTATAAAGACGGCAAATTTACTTTACGAGCTGTATTAATTTCCGTGATCGGTGATACGTTGGCAGTTCATGATATTTTCGGGCTATTAGGACCTCAAGCAAGTTGTTTTTATCGGCAATGCTATATAACTCGAGATAAACTTGAAGAAGGGCGATTTGGCGATGAATTCCAAAAACGGACAGAAACAAGTATCAAAGATGATCTATTAGATATTTCAATAAAAAGAAAAACCTCATCGGAGTGTGGAGTTGCAAAACGATGTATTTTACATGATTTAAAATATTTCAACCTGGCGAATAATTATTGTTTTGATCCTATGCACGATATACTAGAAGGTGTAGCACCTATGATTCTTAAACACATATTGAACTATATTATCAATACATCCAAACTTATGTCGGATAATCAAGTTAACAAACTAATTGAAGACTTTGAGTATGGTGGCACGGAATCAGCAGATAAACCATCCAGCAACATATCTGCCAATACATTAAAGGCTAAAGGAAACACTTTTAGTCAAACGGCATCACAAACTTGGCTGTTATTAAGAGCGTTTCCATTCATATTCAAAAACGTTCTGGATAAAAACCACAAATATTCTCTTATCATAGAGTGCTTGCTTCGGATTACTTACATTTCTTTTTCCTATAAGATTACTCCAGATATGCTTGATAATCTCAAACATGCGATATCTGAGTTCCATGTTTTATTCAAAAATTGTTTTGGATATCTTCGTCCTATCAACAAAATTCATCATATGAGCCATTATCCGAATATCATACTTGAGAACCAACCAATCGTTAACGGAAGCTGCATGGTTTTCGAAGCAAAGTTCAAAGCATCTAAGAACCAAGCGAAAACCTGTATGAATTTTAAAAACATTACTTTCAGTCTTACGACAAGGATGAACTTGAAACAGATCTTGGAAATCCTTAAACACGACTACTCTCTTACAAGATTCCATATTATCTCGTCTAAAGAAGTCGCAACAAAAAATGTAGAATTCAAAGCAATTTTGAACGGCTTTCCTGATACAATAACATTAATAAAATGGATGAACATATGCAACATTGACATTCGAACAGGATATGTTATGAAATATGCTAGCTGCAGGTCAACATTTTATGGTATACTATTAGCAATCATACACCACAACAATGAACTGATCGCAATTATTCAAGAATTGGTGACTGATTTTATTCCACGATACTATTCATATAAGGTTTCTTTGACGCAAAACATTATAAGAACATCATTTACTAATATTTTTACTCGCAAAGCGTACAGTTTATGGAAATCTTCCGATAGTGCAGATGAATCTGTGTATATAAGTTTAAAATACATAGACGAATAATTATTTTGTTATTGCCAAGTTTATATAATCGAAGATTCATATGCCTAGTTCCCACATAAACGTTTTCTCCTGTTCGTATTGATAGACCACATCATTTTATGACAAATTACATTTCATTTCACACTTTTCACAAGTTTGATTGCAAATTAAAATCTTAAACCTACAATGATGAAAACCGGGCACAATATGACAATATGTTTTTTGAAAACTGTATAGCATCGTGAAAATTGTCGGATTGGAATGTAAAATTGACGAACCTAAAACTGAATAACAATATCGGAAGTAGCTTATTTGAAGTGACCCACACTGAAAGGTGAGTTTCTGATCACGATGTAGAATTAACACTGGTGACGAGATAGGAAGTTTTGGCTGTGTTTGTAACTTTTTAATATGTGGTGTTTTCGGTTATGTAGTTGTATTTTTCCAAGTTTTCAAATGATTCCGTCTTGATAAATATTCAATAAAACTTTGTTCTCGATTATAGCAACTGGACATGATTCGACAGATGATTCTGAAACGCTCAATATTATTCTTTTCTTCATGGGGAATATTATTCTTTTCTTCATGGAGCTTCTTGTATTTCCAAAAATATGTCAATTGCGCTCACACATAGAAAAAACTCGCCACCTGTCTGTTTACCATCGTGGTTTCTGATTAAACAAAAAAAATCAGCAACACAACCCTTTTTAGAAAAAGGCGAAACTTTCAACATTTTGCGAACAGTTTTTTCTCCTAATAAATGCTACAAAACAATATTGAATGAAATTGAATTATTCAAGAATCTGAATCTTTGTAATACTTGAAAACAGTCGAGCGAAACAATTATTCCATTTGTTTTCGTAAATTATACCTTCAATGTTCCATGCCAACAAGCAGGGAAATACTTAAATTGCTTAAAGAAATAGGGTAATTTGTTTCGTTATTTCCCTCGTTTCACTGCTGGAAACAATGAAGGCGACAATTGAACTACACGGAGATTATTTATGACTGAGGAAAGACTATTTTCATTACAAATTCATAAGGACATAAGCTCGGACGTAAGTTAATAGATCAGGCATGTAGTATAGAAGTGAACAAGTTTAAAAAAGACGAAATTTTTTTGTTTGGTTTAGTGAAAATCGAAAGAAATTCATCGATTTATAAAACAGTGATTAGAAAATATACTATAAATTCTAAACAGGAAAGTAAAATAATTTTAAATTAGTCATCCATGTTTTCCTCTTCTTGATGTCAACGTGAGTTTCGCCCTACTTTGAAAAAAGTCTGGTTCTATGAATGGTCGATGAATGTTGTGTTTATTGAATATTAGTTTGAATAATTTAATATTTTGAACGATTTCAATATTTGAAGAAATAAGTGAATCATTAATATTAATTTATTTATAGATGCAAAGATCACAAATGTTTCTTTGGTGCAGTTGAGAAAAGAAGACCTAATTGATATCGGAATCGAGCTTGGACCTCGTAAGCTTATTATGGAGATTATCGAAATGTTGTCACAGCGCCCAATGTATTATACAGAAAAAAACAAGATTGTGTTTTTCCAAATGCTTCGTACACACCGGTCTACGATCAGTATCAGATTTCTGTTATTTCTCCCACAGACAACCAAACAAATAATGCTAGAGTACCAAATATCGAAGTTCAGATAATTATGGAAAATTTGAATGCAAGATCATCTTATATAAGAAATATATAAATTCGTTTCAGAAAATAAAAGAAGTTTTGGGAAATCATAAGTCTTTCAAAATAATACTGTATAACGAATTAAATGCCAACAGGGTACCAAATCTCAACAAGATACGATTAATGACCCGTATTTTATGCGATTATAAGTTTCACGATGACATCTTCATTCATCACAAGTAAGAAACTCATAAGTTGACACAGAAATTTTTTTTTGTGAATATTACAATACTGTCAATATAATTCAAAATGATTCCATTTATTTCACGTTACTTGCCGTTTCAGGTACCCATCATTGATCGAAAAATTACAACTTGCTAAAAATATTATTATTGCTTTTCCACAACTGAAAAATTTAAGATATGTTACGGAGAGCCCTGAAGAGGTACATGTATTTTAGTATAAAATCGATGGAATGTATATTAACTATTATCCTTTATTTGTTAGATTTAAAACAATGCATAAAACTCAATGATAAGCTTTTTTTCTTCTCTATTATTCATTACAGTCTTTATTTTTCTGGAAAAATGGTGGCAAGGGATCCGGAGATGCACACACCGGTCTAATAGAGAACAGAGCAAATAATATGAGGAAAGATGTACCGAAAGACGAACGAAAATATCGAAAGCATATTAAAGAACCTGATGTTCCTGTAGATGAGGATATAATCGAGACAGCGCAAATTTGTGCAGCTCTCACAGCAAATGCCGAAAATATTAAACGTATTAGCGATATGATGAAACATTCGTTTGTGTATCATCAACGGTTGCTGAATTCTAAATCGACTGCAAATATTATAGAAGTGTTTCCACATATCCATAACTTCAATGGGACAATGGTATGTAATAATGATATTTTAACTTTTCCTCTTGTGTTCCTTAGAATGTTTTATTCAGTCATATACCTTGTCCTCACAACGAACGATGGGTAATACTACTTCAAAAAAAATGTTACTATATCGTTTGTGTAGTACCTTTTTAATAAGATTACAAAATAAAGATCAATGTAACTTTTGAAAATAATGTTTACAAGTGGCCTCTATAATCGAAACCAAAATAAATCTTGCAGCTTTAACAAGCGTTCGAGCGTTGCACCAAGCAGCTTAATCCCAGTGCTGACATCTCCGGAACTTTTCGAAAATGTCTGTTACTAGAAGAAGGAATCTTCAGTGAAGTGGAAGATCGTAAGTACTGGCATAACTGATATACATCAAATAAATAAGGACTCAAATTTATCTGTAGGAGACATAAGAGGAGCTTTGAAGGCTTTGACTTATTTGACCGCAAGAGGAGTGAAACGTGATTTATTCGGACTAGATATGAGTCCTGCCGCTACTGTTGCTTTGCCTCTAATCAAATGGATACCGGTAAGACGAATAACGAATATTCATAAATACAATTGTAATATATTGATATGAATATTAATAATAATAATAATAAGAAACTGCAATTCTAATATAAGTAATTAATAATAATGCAAATAAAAAAATTATATGTAAAGAAAAAAACATAAAATTAAGCGATTATTTCATATTGTATTTATTATCGAATTTCTGTAATGAGAATTTAGTATAAATGTTGCTATAGCTCACTACCAATTTTTATTTTTTAAATTTCATAATTGCAGGAAGCAGAATGGCTACCAAATGTACAACTTCCGTCACCACATCCGTCAATAATTTATTTATCAGAACAGTGGAAAAAGGGAAATATGTTGTTGAAGTATCTCCAAAGAAATTCATCAAGGTGGATAGATCGTCAACTGCTCTAGATATGCTTTTAAAAAGCTTCGTAGTTCTTGGACTTCGTGTCCCAGCAAGTTTGGCTAAATTATATGACTTCGCATGCATTGTAACGTACAAAACATTACTACATAGCTCGCGCAATAAGGTAAATAGATTGTGCACAATGCTGAGTGAAATGGATAACGAAAACGATAACTCAGAATAAGAAGTACTTCCGATATCACACTTAAAATTTCAATAATATTATTCTTAAACGAAATCAATGCAATATTTCGAAACAATAAATGATTTTTTCAACAGCGAAAACTCCTATTTGTTCTACCCGAAAAATGCCTTAGAAAAACAATACGAGTTGTAACAAAACCAATAAACAAAATAAGCCAATATGCTTAAAACAATTAATATGCTTATTACCCACATCAAAGTTAAAACTATTCAATGGTGGATAATATCTATATTATTGCAAACTAGGTATAACAAGATTACCTGAAAGTAGTTAATACATAATTATTAAAAATTTGAGTTTGTGCAGTTTTTTTCGATTCTAAGTTGTTTGTATGTAGAAATAAATAGATAGAGTTAACCGTGTACGGATCCGTGGGTCCGCAGAAAAATCTTCGAATCCGTAAATCTAATGAGATTTCCGTAGATCTGACATCGCTGGCTGACACGTTGAGAACTTCAACGGAAGAGCACCATGTCTCTACACGATGTAAAATACCCTGGTGATCACGTTTTTCTATGTGTTAGTGCATTTATTTTATTTTCTAATAACAGAGAGACGTAAAGAAGAAAAAACATGACGTTCCGGGAGTTGTTTTTATGAAAATATTTAGAGTTGGTTCTGTTTGCGAAAATATTGGCAGTGAAATGCGGTGTTTTGTTCCGGGATGTTTCAATCGTTTTCATCACCTGCATTTGAAATGCCACCCACAGCACAATCACTCCATTATTCATAATAACTGTAATATAGTGGTTTTCAGCTGGACATAGAATGCGACGGAATCGTCGCAGGATAGCGAAATAATGAGCGTCAGAACCACTGATGCCAGGTTTGCAGATTGGTATGTAAATTTGCAATTTCGTTTGTTAGCAGACTTTGCATTTAAGCCGACTTTTTTGCAGATTTTCGAAATTTTTATAAACAATCGTCAATTTTAATGACTTATGCTATTACTGTAGGGTTTTCGTTTGGTTTTTTCGTCATACTTCTAAATATTGAGGTCGCATAGGACCATTTCTAATACCCAGACACCTAAAATTTCACCTGGCATCGCTGCCAGAAAATTGGACAGTTGTTTTAACCCTTTCGCTGTCTGTTGTATTGAAATTAACTAGCATTAGAGTCAAAAGAAAAATTATTCGGCTGTTGGATTGAGGCCAATTGCATTTTCAACTTGTAAAATTCGTTAGCGACAATTGTTATTTCATTGTTCATCGAAATCATCAACAAATGTATATCGGTCAAGACGACCAACTTTTTAGAGTAAACAAATAGCACAATCGAATAAAGCACGAGGTTTTGAAAACCAAGGCGTCGATTAATACAAAATATAAATGAAAAGGGAACATACTAAGCACAAAATAACCGTTATGTACGATTCAGACGATCCGTCATCTTTTGTCACAGTCAATCTCCGTCACCGGCACCGTCAACATTAATTACATGCATTCTTATGGAGCCATTCACACGGAACGTCACCGTCACGGAACGTCTTGACGGACGGAGCGTGTGAACGTTCCGGTAGAGAAAGTATTAAACTAATTTTGACGGAAGTTGACGTTCCGGTGACGGTGACGGAAGGAGGCGGTCTGAATCGTACATTATGTCAAATAAATAGCACACGCTTAAAAAATCTTTGAAAGTTGTAGCCGTAATCTGCTACATACGCATTATCAATATGAATTCATTATGACTGAAGTTTTCTTAATAATAAATAGAAAATTAGTCATTGTAACGGTCAATTTAATAAATATTTTTTCTGGCTTTTAGTTTCGAAGGGGTTGAATCGATGCGAATGACAGTTTCGCTATCTTTGCGGCATTTTGTCGCTATCTTATCGCATCGCAATCTTTTCTAGCCGACAGTGAAAATCACTATAGATACCACAGTGCGATCCGCCAAATCCTTCCTCCAACGAAATGAACAGAATCGGATGTGTGTACAATTTTCTATATTTCGACGTTACCTTGCAAACCCTTGAAGAAAAAATGTCCAGATTTTCAATTAGTGCCAAAGATTCGCTAGGCTGCGCGACAACTGGAGTAACTTAGAAGTGAAATCCCGATGAAAATTTCGTGAGAAAATTACCAACACAACCAAACCTGTCTTATCACGCCACCAGTGTATTTTACGCCGTGGATTGGACTATTAGGCTCTCTGACAGCTCACTTACAACCACAAATGCAAATGAGATTGGTTTGTTTTCATCAGGAAACGCATGCATTAAACACGATTCAGACGATCAATCAACTTCCGTCGACGTCCAGATTATTTTTATTATTTTTTAGCCGAATATTGCTCACGTATCCGACGTTAAAACTTTCCGTGAACTTTACGTAGTGTCCTTTCATTTGAATTGCTTACAAATAATGTTGTTGTTCCGTAATCGTTCCATGCAGGCGATAGTCGCTTGATGCTGCGTGTGAATCGCTTTTACATATTGTTTTGTTTTCATCAGGAAACGTGTAGGCCACCCATTTTTCAGTAGGGCCGCTGTTCATTTTTCACTGGGCATAGAAACCTCAATCACGCAGAGAAATTGAGCATGTTTAAAATAACAAAACAGTTAGTAGTTTTTTAAATTTGATTTATATTCATTTCAAGCTAGAATATGATTGTTTCAAACCAATTTCTCCCTTCAACAAAAACAATGATCTCTGTTTGATTTGAATCAAAATCATGGTCCAACCAAACCGAAAATATAATTGTTCCGAATGAGTTTATTGTTGAAATAAACTAACAATTTTTTACATGTCAACCAAAGTTGAATTAATGTTACCGGCAGTGTTCTCGTTGACTCAATCCTGCTATACCTTCACATCTAGAAAAAACTTGGTTCAATTTATCTATGGTATTATTTGTGTAATGATACAACTAAGTTTACTGTTTAAATGAACCGTGTTAGTTTTATTTCATGTAAACCAGAACAATTTTTTCTCGCGCGTATACACCATTATTGACATTATTGTCTCCCACGGAAGAAGTTTGTACGCGTTTCATAAGTAAAAATTGATCTGCTTCTTTCATGTCCTAAGGGTACAAGTGTATGTATTGATGATAAAGTATATTTTAAAAATATGTATAACGTTACATAACACATTTTCTTTACCAAAAATATTTGATGCAGGTTCTCTATATTGGTCGGACTGATGGAGCACCGAATCGTTTGGATGCTATAAAAATGAAGAAACAGGGCTTTACAATTACATACAATGGTATGTGAATAATTCGATCGTGTAGCAACGGGAATGACGAAGCGTCTTAAAAAATTTCAAAATTAAAAATAATTGTTTTCTAGAAATTTTTAAACCAATATAAGTCGAAATAAAAGTAGTTTTAAATATAACCTTGTAAATTAGTTTGAAAGAAATCATTTTATTTTTAAAAACAAACAAAAATGTATGATTTCAACAAACAAAAGCGTTAGTTGAAATAGCTAAATTTAAGGTAATTTATTTCAACTAAAAAGTTTGTAAATTTAAAGCGCAACAATTCTTAACTTTATCTAAGGTTCGTTCATTCGTAACAAATTTTTCAAATTGAATTCACTGTGAAATTGTTTGTCAAGAAATTGACAGGAACGCACAAGTGAAATATTTGTTGTTTTTATCAAATTGTCGTTTGAAACAAACTAACACACTGAGTAAAATTGATTATCATGTTTTGTAGTTTCAAGCAGCAATATTATTTATATCAAACCAGATTTTCTTTTGTCACTATTTTAACAAAAAAAATCGTTGCGTGAAACCCAAATTTGGTTATATTTACAATTTTTTTCTCTGCGTGATGGAAAACATATCAGCTGTTTTTCGAAGAAAGGCGAATCTAACATTGACAGCAAATGGAGGAAAACATCGATGAATGTTTCGACTTGTTTTCTAATCGTATTTAGAAATTATCGTATATTCTCAATCAATTTACGATTAGTCGATGAATTGTTAGTTTATCTTCAAAAGACATGCAAATTTTACCACTTTACTTCTATATCCACTGAAAAAAGAGTTTCGCTTTTAATTGTTTACTTTTATGCAACCCGTGGACAACTTGACAGTTCCCATACATCGAGAATATAAGTAAAAGTTTTGGTTCTCTGGTTCCACAATGGTGTCGTAAATAGAATAACATTTGGAAATAGCGTATCTGGTTTTCGACAATCTGCGGTTTAAATTTTTATATTTAAATAAGTAAAATAAATTTAGCTAGCATTTCTTGATATTTATAAAATAATTATGATGATAAGTTACTATGGTTTAGTATAAGTATCATTTTTCTATTTTCATCAATAGAAAGTTGAATAGTAGTACATCACATTTCAATAAACAATGAACGTGAAGTAAGGTTGCGTTTTTATTGATACGACTAAATACGCTAGGTGCTCATTAGTCACAAACAACATTTCAAATAAACATTTCATTTGTAACTCTATCAATTGGGTAGAGTGATTTAAAAGATAGAAAGATTACAAAATACGCATGTTTGGAGATTTATGACGTGTGATACTGATGAGTTTGTTGCTATGCAGCGCTGTTAGAAACATTCACAATTCATTCAGGAATTCTTGCGTCAGTCACAATATGAAAATTACGCTCCTTTTAAATATATTGCTGGATGCATACACAGTGACCGTAAATAACGTAATGAAGTATTGGTTTCCCTTTGAAATATTTTTGTTTCGTGATTCATTGCACCCGTATTGTTTAGGTACACTAGAGCCGTCCTGAATTCAGTGGAACATATATGAAACAGGCTCATTTCTTCATTTTTGATTAAAAATGACAAAAATAATGCTCGTGTAAGGGCTGCTATTGATAGGAGAGAGAAACTCGATTTGTTTATTTTTGTAAGATTCGGCCTTCTTTGAAAAAAAAGCTGAAATATAAACGTCATGATGTGCATTTTTTTTGTTTGTGTTGTCTTATCGACAGGCTAAGACCATAGTATGATGTGCATCTCCAACTGTAAACACTGTTAGAAGTTTTTATAATGTCCTTAATAAATAATCAATTTTTAAATCGTTTCATTGTTTTACTTTACTGGTTACGTATACGTAAATCTGCTTTATAGAAAGGACGTAGTAGTGCAGTAATTCAATGCCTTCTTTAAGACAAAAGGTAAGAAAATTAAAATTTTTATGTCTCGATGGAACCTACATTGCTTATTTTTTATGTAATTATATTGGCATTGAAATACTACCTACACCCATAGTTTGTTAGGAATGCAAATCTTCAATATAAAATGAAATATGCATTTTCGACGCGTCAAACTTTGAAGCAAATCGAAAAAAGAGTTTGTATCAAAGACATCATATTAACAAGATATCCAGCTTTGTATCAAGTTTGATGCAACCCGTGGACAACTTGACAACTCCCATACATCGAGAATATAAGTAAAAGTTTTGGTTCTCTGGTTCCACAATGGCGTTCCAAATAGAATAACACTTGGAAATAACGTATCTGTTTTCCGACAATCTACGGTTTAAATTTTTTATATTTAAATAAGTGAAATAAATTTTGCTAGCATTTCTTGACACTAATAAAATAATTATGATGATAAGCTACTATGGTTTAGTATAAGTATAATTTTTCTCTTTTCATCAATAGAAGGTTTAAAAGTAGTTCATCAAATTTCAATGAACGTGAAGTAATGTATTCTACTGAATCTTGAAGAACAATACTACTAATTTGCAAACCAAGCTTAAATCTATGGTTCCCATTTATTCATCCGAGTCGTTAGAAGATCATCCAATGATAACAAATACTCCTACAAATAGCTACTAATTCCTTGCGTTTTCATTAATACGACTAAATACGTTAGATACTCTTTAGTCACACATCACATTTCAAAAAACAGATCATTTCTAATTCTATCAATTACTAGTTATCTTTTTAGATCAAAGAGAAGACGTTGGGCAGAGTGAATTAAAAGATAGAAAGATTACAAAATACGCATGTTTGGAGATTTATGACGTGTGTTATTGATGAGTTTGTTGCTATGCAGCGCTGTTAGAAAAACTCGCAATATTTTCATTTCATTCAGAAGTTCTTGCGTGAGTCACAATATGAAAATTACGCTCCTTTTGAATTATAATTCTGAACGCATACATAGTGGCCGTAAATAACGTAATGAAGTACTTTTTTCTCTTGTAATTTTTTTGTTTCGTAATTCATTGCACCCGTATTGTTTAGGAACACAAGCGCCGTCTTGAATTCAGTGGAACACATGAAACAGGCCAAAGACATCATATTAACAAGATATCCAGCTCTCACATTTCCCGAACAAATCATTGGCAACATCCTTTTTTGCGAGCATGTCGCCCTCAGGTGAGCCCGCATCGAATCTCATACATAGAAGTAGGGGAGAGAAATGTCAAATTCGTGCGCGCCAAAATAGCAGGGCTGTGCACCCATACAATTGACATGACATGTTGAATGAGACGCCGTGCGATGGCGTTGCTGAACTGAAGATTGAGATCGCTCCAAGCTGACAGGGTCTGAACAGGCTAATTTCTGTCAGGTTGTGTATGGGTTGGTTTGTTGCCTGGAACTAAATGATTGCTGCGTCATCTTCGTGTCACATTTTGAAACCGCAGAGTTAGACCAGACCCTGTCAGCTTGGAGCGAAATCAATCTTCAGCTCAGCAACGCCATCGCAAGGTGTCACATTCAACATATCATGTCAATTGTATGGGTGCGCAGTGCTGCTATTTTGGCGCGCACGAATTTGACATTTCTCTTCCCTACTTCTGTGTACGAGATTCGATGCGAACTCACCTGAGGGTGCCATGCTCGCAAAAATGTTGTTGCCAATGATTTGTTCGGGAAATGTGAGAGCTGGATATCTTGTTAATATGGTGTCTGTGGTTAGACACAAAAATTAAATAATTCAACTAACTGCTGCTCCAGTGGCAAACTTTGAACAAAGCGATGATTAGGGTAACTGAGGTATTTTGGCCACTTCATATATTTTGGCCCACCTAACAAACTTTATCGGATTTAATCGATGTTAAGTAACCCATGTTACATACATTTGAAAGTAAACACATTACATTACCTATTGCGGAAGGGTTTTTCAAAGATATTACAACATTTGGTGGATATTTATTTAAAGTGGGCCAAAATAAAATCAATCCTAAAGTGGGCCAAAATACCTCTGTTACCCTATAATTTTTAGATTCGGCTTGAAGATTCCAAAAAAATGCCGTGTTTTTATTTATTTCATTACGAATCGAATACTAACATGCAAAAATGTGTGAAAATTTGGTTAAAAAATCGATCATTCGATCATTAATGATTCAGTAACTTTTCGTGGTATGTTTGATTGATATTCATGGAGAAATCGTAAGATGAAATATCAAATCCGAAGAAGTGAGGTTGGGTACTGTTTTCATATCTGGGAAATTTTTTGTTTTCATGGTTGGATTTTGAAATTAATTGATAAATTATGATCAAATGTTGTTTTACTCGTTTATTTACTTGTCTTATCATCTAAATCAAATCTGTATGTGAACTGAAAATTTCAAATCCGAGATTTTCAAGTGTATAGGACAATTTTAAATCATGCTTTATGACAACACGAGAGTAATCATTTTTTACCCATATTTGTAAGGTTCTGCCATCTGCATTCGTTCAAACTCAAGTAAATTGGAAAATTCGTCCAAAATTTTTCTAAATACATGGGAGATGTCAAAAGAATCATCATAACGCTACCTCGTGGTGATCACTCTGATTGGATTTTTCAACTCTGGTACTGTTATATTTTAGCAGACTCTGTCAGTTTGGAGCTAACTCAATCTTCAGTTCAGCAACGCCATCACACGGCATCACATTCAACGTATCATGCCAATTGTATGGGTTCACAGTGATGCTATTTTGGCGCGCATGAATTTGATATTTCTCTCTCCATACTTTTATGTTCGAGATTCGATGCGGACTCCCCTGAGGGTGCCATGATCGCAAAAAAGGATGTTGCCAATGATTTGTTCGAGAAATGTGAGAGCTGGGTATCTTGCAGACCCTGTCAGCTTGGAGCGATCTCAATCTTCAGTTCACGCCTTTTTTTTGAGAACGGCCAATAAGCCACCTGTCAACTTCCACTTTCGAAAGAAATTGCAAACGAGCTATGAAAGATGGAGTATTAAATTTAACACCAGACGAAAGAGAAAACTTTTCTCTGCCGTTTACTATTATGACTTACTCTCAGCGAGTGCCGAGTCATTCGAAATTACTCTTCAAAGTGAATGTTGACGGATGGCTTATTGGCCGTTCAAAAAAAAGGCGTGAATTCAGCAACGCCATTGCACGGCATCACATTCAACATGGGGCGCGCAGTGCTGCTGTTTGGCGCACACGAATTTGACATTTCTCTCCCCTACTTCTATGTATGAGATTCGATGCGGACTCGTCTGAGGGCACCATGCTTGCAAAAAAGGATTTTGCCAATGATTTGTTCGGGATATATGAGAGCTGCATATCTTGTTAATATGATGTCTTTGGTATCTTGTTAATATGATGTCTTTGATTTTAGCGACTGCCTATACATTATTTCATCTTGGTCTTTATTTGCAATTATTTTCAAGATATTTCGTGAAACAAATAATTTTCGGATATTTTGCGAAACAAATAAACGATTTTTTTCAAGAAATTATTACATGGTAAAACATGACAAACAAGATGTTTCACCAGTAAGAAAAGTAACTATAAAATTTGTGTACATCGATTTCATCTTAACGATAGAAAGATAGCATTTGGTTTTTGTCAGCTTTTCTTCATATATTTTCGGAAATTCCTACAGAGATCTCTGTTTGTATAAGGAATTGTATAAACGTATTGACAGCATTACCTTTTTCTATGACTTCATATGAAATTTTTCAAAACGTACATATGCTTCACTAGTACAGTACAGTAGATCTTCAATAACTTTCGATCGACTCCGTCCATTTCGATGAAAATCGTTACAGAAATCTCTCTTATGTAGGGATGTCGCAAATTTCGAATTACTCGATTATTTAATAATCGAGTATTATTTTGAAACTAATCGATTGAAATTTATTCGATTATCTGGGTTATTAATCGATTACTCGATTAGTCATTCGATTATTACTATGGGAGTTTTTTAATTACTCGATTAGCTCAATAATCGAATATTAGTTTTAAGCTAATCGATTAAATATTACTCGATTATCTGGGTTATTAATCGATTACTCGATTAATCGATCGATATTACGACATCCCCACTCTTATGTCGTTTTCATTTTTAAACTGCACTACACCGCAGGGCTACACCATGGCATGAATAAACGAACAAAAATTATGAAAACATAAACAGTAAATCTTGACTACAATAAACGATTCCACTGCGCAGAGCTATACCAAACCAAATACAAATAATAATACCCCTAATGTATCGTGTACACTTCCAGGGTTGTTACGGTCGCGCGGATTTCGCGGTTTTCGCGGATTTCGCGCGGTTTTTGGTCAGATTTTGATGCGATGGCGCGGATTTCGCGCGAATTGCAAGTAACATTATTTCAGACTTGTGAGGTATTTGTTCGAGAATAAACGGTTTCTTACATATTTTTGAAGCTTGTGAGTTTTTCGAAACCCCAAAAAATTAAAGATGGGGAACGTTTCAGCAATCGAGCCAGCAGGTCAAACTGACCGAAATTGTGAATTTGATAAAACCAAATTTTACGAGGATGCGGCTCTAGAAAATATTTCCTTTAGTGGACAAAACTTCGATTTTATACTCTCCAATCTCGAGTGGTACATATCGCTATTTAAGCTAGGCTGTTACCAGGAATTACAAAAACATTTCGATATATGTACTTGCGTTGTCCCATTCTAAAGCGGAAATCGAAAGAAGCTTTTCGCACTCAAAGATATTGATGTCTGATGGAAGATATCGTCTCAGTGAAAACACATTCAATAATGCAAATAACTTTATTAATGGAATGCTATTTTTCGATAATATTATCACAAATTTTGTTTGTTATGAAAATCTCATTCTTAAAGCAAAATTTGCACGACAGGCGTACGAAGCGAAGTTGGACAAGATAAGAAGCGGAGAAGAAAAAGTTAAAACGTTCATCTAGTGCTGGACCCGACAGGATTCCATCCGTGGTGATAAGAAATTGTTCTAAAAGTTTGTTGGTTCCACCATCCAACATTTTCAATTGCTCTTTGCGTTCTGGATTTTTTTTTCTTCTGAAATATGGAAGAAATTCCATGTGTTCCGGTTTACAAAAGTTGACATGGTGTCTCTTCACACTTTTTGATATCTGAAATGGAAGGTTCTTAATTTCCAGAGCAAGAATTTCTATGGAAAAAGTATCAAAAAGTTCTTTACTAATTAAATATATAATTTACTGAGAGGTACCACGAGAACTGCATCAAAACCGTCGTCCGAACACGAGAAAAACAAACAAGCCTCAAGAGTTTTTCACTTTGATACTCGTTGATACCAAACATTTTAGAAAACTATGATTTCGAGTTATTTGTGGTTATTTAATGCTACTGAAAATTTTATCACAATTTGCTAATCATATGATATTTTCTATAGCATGAAGAAAAAAATGTTGTTGGGATTAGTACAACAAGAGATATTCATGATTAAGTTCTATCTATTCTTGTTCAGTGTAAATTTAGAAAAGGCCCCCCGTAGTAAAGTAAGTCGTATTCACGACAAAATAAGTAACAAGGGTATAGTATCTAACCATCGTGGAATTGCTGCTTTCTGCGCTGTATCGAAGTTGTTTGAAATTAATATAATTCTGAATTTAATTACACATAGTTGCTCTGGTTGCATATCTGAGACTCAGCATGGATTCATGCCAAAGCGTTCAACTTCCACAAATTTAGTAACCTAAATTTCCTTAATCATATGTTCTTTACAAGCACGTCTACAAGTAATTTTATAAACACCGATTTCTCTGCTGTGTTCGACAAAATCAATCATAACATAACGAACTACAAGTTGAATAGACTTGGATTAAATGGATCATATTTAAATTGGCTTCGATCATATCTAACTGGTCGTGAAATGATAGTGAAAATAAGAGACTGTACAACATCACCAGTTACTGTAACCTCTGGAGTTCCTCAAGGAAATCGCATTGGACCGTTTATATTTTTACTATATCTCAACGACCTAAATTTTTCGATCAAGTGTATGAAACTATCGTTCGTCGATGACCTTCAAATATTTCATATGATCAAATCTGTAGCTGACTCAGAGTACGTACAAGAACTTTTAGATAATTTAACTAATTGGTGTAAAATCAGCAAAATGGTTTCAAATACCTCAAAATGCTGCGTCATCTCTTTTAGTCGCAAAAAGTTTGTATTCAAGTTCGGCTATAATATTTCATAAACTGTCCTCGAACGCGCATCGTCTGTTAAGGACCTGGGTGTTCTTCTGAATTCCAAGTTAAATTTCAAAGAGCACATAGATTTTACTATTTTCAAAGCCATACTTCCATTTATCACGTAATGTTATCAGGAAATCGTTCCTCATGTTATTGTCTCATTAGATTTAGTTGCTGTAGAAGCACTAGATTTTAAGAAATGTATCATTTGGATGATTGTAATCTATTGATGTAAGAGATGACGAGGTTTTACGCCTGCCGGAGAGCAAGTTTGACAGAAACTAACTCCGGTGGGCGTTTCCATGCTCCAAATAAAAGAATAAAATATGAGGAGGAAAAGAAAGACATTCAGAGTAAAATCCGACAACAGGAAAAGGCGCTGCCTTAGAAAACGAAAGCTAAACAGGAAGCGATAAATTGTATTGAAACTGTCATTAGAAAGATTAAATCAGATCATCATGATGTGGTCGAACTTAAAATTATTCTTTCCGAGAAGGACAAGCTTACCGAGCAAGAAGATGTCGAAGCAAATAATTGTCTTTGCTGAAATCTGTTTAACTTCTTTCAAAATCACAAAACTGTAAGCAATTTAATTTTCACTGTTAGTTCTGCGGTAAGCATTACCTGCACAAAAATAGTGGTGTAAACGCTTCGCTGAAATATCGCGCGTTTTAGTTTTCAACTTCGCGCGGATTTCGCGCGTTTTAATTTTGAAATTTTTCGTAACAACCCTGCACTTCTGCTGGCTGCCAGCATGCTGCACTGAAATGAAAATCTTATTTATATTCATTAGATTTGTCATGTAAATCATATGCAGAATATAATTCATAGAAATTATATGGAAACTTATAATCTTTATTTAATGTGTACGTCAAATCTAAATGGACGTTATCATAATGAAAGTTATAAAAATATCCCATATAATTTATATGAAAATCCGATGAAAGTCGTGAATAGTTGTGTCCTCGATATTCATCAACTGCTCCAGACCATTTTTTCTGGAAGTTCCGCATCTCAATGTAATTTTAAATCGCTGACAAGACAGCTCATCCAACTTCGTTCAAGGATATGCGTTAACGGACCATGAAATATATATCCGGTACATTTCATTACTCTATCTGTCTAGTAAGATTCATTTTTTTATTTTCAGTCTCGGGATCTCACTTGTCTTTCGCAAATATCATGAGGTGCTCCCTTACCGAATGGAATACTAGTAAAGCTTGAATCCTCAAAGAAAAGTAGTAGTTGGCAATTATCTGCTATTCGTATGACCTCCATTGAAAGTTATATATATATATATATATATATATATATATATATATATATATATATATATATATATATATATATATATATATATATATATATATAAATAAATAAATAAATAAATTTCATAAAACTAGTCATATGGTATATATGAACCTATCTAAATAAATTCGAAGTGAATATAATATGCGCTTCATAAATTGTTCCAATGTATGTTGTGCGGATATCTAGTAATGGTTATAAGACGCGCTAATAAATTTGACTCAGACTGGAAATTTCATTCGTTATATGGAAATCCTATAAAAATAACGTTAAGAAGAGTTTTATGTTTCATGAGATTATCTCATATATTTGACATGATGTTGAACACATTTTGTAACTATTATTGGAAATGCTAATAGTGCAAAATCATTAGAATATCATATAATGTGAAAAAGAAAATTTAGCTCAGTGTGGGGCCAGTGTACTGCCCCTCTTAGGAAAAAATCATTCAACGGTGGTCCTTCGTTGGTTTAATACGTTGGTCTTGCTGGCAGCCAGCAGAAGTGTAAACGGGGCATAAGTCCCATACAAACGAATCGCCAATGTTTGGTTCACAGCATGAACAAATAAGCCTACCCAAAGCAAAGCCTTGGTATTACATTCCTGTGGTGGAATTTGACCTTCTGTTTCAACAGACTTCGCAGCCGATTCAGAGTGTACAGAACCATCGCATGGCTAGTGCTACGATTCTACTGACACTACTAATCCTTCCAGGTCGGGGCTCGAACATACGACAACGTTTCCGACGTAGCGAAACTGAGACATCCTTGGTTATTCTCGAAAATGACAGTAGCTTTGTCTTCTGCTTCACTCAATTCAGACAACAATCGAGTAAGCCAAACGGTTTCTTGACAAGCTAGCGACAGTGCGTTGTACTCAGCTTCGAGGGACGAAAGTGCAACAGAACATTGTCCTTTGCTCACCCTGCTAATTGGACCGCTTCCATAGAAAAAGATAAACCCGGTTGTTGATCTTCTTGTGCGAACATCTCCTGCCCAATCAGAATCAGAAAATCCTTTCAAACACCATCCTTCTCCTGGTCCGAATTGCAATTTCAAATCACTCGTCACGCTCAAATATTGCAGAATTCGTTTCACTGCATACCAATGCATGTTGTTGGGTTCACTCACTTTCCTTCCAAGCAAGCCAACACTCAAAGATAGATCTGGTCTTGCGTTAACGGCTAAATATAATAAAGCTCCAAAAAGACTTCGGTACATTGTTGGATTTTCAAATCGTTTACTATCATCGTTACTCGGTTTGTATCCTGGATCCATAGGAATCTTGGATGGACGACAATTCTTTTGAATCCCAAAAAATGACGTACATATCCAAGCGAAGTAATGTCAAATTTTTTCCTAAGCCCTTCGTAAACCACATTTATATCAGTCTCATCAGCACTACCAATCAATAGATCGTCCACGTACACTAAAATAACAACAAACGGTTTTCCATATAGGATGTACAGACATGGATCTGCGCTGCTTGGTTCAAACTTCAACTCAAGAAGTACAGAGTGCAACGCTTTATTCCAACATCTCGCAGATTGGCGCAAACCGTATATACTTTTTCGTAGTTTGCATACCATTTGTTTGTTTCCTGGAGTTTAAAAACCTGGTTTCTGCATATATAGCTCTTCTTCAACAGTGCCGTTGGGTTAGGCTGTCCGCACATCATACTGCTTCAGTATCAACTGTTTCTTTCCCGCAACTGCTAATGGTGTACGCAATGTTGCCTGCCGCGTTGCCAGACGGGCAAACTTAACGCATCGCGAAAGTTAATAGGTTCTTCGTCATGTTTAACATTTTCAAAGATAAAATCGTCATATCTGTGTGGCATTCATCATATCTGTGTACCATTCTGCTCAATTCGATTGCTTTGAGTAAGGAGTAGAGAACTGCTGCTGTATGCCTCGGATTTGCAAAAACTTTGTAATCTATCACCTGTATATTCTTCTCTTCCATCAGATCGCAAAACACAGGGCTTCCTATCGAAGATATGTTGAGCCCACCGAACGAATTCAATAATCTTGCCGACTGCTTCATCTTTCGTCTTTAATAAAAACACCACGCAAAAACGGCTAAAATCATCAATTAGTGTGAGTATTTGTTACCACTCGGCGTCGATTGTTCCATTGGCCCACAGAGATCCGTGTGTATTATATCTAAAGGTCGTTTTGATTTTCGCTCTGAAATCAATGGAAAAGGTTATCGTACCAATTTACCTTTCAAACAACACTCACACACGATCCTATCTCCGCAATCCGTTAACTTGATTCCACTTGCCAAACCTTGTGTGGCGATTATATTTAGCACACCAATGTCGCGATGGCCCATTCGGCGATGCCATGTGTGTTGACAACTCTCATTATGATTTCCCGTAACGGATAAACACTGCTCTACCAACTTTAACTTGTAATGACAACCAACTAACTCACCCATTGCCACGATGACACCGTTGATTGTTTTGATTAAACATCCCGTTGCTTCAAATACAACTGTTAAGCCCTTCGTTGCGAGTTTCCGAACAGAAATCAATCCGTCTTCTAGAGAAGCAACCAATAAAACGTTATCAAGAGTAATTGCAATGCGTTCCTCTTTCGCATTCAACCCCATGATCACACAGCTTCCAACTCCGGTAGATTTAGTTTTTGTTCCGTCTGCAAGAGTCACATCTACGGTAACTCCCTTTTTTGAATTCCGAGAATTAGTTGCTGGTGCTGGTGTCTACTGTCGTGAAATGAGGCTGGAGCAGTCTCATTCACTTGGTAGATACTGTACTGTGTTCCAAGCAGAAATCTACGCAATTCTGTGTGGAGTACAATCGGCACTTCAGCAGAGGATCTGTGGTAAACGTATTTATTTTTGTTCCGACAGTCAGGCAGCCTTAAAAGCACTCAGTTCGAATGACTCACGGTCGAATCTAGTGATCGCATGTCGAACTCAAATTGAAGACCTCAGCATTTCAAATGCTGTTGACTTCTTATGGGTACCCGGCCATTCTGGTATTACTGGAAATGAATGGGCTGATGAGTTGGCTAGAGCTGGTGCAACGAATGATTTCGTTGGTCCTGAACCAGCTTTACCACTTTCAACTAGTTGGATAAAGCACAAGATACGTTCTTGGGCTGCATCCAAACATGCCAGCTACTGGCGCAGCTTGCAAACTTGCGCTCAGACAAAAGCATTTCTACCAGATTTAAATCTGAAAATGTCAAAGTGTCTACTGCATTTCTCCAAGTATTATTGAAGTATTCTGGTCAGAGCTCTGACTGGACATTGCAAACTCAATTATCACATGGCTACTATTCAACGTGCTGAGTATTATTCGTGTGATTTGTGTAAATGCGATTATGGTACTTCATATCATCTGATATGTAACTGTCCCGCATTGACGCAGCTACGTATCCGGGTTTTTGGTTCTCCATACATGGTTGAGTCTGTGTATGCGGAGCTAAAATTGAAGGATATTCTCTCGTTTCTCACCCAATGTGGTAAGGAGCTATAGTCAGAAGGGTTCATCGTTCTTCCTGGAGTGAATGAATCCCGTCTGTATTCACCTTAAATAGGGTTTAGCAGATTGTTTGGCATCCTTTGGGGGGTACCGAATTTACTTCTGCTCGTACATACTGCGAGTCGTTCTGCATTCTTCCGAGAGTGCAGAATGGTGTCGCTTTTGTAAGATCTCTAAATCCTCTCGGGGGTTGGAGGTTTTATTAATAGCAGACTGTTCGGGACCTCGTAGAGGTTCAGAATTTCCTTCTGCTTCCACTAAATGTGATCCTCAGCAGATTGTTCAGCATCCCTTAGGAAAGCAGAATTTACTTCTGCTTTTATGTGTTTTTGTGTCGTCAATTTTTCCCATCCTCCTAGTCCAACCCTTACCATTTCCTTTCAATCCTTCCCTCTTATATATCGGGAAAATGATGCTAAAAATAAATTGCTGGCAAGGCACAAATCTCCAAATATCAAGGGGAACGTGCCATTTGAGCCAATTTGTTCTGATTCCTGATTCCTGAAACTCACCCATTGGCACGATGACACCGTTGATTGTTTTGATTAAACATCCCGTTGCTTCAAATACAACTGTTAAGCCCTTCGTTGCGAGTTTCCAAACAGAAATCAATCCGTCTTCTAGAGAAGCAACCAATAAAACGTTCTCAAGAGTAATTGCAATGCGTTCCTCTTTCGCATTCAACCCCATGATCACACAGCTTCCAACTCCGGTAGATTTAGTTTTTGTTCCGTCTGCAAGAGTCACATCTACGGTAACTCCCTTTTTTGAATTCCGAGAAAAAACTGCGGTCGTTCGTCATATGGCACGTACACCCACTATCAATCGTCCACGATCCTGGAATGACGCTACCGGCCATGAAGCACACAGCACCACAGATAACCTCATCCGCAACCCTTTGTTTTGATCGATCATTACGTTCACTTTCCGCTTGTGCTTGCTTTGCTTTCTGCTTAGCAGCCTGGTTCGATCCTGTGGATTTTTCCGATTCACTTACATATTCACAGCGCTTATCTGCAAGATATTTGCGACCATTTTTCTTAAAATGTCCGGGTTTCGCACAATAAAAACATTTTCTGTCACTTTTTGTCGTGAATACGACTTACTTTACTATGGGGCGCCTTTTCAAAATTAGCCATATGGAAGAATGGGCAGAACTTAATCGTGAATATCTCGACTTGTATTAATAGAAGCTACATAATTCTTTCACCATTTCATCAAAAATATGATCAGGAATTCAGGATAATATTTTGAACAGTGTGCGATAACCACAAACAACTCAAAAATTAAGTTTTCTTAAAATTTGAAAACAACGCGGAAAACTCTTTACTTTCGCTTGGATTTTTCGCGCAAGGACGACGATTTTGAGGTAGTCAGGCACATATCTTCAACTGAATGCGTATAAAAGGGGAACCGTGGTCGAAAATCGATCATTTCTTTTCGTGCGTTCGATGGAAGTAGATGTCGTGGGAGTGGAATCATCAAGCAGCAGCGACGGAGAATGCACCTTCTGCGTGGTTAAAACCTGAAACGCTCAGGTCGCATCTCTCATTCGCTTGCTGGCCATCAAGGAGAGAACCAGCAGCGACTGAAACTGGATTCTGAGTCTGTTATTGGATCTAAATTTAGGTCTTGAACTCAGGGTCCAGTTCTCTATTCCAGACTTCTATTCGGTTCTTCTTAAAACCATAATAATACTCCTAAAGAATTATGCGGAATTTACTTTACTGTACCTCTATACAACCCATTTTTGTCGTGAATACGACTTACTTTACTATGGGGTGCCTTTTCAAAATTAGAGTGATAAGTTTTTGATCGTGAATATCTATTGTTGTATCTAATGAATCAACATAATTCTTGCGACATGCCATCGGAAATATGATCACAATTTTATGATAAAATTTTCAGTTTTGTGACATAGTCTCAAATAATTCAAAATTAAACTTTTCTGAAATGTTTGGTATAAACGAGTATCAAAGAGGATAAATCATAAGGCGCGTTTGCCTTTCTCGTATTTTTAAAGCTCATAGCTCAGTGATCTGTGAAAGAATTTATATAATCTAACTACCAATAGAATCGAAATTTTTCAATTTAAACGTGTATAGCAAAAGCATTGAAGTATTTCAATAGTACACTATTGAAAAACCTGTCTCATTTGCTCCATGTCAACACCAGTCAATCAGAACGCGTTCTAAGGAAGAGAACAAAATATCTGCTGCTGTACAACAAATCGTCCGGGAAAAATGTTCCGAAATTTGGTCCTTGTGAATGCTAGAAACGAATCCCTACAGCATATTGATAGTTTCTTTCAATAAATTATGCAAATCCGAAATGAAATAATCGACAATAAAATTCTGTATGCGGCTATTTTTATAGCCGTTAGGACCGCCCATTAGTGAAAAAGCTACAAACGAAATCACATAAAAGGAAATCTCTTAACAAAAATTCAATCAGTTTGGATTCGATCGCCACTGCGAGCAGATGTGTTTTGTGTCGTCTGCACGCTTTCGACAAGAGCGATTACGTCACAGCTGCCAGTCATTAGCATTGGGAAAAAAAACAACGGTGGAGAGCATTGCACAATATCAGCCGTTCTAATGGCTCTAAAAGTTTTCTGAAGAACTATTAGGATTTGTTGTTCGCAAATCGTAGGGAAATATCCTCAGTTTACGGCAAATCAAGAACAGTTTGCTTAGATTTGTGCACTTTTCGCTGTGTGAAATTCACAGTAATCGAGATCAAGTGAAGCCTTTTTTGCAAAACATGTTTTAGAGTTTAATGTCGTAGAGAATTATTTAATTTGACTCTTCTGAATGCTGGAAACGAATCCCTACAGCATATTGATAGTTTCTTTCAATAAAATATGCAAATCCGAAATGAAATAATCGACATTAAAATTCTGTATGCGGCTATTTTTATAGCCGTTCAGATCGCCCATTAGTGAAAAAGCTACAAACGAAATCACATAAAAGGAAATCTCTTAACAAAAATTCAATCAGTTTGGATTCTATCGCCCCTGCGAGCAGATGTGTTTTGTGTCGTCTGCACAGCTAATTTCGCTTTCGACAAGAGCGATTACGTCACAGCTGCCAGTCATTAGCCTTGGGAAAAAAACAACGGTGGAGAGCATTGCACAATATCAGCCGTTCTAATGGCTCTAAAAGTATTCTAAAGAACTATTAGGATTTGTTGTTCGCAAATCGTTGGGAAATATCCTCAGTTTACGGCAAATCAATAACAGTTTGCTTAGATTTGTGCACTTTTCGCTGTGTGAAATTCACAGTAATCGAGATCAAGTGAAGCCTTTTTTTGCGAAAAATGTTCCAGAGTTTAATGTCGTAGAGAATTACGCAATTTGACTCTTCTGAATGCTGGGAACGAATCCCTACAGCATATTGATAGTTTCTTTCAATAAAATATGCAAATCCGGAAAATGCGTGCATAATTCATACAATTGATATTCGGAAGTGTTAAGGAACATGTCAGTTGTTTTCGTATTCACGACATCCAGTTATGTCTCTGACATTACCCACCCGCCTTTTTTACTTTATCGGAAACTTTCAACGCTTTTTCACTGTTATCGCCATGCTTATTACGATCCGATCACTTTTGATATTCATCACGCAGCCGAGATACCACCAAGTCCATTGTTAGATCCTCCTGTGGTCTAATTTCCAATGACGTCACAAAACTATTGTACGACGATGGAAGACTACGCAACATCATTATTATTCGCAAAAGCTCACTGAGTTCCACGCCTGCGTTGTCCAGGCGCTCATACAAGCATTCAATCTCTTCGAGATGCTTCTCGACGTCACCACCCTCAGGCAAATTTTTCGAACACAGCTTCTGCAACAGCATTGCTTGGTTCCCAATGATGGCCTTTTCATGATAGATTCGCAGATTTTCCCACATCTGGTGTGCCGTATCACACTTTTTAACAAAACGCAGTTGATTATCCTCAACAAATAGAGCGATTGTTGATTGGGCCTTTGTGTCGTTTTTCTTCCAATCCGAAAAATCATCATCAGTTTCTTCTGGCTTTGGTTGCTCAATTATATCCCACAAATCTTCACGTTCCAGCAAAGATCGCATGCGAAATTTCCATGATGCATAGTTTGCATTTGCTAATTTAGCAAACGATGCTTTCTATCCGTCAGCCATCTTGTTCATTCACAGCCGCGTTGCAAGAAAAAATTCCTTCAGGAAGCATAACCTGATGGACGGAACTACCAGCAGACACGCGGAACACGACTGGTTGGAAGTAAAACGCATTTATTTGTGATGATTGTGTACAGTTCCACAGTAGTAGGAAGTAGAATAAAAACCTGTTTTAATCCACCTAGTGGTGTAATGATGCTGTTGTGAACTTTCCCAATTGTGTTCCACCGTAAATTTTACCAATACCAACTTTTTTGGTGTACAGCTTTCATCCAATTCCGAACTTCGGTTTCTCCCTTTGAGCAGTTACGATACATACGAAACAGACGGAATTCGGCAATAAGTATTACAAACTATACCGCACATATGACACTTCTAATGACACTTTATTAGGCCTTGATACTAAAACTACTATATTTCAAGACTGATCGATACAAACTATATTTAATTAAAGGTAACTACGTACTACAGAAAAGAACAATTTAGGTGGTAATCGATCCGTTCACTACGAAGGTTTTCTCAGACTGATTTGATACTAAACAGACGTAGCACACAGTGATAAATGTAATTTGCATATTGCTGAGCTTTCTCTCTAATTTTTATATTGAATTTAGATGTATTTACTCCTCTCACCTCGCATTATAAGTTTCTCACTTTCGTTAAGTGCGTTTTTGGCTGCGTGCTTACGTGCTCTACTGTCACTTCGGTATATATGCTAGAATCATAAGTGCTAGTGCAAAAGAACAACATTCACCGGCCACCTATATTCGCTATGCTAATTTAAATTTCAGGTAAGTATATTCATTCGACAAATGTTTTTTTTATGTGCTAACGGCTGCGATGATAATTGCTGATCGAAAGGTAACGGAAACAATATGCAAATCGGTCGTATGTTTGATTCACTTCTTGTTTTGACGGTCGCAACACGAACAATACCATCATCACCGGGTTGGATGGCTTCGATCCTTGCTAATGGCCAACGATGACTTTCCATCTTCTTTCAACAACACCATTTGGCCAACACGAATATCCGTAGGTAAATTGCCTTTTTGCCACTGTTGATTCAGCTCGGTGAGGTATTCTTTCCGCCATCGTAGCCAATGTTGTTGAACCACCTGTTGCAATTGTTGGTATTGTCATAATCGGTTAGTCGGTGTTTCGGCGTGAACAGAATCTGGCAGATGCAATATTGGGCCGCCAGTCAAAAAATGCCCTGGTGTTAGAACATCTAGTTCTGTCGGATCGTCTGATAGAGGTGTTAGTGGACGAGAATTCATGGTTGCTTCAATTTGATACAATATTGTGTCCTCGTATGACAGCTGTCTACAGCCAATTGTTTTAACTAAAGACGACTTAACTTTCATGACAGCCACTTCCCACATACCACCAAAGTTGGGAGCTCTTGGTGGGATAAATCGCCAGGTAATTGCTTTACTAGAGCATTCGTTAATGATTGTAAACTTGTTGTGGTTGTTTTTAAAATTTCGATGCATTTCAGTAAGTGTGGTATTTGCACCTTTGAAATTTGTGCCATTATCAGAATGCATCTCGGTTGGTAATCCACGTCGGGCAATAAATCTTCGCAGTGCAGCGATAAATGCGTCCGTCGATAAATTGCATAGTAATTCCAAGTGAATGGCTTTAGTGGCAAAACAAATGAACACAGCGATGAATTCCTTTTGCAGTGCTGCACGTCGATGGACTGGCCTTAAGTATACTGGCCCACAGAAGTCGACACCAGTAGTGGAGAATGGTCTACTAGGGGTAATGCGTGCTTTGGGGAGCTGACCTTGAGGTTGGGCTATACGGACAGGGTTGTGGCGAAAACATTTTGTGCAATTACGGCACACATAGTTGGCAAGAGTATTTCCGCGAATTGGCCAGAATTCTTGACGTATGGTTGCGAGTGTCATGCGAGGTCCTGAGTGTAGACATAACGAGTGGAAATGTGCTGCTATAAGGCGTGATAGTGGATGTTTGTTGGGGATAATCATTGGGTGCTTGGTTTGGTTTCATGGGATGAATTAATTCGTCCGCCGATACGTATAATTCCGTTATTATCCAATGTAGGCTGCCGATTTTTCAATGGAGATTTTTCAGAAATCGGAAGTTGTTGTTTGAGTTGTTTAAACTCATCTGCGAACATGTCTTGTTGAACCATTTTCACTAATGTTACTTTGGCATCTTGCAGCTCTGCAGTTGAGAGAAATTCTTCGTTTTGGTAGCCCTTTGAGCGACAGCGGTTGATAAATCGTCGAAGGTAAGCGGTGATTCGTACTAAGCGCCAAAACGAAGAATATCGAACAAACAATGGATTTGGATGGAAGTCGTTTTGGATTGATAGCACTGTTTTCCTTCTTTCCAGTATATCTTCACTTGGAAGGGATAGATTCGAATGTTCGGGCCATCTGCATTCTTCATCCGCTAACCAGGTTGGACCCTGTTTCCACAAGATATTGTTCATGAAATCGCTTGGTAGCAGGCCACGCGAAATGTGATCTGCTGGATTATCTATTCCCTTTACATGATGCCATGCATGGCCGTGTGTCAGTCGTTGAATCTCCGACGTTCGATTGCCCACGAACGTTTGCCAAGTGTTGGGAGGAGCGGCTATCCAGTAAAGGGTAACGGTAGAGTCGGACCAGAACCAGCAAGGGACTCCCTCCATTGCGAGTTCTGCAGAGACTCTTGCATAGAGCCTAGCACCCAGTACCGCTGCACACAATTCTAATCGTGGTAAACTAAGACGCTTGGTTGGCGCAACTCGTGATTTTGCTGCTATAAGTTGGATTTGCACGCACCGAAGTTTCTTTGTTGGTTGAACGAGCGTACACGCAGGTTCCGTAGGCAGCCTCTGAAGCGTCACAGGCTTCCGCAGGTAAGTCGGCTAGAGCTTCTGGTTCGTTAGAGCTCCATTTCCGTAATTGAAATCCGCCATCATTCATAATGCACTACCAATCAATAGATCGTCCACGTACACTAAAATAACAACAAACGGTTTTCCATATCGGATGTACAGATATGGATCTGCGCTGCTTGGTTCAAACTTCAACTCAAGAAGTACAGAGTGCAACCCTTTATTTGAACATCTCGCAGATTGGCGCAAACCGTATATACTTTTTCGTAGTTTGCATACCATTTGTTTGATTCCTGGAGTTTAAAAACCTGGTTTCTGCATATATAGCTCTTCTTCAACAGTACCGTTGGGTTAGGCTGTCCGCACATCCTATTGCTTCAATATCAACTGTTTCTTTCCCGCAACTGCTAATAGTGTACGCAATGTTGCCTGCCGTGTGAAGGGCCCATACACCTCCGAAAAATCAACACCGAAACACTGTGAGTATTCTTGCGCAACGATACGAGCTTTGTGCTTGATAATAGCACCCGATTCATCTCGTTTAATCTTAAATACCCACTTTGCACCGATGACTCTCTTACCTGATGGAAGATCTGATAGCTCCCATGTGCTATTTATTTTGGGAGCATCAATCTCTTCTCGCTTTGCGCGTTGCCAGACGGGCAAACTTAACGCATCGCGAAAGTTAATAGGTTCTTCCTCATGTTTAACATTTTCAAAGATAAAATCGTCATATCTGTGTGGCATTCATCATATCTGTGTACCATTCTACTCAATTCGATATGCCTCGGATTTGCAAAAACTTTGAATCTATCACCTGTATATTCTTCTCTTCCATCAAATCGCAAAACACAGGGCTTCCTATCGAAGATATGTTGAGCCCACCGAACAAATTCAATAATCTTGCCGACTGCTTCATCTTTCGTCTTTAATAAAAACACCACGCAAAAACGGCTAAAATCATCAATTAGTGTGAGTATTTGTTACCACTCGGCGTCGATTGTTCCATTGGCCCACAGAGATCCGTGTGTATTATATCTAAAGGTCGTTTTGATTTTCGCTCTGAAATCAATGGAAAAGGTTTTCGTACCAATTTACCTTTCAAACAGCACTCACACACGATCCTATCTCCGCAATCCGTTAACTTGATTCCACTTGCCAAACCTTGTGTGGCGATTATATTTAGCACACCAATGTCGCGATGGCCCATTCGGCGATGCCATGTCTGTTGACAACTTTCATTATGATTTCCCGTAACGGATGAACACTGCTCTACCAACTTTAACTTGTAATGACAACCAACTAACTCACCCATTGCCACGATGACACCGTTGATTGTTTTGATTAAACATCCCGTTGATTCAAATACAACTGTTAAGCCCTTGGTTGCGAGTTTCCGAACAGAAATCAATCCGTCTTCTAGAGAAGCAACCAATAAAACGTTCTCAAGAGTAATTGCAATGCGTTCCTCTTTCGTATTCAACCCCATGATCACACAGCTTCCAACTCCGGTAGATTTAGTTTTTGTTCCGTCTGCAAGAGTCACATCTACGGTAACTCCCCTTTTGAATTCCGAGAGAAAACTGCGGTCGTTCGTCATATGGCACGTACACCCACTATCAATCGTCCACGATCCTGGAATGACGCTACCGGCCATGAAGCACACAGCACCACAGGTAATCTCATCTGCAACCCTTTGTTTTGATCGATCATTACGTTCACTTTCCGCTTGTGCTTGCTTTGCTTTCTGCTTAGCAGCCTGGTTCGATCCTGTGGATTTTTCCGATTCACTTACATATTCACAGCGCTTATCTGCAAGATATTTGCGACAATTTTTCTTAAAATGTCCGGCTTTCGAACAATAAAAACATTTTCTGTCACTTTTTCCTTTATCGGAAACTTTCAACGCTTTTTTACTGTTATCGCCATGCTTATTACGAGCCGAGCTACCACCAAGTCCATTGTTAGATCCTCCTTTGGTCTATTTTCCAATGACGTCACAAAACTATTGTACGACGATGGAAGACTACGCAACATCATTATTATTCGCAAAAGCTAATTGAGTTCCACGCCCGCGTTGTCCAGGCGCTCATACAAGCATTCCATCTCTTCGAGATGCTTCTCGACGTCACCACCTTCAGGCAAATGCTTCGAACACAGCTTCTGCAACAGCATTGCTTGGTTCCCAATGATGGCCTTTTCATGATAGATTCGCAGATTTTCCCACATCTGGTGTGCCGTATCACACTTTTTCACAAAACGCAGTTGATTATCCTCAACAAATAGAGCGACTGTTGATTGGGCCTTTGTGTCGTTTTTCTTCCAATCCGAAAAATCATCATCAGTTTCTTCTGGCTTTGGTTGCTCAATTATATCCCACAAATCTTCACGTTCCAGCAAAGATCGCATGCGAAATTTCCATGATGCATAGTTTGCATTTGCTAATTTAGCAAACGATGCTTTCTATCCGTCAGCCATCTTGTTCATTCACAGCCGCGTTGCAAGAAAAAAATCCTTCAGGAAGCATAAAACAGAAAACCTCCACTTCCCGGAAAACAGCCTTCTAAATCCGGTCACTGCTCAACGGCTTCCCGAGGCTGGGCCCATAACCTGATGGACGGAACTACCAGCAGACACGCGGAACACGACTGGTTGGAAGTAAAACGCATTTATTTGTGATGATTGTGTACAGTTCCGCAGTAGTAGGAAGTAGAATAAAAACCTATTCTAATCCACCTAGTGGTGTAATGGTGCTGTTGTGAACTTTCCCAATTGTGTTCCACCGTAAATTTTACCAATACCAACTTTTTGGGTGTACAGCTTTCATCCAATTCCGAACTTCGGTTTCTCCCTTTGAGCAGTTACGATACATACGAAACACAGTTACGATACATACGAAACAGACAGAATTCGGTAATAAGTATTACAAACTATACCGCACATATGACACTTCTAATGACACTTTATTAGGTCTTGATACTAAAACTACTATATTTCAAGACTGATCGATACAAACTATATTTAATTAAAGGTAACTACGTACTACATAAAAGAACAATTTAGGTGGTAATCGATCCGTTCACTACGAAGGTTTTCTAAGACTGATTTGATACTAAAGAGACGTAGCACACAGTGATAAATGTAATTTGCATATTGCTGAGCTTTCTCTCTAATTTTTATGTTGAATTTAAATGCATTTTACTCCTCTCACCTCTCATTATAAGTTTCTCACTTTCGTTAAGTGCGTTTTTGGCTGCGTGGTTACGTGCTCTACTGTCACTTCGGTATATATGCTAGAATCATAAGTGCTAGTGCAAAAGAACAACATTCTCCGGCCACCTATATTCGCTATGCTAATTTAAATTTCAGGTAAGTATATTCATTCTACAAATGTTATTTTTCTTTATTTTTATGTGCTAACGGCTGCGATGATAATTGCTGATCGAAAGGTAACGGAAACAATATGCAAATCGGTCGTATGTTTGATTCACTTCTTGTTTTGACGGTTGCAACACGAACAATACCATCATCACCGGGTTGGATGGCTTCGATCCTTGCTAATGGCCAACGATGACTTTCCATCTTCTTTCAACAACACCATTTGGCCAACACGAATATCCGTAGGTAAATTGCCTTTTTGCCACTGTTGATTCAGCTCGGTGAGGTATTTTTTTCGCCATCGTAGCCAATGTTGTTGAACCAGCTGTTACAATTGTTGGTAGTGTCGTAATCGGTTAGTCGGTGTTTCGGCGTGAACAGAAACTGGCAGATGCAATATTGGGCCGCCAGTCAAAAAATGTCCTGGTGTTAGAACATCTAGTTCTGTCGGATCGTCTGATAGGGGTGTTAGTGGACGAGAATTCATGGTTGCTTCAATTTGATACAATATTGTGACCATGTCCTCGTATGACAGTTGTCGACAGCCAATTGTTTTAACTAAAGGGGCTGTCCATAAAAGACGTCACACTTTTTTTGACGATTTTTTACTCCCCCTCCCCCCTTTGTCACAAATTGTCACAGAAGCAAAAACCCCCCACTCCCCCTATGTCACATGTCACGAATTCAAAATAAATAAAATTCATCTCAATACATTCTCAATATGTATGACAAACCATACAAATATGAGGGAAAAATCGATATAGATATATTATTGTTTTAGGTAAAGAATAATATTTCCTTAGTGTAGTATACAGGGCTGAGAAAATAAAGACCAAAACCTCATCAAAACGAGATCACTGCCGGAGAATGTTTTCATGATCAGTTGATCAGTGAAATTTAAATCACATCGATCAATATCGGTACTGATCTTCCGTCGCACAATGGGTAGTGATTTTGAGCTAAAATGATTCTTGATTTATGTAAGTTCAATCATTAGATGATTCGATAAGATTTGATGTTGGTGGAGAAAAATCACATATGATCAAGATAAGACCTGACATGATCTACGTCTGAAATCGTTGATCTCCCGTCCTTTTTCGAATGGAGTACAATTGAATAAACTGCATCAGAATCAGATAAGAGAATTTCTTATGATATACTATTATCAATGCTAGAAAATCAAATTACTGAAAAAAATGTCAGCGCATAACTTAAGTTAAACCGTTTGAAGGCATCTTTTTCGTTTTTACTCATATTTGGCAAAATTTATTAATTTCGCTAATTTACTCGCTCCTCCGTGCACTTTTGCTGATTACAACAGAAATGATATCCTGCATCACTCATTTCCGAATTTACAAGAAGAAGCTTTTACATAAAAAATACACGTTTTCCTATAAAATGTAAACGTTTATTGTGTAGATTTTGATGTGGAACACATCTTTATTAGGGGTGCAAACCAGAAACTCAAGAAAAACTACACGTAGAAATGTGGTCAGGTTTTAAACACTTACAGCTCAGTCTGTTTTATATCAATTTTTAATATTATTTAATCATTTGATAGGAAATATTTCTACATATTGATTTGAATGTTCATAGCCATGTATTTTGAATTGAAATCATTGAAATGTTGATTAACAGCTAGCAGTGTCCTATTTTGTCTGTGAAAAATCTCCAGCATACCGGATTTCCCTGCCATAGTCGACGGTTTTGAAGGAGTAAGCGATGTATCAAAGAGAGAGCATCGCTCTGATTGGTCTATCGATGCAAAAGCGAAGCTGTTGGAAGCACGCGAATCTATAAATAGAAGCGAAATTAAAGCTAACGTTTCAGTCCTATTCCTAGCATGCTAGAGGTAGGTTGTCGCTAGACAGCAAGACAAAAACGTGCCATAAAACGATTTGAAGCTTCAAGGGCTGATGCCAGTTGTAAGCGTAAAACCGTGTCGCTCGCTGTGCGTCTTACATTTCTCTTCATGCTCTCTCGTAAATGTGTAAAATGACTCTCGATGTGGCCGGGTGGCCAAGAAAGTTTTGATATTTTCGGTTACAAGTTTGACTACATCACATAAAATCCAATGAAGCTATCGCTTGTTTGGCAGCCTTGATGAGCCGATTTTATTTCTCTCTCATGTTTCGTTACCAGGATACAAGAGCAGAAAAAACGGTTCCGCCATAGAAATGGACTTACCATTACACAAATAACATTCACTTCATTTTTATCGCGACAACATATATGTTTTTATGCACTAATCGCATCTAAACTAAATTATTTAGACATTGTCAAGATAGATTTTTGATCCATGCTTTTGAAGGCGAGATATTCAATGAACAAGTTGAAAGTTGCCGTTTTCAGCTATGCAACTCTTCCTTCAGAAAAAAGACTTTCCCGACCGCTAAAGTCAAACAATCATTCTGAAATTTTCAGAGAATAATCTAAACTAAATTTCTAAGAGATTGTCTGTTGGGTTTTTTGATATTCGTCACCGTTGCAGAGAAAATCAGATTTGAAGCATGAAAATAGCCCTTTAAAACGCCCTAAAACACACTGGCCTCAACCCTTAATTGGTATACTCTGATCTTGTGTCATGCAAGCTCGGAATTCCATGTTATTTCGTTTCCCCATGAGAAATTGACAACTACCTCTGGATAAATTTTGAGTGCTTAAGATCAATTTCTAATTTATATTAGATGAACTCGATTGATAATGAGAAATAGTTTATCGCTTCAACCGAAATCGCAGAATGGTAGAGAAACTTAACGCTAAAAAACTGCTTGCATAAAAAACTTGAACACAAGCTTGGCGAAGAGAAGCTTAATTATCGAAATCGCAAGTATGTATAAAGATATAATTGCATATATTTGGGATAATGGTGTAATTTCCTCGGTCATAAAACAAATGGAAATCAAGACAAATGATGTTCGGTGTTGGTTCGGATTGATTGAACTTTTTGATTGTAGATCATCAGAAATTTTGGTTGCCTTGTTCCACATCAACGGCTCGAACAACCCCATGGAGCTGATCCTTGTAGTTTTTTCAGGAAATAGGGCAAAGCAGTAATATAATTAGGTATTTCAAAAATGCGCTCATTGAAAATATTGGACGTCATATTCCAAAAACCTCCCCCCCTCCCCCCTGTCACAAAAGGTCACGTTTTATGAAACACCCCCCTCCCCATTGCGGCGTGACGTCTTTTATGGACAGCCCCAAAGACGACTTCACTGGCTTGACAGCCGCTTCCCACATACCACCAAAGTTGGGAGCTCTTGGTGGGATGAATCGCCAGGTAATTCCTTTACTAGAGCATTCGTTAATGATTGCAAACTTGTTGTGGATGTTTTTAAAATTTCGATGCATTTCAGTAAGTGTGGTATTTGCACCTTTGAAATTTGTGCCATTATCAGAATGCATCTCGGTTGGTAATCCACGTCGGGCAATAAATCTTCGCAGTGCAGCGATAAATGCGTCCGTCGATAAATTGCATACTAATTCCAAGTGAATGGCTTTAGTGGCAAAACAAATGAACACAGCGATGAATACCTTTTGTGGTGCTGCACGTCGATGAACTGGCCTTAAGTATACTGGCCCACAGAAGTCGACACCAGTAGTGGAGAATGGTCGACTAGGGGTAATGCGTGCTTTGGGGAGCTGACCTTGAGGGTTGTGGCGAAAACATTTTGTGCAATTACGGCACACATAGTTGGCAAGAGTTTTTCCGCGAATTGGCCAGAATTCTTGACGTATGGTAGCGAGTGTCATGCAAGGTTCCGAGTGTAGACATAACGAGTGGAAATGTGATGCTATAAGGCGTGATAGTGGATGTTTGTTGGGGATAATCATTGGGTGCTTGGTTTGGTAGGTTTCATGGGATGAATTAATTCGTCCGCCGATACGTATAATTCCGTTATTATCCAATGTAGGCTGCCGATTTTTCAATGGAGATTTTTTAGAAATCGGAAGTTGTTGTTTGAGTTGTTTAAACTCATCTGCGAACATGTCTTGTTGAACCATTTTCACTAATGTTACTTTGACATCTTGCAGCTCTGAAGTTGAGAGAAATTCTTCGTTTTGGTAGTTCTTTGAGCGACAGCGGTTGATAAATCGTCGAAGGTAAGCGGTGATTCGTACTAAGCGCCAAAACGAAGAATATCGAACAAACAATGGATTTGGATGGAAGTCGTTTTGGATTGATAGCACTGTTTTCCTTCTTTCCAGTATATCTTCACTTGGAAGGGATAGATTCGAATGTTCGGGCCATCTGCATTCTTCATCCGCTAACCAGGTTGGACCCTGTTTCCACAAGATATTGTTCATGAAATCGCTTGGTAGCAGGCCACGCGAAATGTGATCTGCTGGATTATCTATTCCCTTTACATGATGCCATGCATGGCCGTGTGTCAGTCGTTGAATCGCCGACGTTCGATTGCCCACGAACGTTTGCTAAGTGTTGGGAGGAGCGGCTATCCAGTAAAGGGTAACGGTAGAGTCAGACCAGAACCAGCAAGGGACTCCCTCCATTGCGAGTTCTGCAGAGACTCTTGCATAGAGCCTAGCACCCAGTACCGCTGCACACAATTCTAATCGTGGTAAACTAAGACGCTTGGTTGGCGCAACTCGTGATTTTGCTGCTATAAGTTGGATTTGCACCGAAGTTTCTTTGTTGGTTGAACGGGCGTACATGCAGGTTCCGTAGGCAGCCTCTGAAGCGTCACAGAATACATGAAATTGTATTGAGATAGATTTAAGTGCAAATAAATATCGGGGGATCTTGTAGTGTTTTAATAGGGGAATTTGAGAATGAAATTCCTTCCACTTCAACTTTATTTGCTGCGGGATTGGGTCATCCCAATCAACATTAACCAACCAGAGATGCTGCATCTGGATCTTCGCCCACGATATTACTGGGGATACTATTCCGAGAGGATCATATAGCTGTGCGATTACTGAAAATATTTTCCTTTTGGTCCATTGATTGTCTTGTTTCATATCTCGTACCTCCACACATAGTTGATCTGGTTTCGTTACCCGAACTACTCCGAGCGTTTTAACCTTTGCCTCAACATCAAAATGTAACGTAGTTTGCTTCTCAAGGGCTTCCGCAGGTAAGTCGGCTAGAGCTTCTGGTTCGTTAGAGCCCCATTTCCGTAATTGAAATCCGCCATCATTCATAATCGATTGTATTTCACCGCATAGACCCTTGGCCTTTGAAATCGACTCAGCACCAGTGAGAAAATCATCCATATAGAAGTCACTTGATATTATGCTTCCCGCTACTTCGTATTTGCTACCTTCATCTATGGCTAGCTGTTTGATCACCCGTGTAGCAAGAAATGAAGACGGGGATAGTCCGTAAGTCACGGTCTGAAGCTCGTAGACCTTAATTTCCGGCTGCTTGGCCATCCATGGAAGTTGACCATCAATGTCAACTTCCCTCTCTGAGCAGCCTAGATAGCCGTGTAGTGTCGGTAGCGGTTTCCCAACTAAGAATAACGCTACGGTCCACCTGTACCGGTGGTATAAGTCCACCAAACAGGTAAGCCGTGTGGCATCTGGCGGAATTTTTTTTTACCAAGAATTGATCCACTGGTTTCCTGTTCCATGTCGTAAAAGGCCACAAAAATAGGACCTCCTAAGTCAAGGTGTATTTCCGTGCCGATGGCTGAATGGCTGCAGGAGGTTAAACAATGCAGTCGTGAACTGAATATCTTGGGGATTTCCCTTACTGTGTTAAGCGAAGCTCTGGCACAGTGGACGACTTCTTTCTTCGCAACTCGTGGGATTTAAATGATTAAAACATTTAAAAAATCCTTACATGGTTCGCTATAGGCGATTATAAGCCAATATATTTGGTTTCTTCTAGTTGTTGTACGATAAGTGCTGGAGATGAAATGTTCGTTACTCTAATTGATAATGGTTAGAGTGGCACAAATCAATCTTCAGCATAAACGTACAGCAACTATGAATCTATCCAGACTTCTGCAAGAAGGTAGAGCTTCTATAGCTTTGGTTCAAGAACCATATTTTCAAAAGGGAAACTTCTACGTTGGAAAATTGTTACACCTAGTCTTTGTTGCCTTCAACAAGACCGGTATGACTAATCCACGTGAAATGCCTCGAGCATGCATACTTGAAAATAGTGCTCTCGATGTTTCTCTCATATCGGAGCTCACAACTCGGGATATTTGTGCTGTCACAGTTGGTGTGACTATTGATGGCATGGACAGGAAATATGTCTATTGTTCGGCATATTTACCGCATAACCAACCTTCGCCAAGCGATGACTTCAAAAAGGTTGTATCATACTGCTGCAAGAGTGATTTACCGCTTGTAATCGGCAGTGACATAAATGCTCACCATATCATTTGGGGCAGCACAGATATAAATTCGAGAGGCTCTGATATGATGGAATTTTTGAGCAGTACAAACCTGCACTTAGTCAATGCAGGAAACGGTCCAACATTTGCGAGATCTGGAAGAGAGGAGGTTTTGGACGTAACTCTCTGCTCTGATAGAATTGTGCATGAGTTGGTGAATTGGCTCGTCTCCGATGAGCTCGAACCTTCGTTGTCTGATCATAAGTACATCTTCTTTGATCATTCAAACGTTAAATTTGATATTATCACATATCGTAATCCCAAATCTACAAATGGGACCTCTATGAAGAGGGCTTGGCGACCAGATTTTACGGGTACCAACCAACAATTGAAACCCCAATTGATTTGGAAAATGTTGTCGACGAGACAAACTCACTCATAGTTGCAGCATATGAAGAGGCTTGTGCACTTCGGATTGTGCGAGCTACTAGAGGAAATCCTTGGTGGAATGCTGAACTTGCTAGACTAAGGAAACTATGCAGAAGAGCTTGGAACCACCGACGCAGAGATGGGTCGGAGGCATTCGTGTCGGCTCGAAGGGCTTACAAAAATGCTCTTCGATCGTCTGAGCGAAGTGGTTGGAAAAGCCTCTGCACAAATGTCTAGTCTCAACGAGGCTAGCAGATTAAATAAGTTACTTTCGAAGTCTAAGGACTTTAATGTCAGTTTCTTAAGAACTTCAGATGGTGAACACTTGTCTGATGAAGGTGATGTACTTCACTATCTTTTTAACACTCACTTTCCAGGTTGTATGGATCCATCACCGACAGCTCTTCCCGAGACTTTTTCAGGTAGTTACGATTCTTGGGCCCTTGCTCGAAGCGTTGTGACGATTGAATCGGTCAAATGGGCAGTTGAGAGTTTTGCTCCGTACAAGTCTCCTGGAAAGGATGGAGTTTTCCCAGTGTTACTGCAGAAAGGGTATAAACATTTCAAACATGTTTTGAAGAAAATACTTACTTTTAGTCTTGCGACAGGATATATTCCAAGAGTCTGGCAGGAAATAATTGTCAAGTTTATTCCCAAAGGCGGTCGCGACACTTATGAGGAAGCGAAGAGCTTCAGGCCTATCAGTCTTAGCTTATTTCTTCTTAAAATAGTGGAACGCATAGTCGATCACTATATCAGGAATGTTAGTCTGGGCGTGCAATCGCTACATGGAATGCAACATGCTTACCAGCGTGGAAAGTCCACTACAACCCTGTTACATGATGTTGTGCACAACATTGAAAAAGCTTTCTCACAAAAGCAATCTTGCTTGGGAGTTTTCCTAGATATTGAAGGTGCTTTTGATAACGTGTCTTTCAATTCTATTCTGGAAGCAGCCCGTGGTCATGGCATACCTTCAAGTATCACAAATTGGATACACGCAATGCTTAGCAATCGACTTCTTTGTTCATCGCTTCGGCAAGCAGAGATTAGAAAACTGAGTGTTTGTGGGTGTCCCCAAGGTGGTGTACTATCCCCACTTTTATGGAACCTAGTCGCTGATGGTTTGTTAAGGAAACTTAATAACCTTGGATTTCCGACTTATGGTTTTGCCGACGACTATCATATATTGATGACCGGTATAAGCATTAACACTCTCTTTGATTTAATGCAACAAGCCCTTCGATCTGTTGAACAATGGTGTTGTCAGGTTGGATTATCTGTAAATCCGGGCAAAACATCAATGGTGCTTTTCACTCATCGTAGGATAATCACAGGAGCTCGTCCGTTGCAGTTCTTCGGTTCAGAGGTCACTGTGGTCGATGAAGTTAAATACGTCGGGGTATTGACTCAAAACTAAATTGGTCTGCTCACATTGACTTCAGGATTAAAAGAGCTTGCATGGCTTTCGGCCAATGCAGACGAGCTTTTGGGAAATCATGGGGACTCAAACCCAGATATATTCATTAGATCTACACAACTATTGTTAGACCAATTTTAGCATATGGATGTCTGGTATGGTGGCAGAAAGGAGAAGTCGCGACAGTTCAGTCAAAGCTAAATCATCTCCAAAGGATGGTCCTAATGGCGATGACAGGAGCATTCACGACAACTCCTACTGCTGCTTTAGAGGCGCTACTGTGCATTAAACCACTACGTGTGTTCCTAAAACAAGAAGCATTATCTTGTGCATACCGTCTTAAGGTTACAGGGCTTTGGAACAGTAAACCATTAGATTATGCTACTAGCCACACTCGCTTGTGGTCTCAAATGGTTACGTGGGATTAGTATTTACTCGCTCCTAGTGACCTAACTCTCACATGCAGTTTTTCTTAAAAAACATTCAATGTGAGCTATCCTCTTCGTGAGGAATGGTTGTCTGGTTGTCTGGAACGACAACTTGATGAACACATAGTTTGTTATACGGACGGTTCTCTGTTGAATGGTCGTGCTGGTGCTGGTGTCTACTGTCGTGAAATGAGGCTGGAACAGTCTCATTCACTTGGTAGATACTGTACTGTGTTCCAAGCAGAAATCTACGCAATTCTGTGTGGAGTACAATCGGCACTTCAGCAGAGGATCTGTGGTAAACGAATTTATTTTTGTTCCGACAGTCAGGCAGCCTTAAAAACACTCAGTTCGAATGACTCACGGTCGAATCTAGTGATCGCATGTCGAACTCAAATTGAAGACCTCAGCATTTCAAATGCTGTTTACTTCTTATGGGTACCCGGCCATTCTGGTATTAATGGAAATGAATGGGCTGATGAGTTGGCTAGAGCTGGTGCAACGAATGATTTCGTTGGTCCTGAACCAGCTTTACCACTTTCAACTAGTTGGATGAAGCACAAGATTAGTTCTTGGGCTACATCCAAACATGCCAGCTACTGGCGCAGCTTGCAAACTTGCGCTCAGACAAAAGCATTTCTACCAGATTTAAATCTGAAAATGTCAAAGTGTCTACTGCATTTCTCCAAGCATCATTGCAGTATTCTGGTCAGAGCTCTGACTGGACATTGCAAACTCAATTATCACATGGCTACTATTCAACGAGCTGAATATTATTCGTGTGATTTGTGTGAATGCGATTACGGTACTTCATATCATCTTATATGTAACTGTCCCGCATTGACGCAGCTACGTATCCGGGGTTTTGGTTCTCCATACATGGTTGAGTCTGTGTATGCGGAGCTAAAATTGAAGGATATTCTCTCGTTTCTCACCCAATGTGGTAAGGAGCTATAGTCAGAAGGGTTCATCGTTCTTCCTGGAGTGAATGAATCCCTTCTGTATTCACCTTAAATAGGGTTTAGCAGATTGTTTGGCGTCCTTTAGGGGGTACCGAATTTACTTCTGCTCGTACATACTGCGAATCGTTCTGCATTCTTCCGGGAGTGCAGAATGGTGTCGCTTTTGTAAGATCTCTAAATCCTCTCGGGGGTTGGAGGTTTTATTAATAGCAGACTGTTCGGGACCTCGTAGAGGTTCAGAATTTACTTCTGCTTCCACTAAATGTGATCCTCAGCAGATTGTTCGGAATCCCTTAAGGGTGCAAAATTTACTTCTGCTTTTTTGTGTTTTTGTGTCGTCAATTTTTCCCATCCTCCTAGTCCAACCCTTACCATTTCCTTTCAATCCTTCCCTCTTATATATCGGGAAAATGATGCTAAAAACAAATTGATGGAAAGGCACAAATCTCCAAATATCAAAGGGAACGTGCCATTTGAGCCAATTTGTTCTGATTCCTGAACGTAGTTTGCTTCTCAAGGGCTTCCGCAGGTAAGTCGGTTAGAGCTTCTGGTTCGTTAGAGCTCCATTTCCGTAATTGAAATCCGCCATCATTCATAATCGATTGTATTTCACCGCATAGACCCTTGGCCTTTGAAATCGACTCAGCACCAGTGAGAAAATCATATAGAAGTCACTTGATATTATGCTTCCCGCTACTTCGTATTTGCTACCTTCATCTATGGCTAGCTGTTTGATCACCCGTGTAGCAAGAAATGAAGACGGGGATAGTCCGTAAGTCACGGTCTGAAGCTCGTAGACCTAATTGGTTCTTCAGGGTTGAAGCGCCAAAGAATTCGCTGCAGGGGGGTGTCCTCCGGGTGAATCAAAATTTGCCTATATATTTTTGTCACGTCAGCAACCAGTGCAATAGCGTGCTTACGGAAACGAATCATAAGTTCCAATAGGTCATCTTGGATAACCGGGCCAGTGAGTAAAACATCATTGAGAGACTCATTAGTGGTAGTTTTCGCAGACCCATAAAACACAACCCGTACCTTAGTAGTTGTACTTGACTCTTTAAATACCGGGTGATGTGGTAAGTAGCAAGTTATACGCCCTTCATCGTTGATCGTTTCATCGTTGATCGTTTCATCGTTCGTTTTTTCAATTGCCTTATCCAATGGCTCTGTCGTCGCCAAGTGACAACTCAAAGTCGTTTTCTTCTTTGAACATACTGATTCTCCGGCAGCGACCCATCCAAACACCGTATTGACGAATAACGGTAATGCTCCATCGAATTTGCGAATTTGCATCCGGCCACCATCCAAAAGATGAAAATCGTACAAAACTGAGGTCCAATTACTAGAACGATTGGACCAGAAATTAAGAACTCTGGGTCCGCGAGCTCTATATCATTTGCTGGCGTCCAATTGGAGAAGGTGAAAGAAGTAGATGGCTGGTCTTCTGTGACCTGCCCTAAAACCAAAAAATCCATAGATAGCGAGAAGTCACGCATTCGCGATGAAATAACTGCCGAGACTTCGTGACTACAATTCTTCCTTGAGCAACCAATACCACTAATTTTAACGACCTTCTTCCGTCTTGGTAATCCGAGCAGTTGACGAAGCCTCTCCGACATGAGGTTTGTTTGCGAACCCGAGTCCAACAATGCTCTCGCGAAGTACACCTTACCCCAGTTATCCATTATTTTTAAAACGATCGTTAACAAAAAAACGTGTTTTCCAGATGACTCTATGCACCCCCAGAATTAGACAGAGCTGAAGATTGCTCACCTTTTGAAGTGGTAGTTGAACTAATCGATTGTGTAGAAGCACCCGAGCCTGGAAAGCCAGGATGAAGTAGTGAGTGATGTTTCTTAGAACAGGTTTTGCATCGATATTTGGAAGGACAATCTCGTGTCATATGATTCCGGGCCAAACAATTGCTGCAAAGTCGCTTTGAGTTTGTGAACTGAAGACGCTGGTCTACGACAAGCTTGCCAAACGATACGCATTGATTAATCGTATGTTGATCCCCACAGTATATCCAATTTAGACGCTTATTTCCGGTCGCCGAGTTGACCGAAACCCTTGAAATACGAGGCTTAAGAGGACTTGATGAAGCTGGGCTGCTCGATGTAGCCAAACGCTGGTCTACACACACTGCATCTAACACCCGCGTTTGCTTTTTCAGAAAATCCACCAGAAGTACAAAGGATGGCTCAGTTTCAGTTGAAACACTTTCCTCCCAACATTTTTGCGTGGCGTCATCAAGCTTCGATACCAACAAGTGCGTTAACATTGCTCCCCATCCACATGTTTTCTCACCTAACTGATCCAAAATTTTTGTATTCCGTTCGAAACAATCTATCACGTCATGAATGCCCGTGGCAGACTCTTTCCGCATTTTAGGGAACTCGAACATAGCATTCATATGACGCTTTTTCAGCAGATATCCATTAGAAAACCGAGCAACCAAACCATTCCAAGCTACCCTGTAATTCGCTTCACTCATTGTGTAAGAATCTACCAACCTTAACGCATCACCCTTTAGAGAGGCCCGTAAATAGTGGAACTTTTGAATCCCACTCAAATCTGAAGAAGAATCTATCAGGGCTCGAAAAGTGTCATGAAAAGGCAACCATTTCTCGAAACTGCCGTCAAACTCCGGTAAATTTATTTGCGGTAGTCGCACATATGTATGTACACTGGCCGGCTCCGAAGTAGGAGCTGTATTCTGTGTCGGCAATGCGGCTTGACGCGGTAACCTGCCAACTAACCCTGCCCTAACCTCAAAATACTTCTCTTCAGAGACCGCTCGATCTTGTCGGTGTGCTTCCATGTTTTCTTCGTGGTCATCAAGGCTTTCGATGTCACATTGTATCTCCTCGAATTCGTCCCACTTTGCTTCAAGCTTCTCCAATAGAAACTGAATTTGATATTCATCCGTTGCTTGACTGCTACTAAGAAATTTTTCCGTCCTCAGTAGAAAATCCACAATGCTGTCGCGAACATGGAGTTTGGGTTTCATTTTCTTCCCCATAGTCAACTTTAGGGGGCAACCGACGGTTTCTATAAATACAACAAGCGGGGAACCTCTCCAAGAATGATTTAATGAATTGCCTGTCAATTAGGCCTTGTAATCCTTATTACACACCAACGAATAACGTCGAATCTTTCACCAATTCCCCACAGCGTATAGTCCAACAATCCAACAGTTCTAGCAATGACGATTACATTGATCCACGACTGTGCTGGAAAATACGAACAAGCGCAGCACAACCTACATCCAGTGTATCGAGTAGGACAGGTACTCAACTTTGAGCCTGTCTATGCAGGCCTTGTAACAAGTGCTTGATGTGAATCGTAGCTTCCTTCCGTTACCACTATTCAAAATGGCGACCAGTTAACTGGCAATGACCAGCGTTTCGCCTAAGCCTTATTTAAGTCTTCCTCCGTAGTCTAGCTTCACTAATGACTTATTGGTCGATATCAAGCCACCACAATTGATGCCACGTTTCACAGCACCATCAATACCATCCAAATGATCTCATCCACCGTAAAGCCAATATAGTACGTATTGTAGCGGTTTAGTACCAAAATGAAAGTGAAGAAAATACGACCCCGTAGATTTGAAATCTCATTAGATTCTATTGGATAGGTACTCACCTTGTGAGCCTATCTTATAGGCCTTGAATAATTTGCACGCGTCCGTTGAATCCAATAGCGATGTTGAATAAGTGACGCTTAACAATGTAATGGCGGCGCGCGTCAACTCCTGCGTAGTATGACAAGCACGTAAATCTAAGCAATGGCGGTCTTCCTTTGTCTTTAGACTTAAACTGGTGTTGACGACGCCGCGTCGGTTCTTGGAACACAATCCTGGTCACGGCACCAATGTTGTGAACTTTCCCAATTGTGTTCCACCGTAAATTTTACCAATACCAACTTTTTTGGTGTACAGCTTTCATCCAATTCCGAACTTCGGTTTCTCCCTTTGAGCAGTTACGATACATACGAAACAGACGGAATTCGGCAATAACTATTACAAACTATACCGCACATATGACACTTTATTAGGCCTTGATATCAAAACTACTATATTTCAAGACTGATCGATACAAACTATATTTAATTAAAGGTAACTACGTACTACGGAAAAGAACAATTTTGGTGGTAATCCATCCGTTCACTACGAAGGTTTTCTAAGACTGATTTGATACTAAAGAGACGTAGCACACAGTGATAAATGTAATTTGCATATAGCTGATCTTTCTCTCTAATTTTTATGTTGAATTTAGATGCATTTTACTCCTCTCACCTCTCATTATAAGTTTCTCACTTTCGTTAAGTGCGTTTTTGGCTGCGTGCTTACGTGCTCTACTGTCACTTCGGTATATATGCTAGAATCATAAGTGCTAGTGCAAAAGAACAACAGATGCCTGTCTCATATCAATCATACTATCATATATAATACTGTGGTATTCTTCAAAATAATTTTCTTCGATTCTTAAAAGGATAACCGAAATCGGATCAGCATGAAATTCAGGAATTACGTATGGAACCACAGGACCTTTCATTTGAATCTAAATTTGTGAAAATCGGTCGCGCCATCTATGAGAAAAGTTAGAACACATATTTTCTTTTTTTGGCACATTTTACCCCATAACTCCCGAACCGGAAGTAGGATCCAAATAATATTCAGGAATTTTGTATAGGACCTCAAGACCTTTCATTGGAATCTAAGTTTGTGAAAATCGGTTTAGCCATCTCTGAGAAAAGTTAGTGCACTTATTTTCACAATTTTTTGCACATTTTACCCCATAATTCCGGAACCGGGAGTCGGATCCAAATAATATTCAGGAATTTTGTATGGGACCACAAGACCTTTCATTTGAATCTAAGTTTGTGAAAATCGGTTCAACCATCTCCGAGAAAAGTTAGTGCAAAAAAACGTTACATACACACATACGCACATACACACACAGATATTTTGCGTACTCGACGAACTAAGTCGAATGGTATATGATACTCGGCTCTCCGGGCCTCGGTTCAAAATTCGGTTTTCACAGTGATTGCATAACCTTTCTATATGAGAAAGGCAAAAAGGAATAGTACAAGCTCAGGGTTCGTACAATGCAGGTAGTGAAAAACTTATTTCTCTTTTAACGAGGTGCTCATCATATCTCATCAAATATCAAGAATTGGTTCATCAAGCTGGTAGGCAGAACGGTAACATTTTCAATTTTAGAAACGTCAGATTATCATGCTTTGCAGCTGAGGAAAGCTTTCGGTTAGCATTGTAAATGAATGGTAACGATGCAGTTGATGGAATGTATTTTTGGTCTGTAACCTCACTTTAATAAATGTACTGACTTAATGAACCGTATCATTTCTTTTTTTTCATTCTCCTTGCCCATAGTTTCGATAACCTACAAAATATGGATAAACACAGGTCTTGCCGTTAGCACACATGCATAATGAAATAAGTTTTCTGAGTCGTGGAGTCAGTACCTTCAAAACATCTTCCAGTTTGATGTGCCATCGTGATCGTCGTCAATTTTGACACAAGATTTTTGAGCTTTGGTCTAACCGGGAATCATCTGGAATCTGCTTTTATCTATATCTCTCCAGTTCACAATACATCGGTTAAGATTATAGTTCACCTCTTGAATCTCTGCTACAGGCTTGAGTACCACAGGCTATTTCAAATGGAAGAGAAGAGATAGTAGCCTTCAGTTTAGCTGTGTACGGTATGGAATTATCATCTAAAAGACACACGACAATATTTGATTTGTTGCGTAAATAGAAAATCGGTTAGTTCACTTACAATCCATCATTTTTCTGAACCGTGGCACGTATATGCTTCATTAGTACAGTACCGCTACACAAGATCTTCAAAACTTTTGATCGACTCCGTTCATTTCGATGAAAATTGTATTGCCAAAAATACCTTTTGCTATGAGTTCATATGATTTTTTTTAATGTGCATATGATTCACTAGTACTATTTCAGGGTGGCAAGTGACCGGGAAAAAGTCGGGAATGTGGAAAAACCGAATTTTAGTGGAAAACCAGGAAAAATAATATTACCTCAATTATCAGTAACATTTGTTAGCATCTTGATTTATTTTCAACAAGCGAAAAGTGGGAGAAAATACCTAATTTTGCGTTTGAACGACATGTTCAGTCATAGTGTTGAAACAACATATTGTTCCATACAGGTTCTATGTTGGACATTCCATTGGAAATTGGGCCATCGTCCCATGTCTCGTCCAACGATTTTAAGGGATTTAACAGCAGTTTCAATTCAATCGTAGCACGTAGCATTGGTTGGTGGGCTTGACGGTATTGCAAACATCATCACATACAATCAATTAGCGTTACAATTTGATTAAGATATGCGTTACAGCTTTTAGCTTCATAATTGAGTTAAATGAATAAGATATGGAACGACTTGAATAAGATGTTGATTGCATTACGCTCCAACATCCGGGGTGGGAGAGGCCGGTAGGGCTTAACTGAGCTCTTTTTTATGTTTTTTTTTTTCATACTACCGGCCCTTATTGCCGGTGTGAAGTGAAAATTAAGTAGAGTAAACGTATCCCATCGGGTTTCACACGATGACAATACATGAATGGTAAATCGAGTCCATCTTTGACGTTTATTGGTGGTTTGTGTACTATGGAATACTGTGGAATGAAATAGAATGTTGTAGAATAAAATAAAATAATAATGATTGAACCAATGAGCAAACCACTGATAGCTGTCAAACGATGTTTATCCAGTTTATGTTATATTGTGAGGATGTGTCGTTTGGGACCTTATGGGTGAGATGATGTGTGAATGAAATGTAAGAGTAAGTACATGCAAGAACGGAAATAAAGGCCACCGTTTCAGCTCATTACTAACGATCGACCAATAGAAGAGATAGAAATTGGGTAACGGTACCCCCATTCATCTCAAATCCATTAGTCATTTCATGTACGAAACCCATTAGTTAGAGTGAGATCTGTTATCTCTGTTTGATAGATTAACTTCAATAGTAACATGAAATTTGGATCATTTTGCGTCGCTAAAACTAGAGTGCCTATAATTAGAGTGACTACAGTTGTTCGTTTGGAATGACAGCTTCCAGTTCCAAACGAGCAATCGACCTGTCAATCACAATCTTCAGTGGTAGAATAACTGCCAACCTTTCGGATTAAATGTTTTGAATTGTTGCCAATATTACGGATGAGAAGTCGTCACTCTGGTTATAGGCACTCTAGCTAAAACCTTTGTAACCATGTATTAAACCATTCCCGAACTACTTTTATGCGCTATTGCATCTTAGAGTCGCTTCATTTATTGAAGGTCGAGTAATCGGTAAAATAACATGGTGACTCTACTAATGAGATGACTATTGGCACACTGATTTTAGTTAGAATCTATCAGAATAGAAATAGTAACTCAATGTTGTGATGCTTGCTTGTGGAATACATGTAGGTATGTATGCATGTGTGTATGCGTGTGTGCCTGTGTGTATGCATGTGTTTTTGTGTGTACAATATACATTATACCGTTCCCTCGGGTGCGTTGTAAATTGGTCGTGATACATTTCGATTTTGAGTGACTGTACACCAGATGTTCAAAAGTGCCTGAGCGGATGGTAATACTGTCAAGGATCAACCGAAGATAACGAAATGTAAACATGCTGTAGCAATACTAATAAAACCCAAGTGTTAATATCATTTAAATTAAATAAAAACGCATGTCCTCAGTTCTTATCCGTCAAACCATGATGAGCGGCCTTACAAAGATGTCATTAAAAAACACTAATCCTTTTCTTGGAAATGGATGACTGGATGAGGAACAAGAAATTCAATACGAAAAAACAAATCGAAAATATTATGGATGTGAAGCTGAAAAATTAGAAAATACTTTTATTAACACTATCTAAGACACGAAATGGAATTTTGGTAAGAACAAAAACACCACTGCATACAACTAACTTTTACATTTAAGGAAACAAAATAACATATCAGCAAAAGTACGGAGTGGAAAAAAAGTAGAAATACAACAAAAGACACTTACGCAACATAGTAGAATAGAACCACTGGAATTAAGGTAAAACAGAATATAGACTATGACCAAAGGTAAGAAAATCAACATAAATAGATAATAATATATATAATATAGTAATAATATAATTTCCTCATTTTGAAAAAGGCGCTTATATGGCGTGCATGCGCTAATTCCGCCTGATACAAATAAACGGGGAGGGCATACATTTTGGACAGGGTAGTAAAGCTGATTGGAACCCTTTCCAAAATATAATATAAGGAAACTACGAGGAAGTTTCAAATCAATCGAAGCAGCTTTCCTAGTTATTATCAATAACCGCACAATGAAAGCTCACTTTGAAAAATAAGAATAATTTGGATGCTTCTGTTGGATTTATATTAAGTTTTAGAATAAGTATTCAACACACTTGCAAAAATGGAAGGATTCATAGTGTCAGTAGGATCGTAGTACTAGCCATGTAATTATTCTGTACGCTAAGAATCTGTTTGCGAAGTCTTTTGAAATGGAAAGGCCAAATTCATCAAAAGGGATGTAATGCCAAGACTTTGATTTTTAGTCCCGCCGATTCTCTACTTGTAGGGTAACAGTGGTATTTTGACCCACTTTAGGATTGACTTGATTTTGGCTCACTTTGTAAAAATATCCACCAAATATTGTAATATCTTTGAAAACCCCTTCCGCTATAGGTAATTTAATGTGATTAGCTTCAAATTGATACAACATGGGTTACTTAACATCGATTAAATCCATAAAGTTTGTTAAGTGGGCCAAAATAATTGAAGAGGCCAAAATAACTCTGTTACACTACTAGCTGGTGTTTTACCCAGTTGACAGATACGTTCCCAAGTTCTAATCTTTTTCCTTAGCCGTGAATATTTCAAACAGATAAATGAACGCAAAACTCACAGACATGAAAATATTATCATACAAATTTCAGAAATGCAGCATTACATACGCAATGAAAACAAAAATCAATCAGATAATTTGTATTCGATTTTCATCTCGCGAAAAAAATGAGCAGACCTGACAACACTTTTTAAAGATATTGAACGAAAAGTTAATTTCATCATAGTTACTCTCATAGTTATATATTACCGCCTGAGCAACTTCTTTTTGCAACTCCAACACATGGGCTTATCAAAATAATACCTACAGTGCGTATTACAAAAGTCGGGTTTGCTATGATGAATGAGTGTACTGTATTGTTGTTTAATTCAAGTAGAAGATTCAAACTGATAAAAAAAAACTTGTTTTATTCCGATTTATTAATCTTCTCTGTTCATCACACACTAGTCCTCTCGCTTTATACCTATTTCTCCGATCAAGCATTGAGTAGGAGAGTGTATTTATAATCGCTTGTCACCTTCTTAATGGTGCCAGTCGCTGGCTGGACATCGCGACAGACCCCTATGAAGGTTGTATTGATTGTCTGCCCTTTCCTGCCAGAAGCAGATGTTACGGAAAATCAAACCGCAATTGTTTTTAACGATTTATTAATTTTGTCGTGAATACGACTTACTTTACTATGGGGCGCCTTTTCAAAATTTACCCTCTGAGAGAGTGATAAGTTTTTGATCGTGAATATCTCATGTTATATCTAATGAATCAACATAATTCTTGCTACACGCCATCGGAAATATGATCACAATTTTATAATAAAATTTTCATTTCTATGACATATTCTCAAATAGTTCAAAATTAAACTTTTCTGAAATGTTTGGAATAAACGAGTATCAAAGAAGATAATTCATAAGGCGCATTTGCCTTTCTCGTATTTTGAAAACTTATAGCTCAGTGATCTGTAGAAGGATTTATATAATCTAACTACCAATAGAATCGAAAATTTTAAATTGAACGTGTATTGCAAAAACATTAAAGTTTTTCAATAGTACACTATTAAAAGACCTGTTTGATTTAACCCATGAAAGCACCAGCCAATCAGAACGCGAGATGTCTGAATCTATACAAGAGCATTCATATAAAAGTTGAGAGTTTCATTTTTCCTACCATTTGCTGAGCAACTGTTCTCGAAACAAGACACACGAGAGCAACATCGAGGACCTGTCGTCTCACTGTTTCCCGATCTGAAGACACAATGACACCGAAAATCGGTAGAAAGACAGCCAAAAAGTCCAGCAAGGCCCATTGCTGAAACAAGACACACACGAGAACCATATCAGATCTCAATATTTCCTACCAAAAGATTCATCAAGATGGAAGCTAAATTAATTTGCACCGTCACTAACACATTCAATTACGAACGGCAATGCGAAAGCGAAAGTAATGATTTTGAACACATCTTTATACTAGTATACAAATATGCCGTGCGAAACAGAGTTGAACAAATGAAAGAGATGAACAAATGTTTCCACTTGATTTGCGCATTCTACTTTCCAGGCGAATCAGAACTGGCTAAACTTAAAGCAACCCTAAATATTTCTTTATCACAGTGATGTGGTCATCCTGAAAAGGGCGGGGTTTTCAACTCCTCATCGTTACGGATGGCCAGCTGCAGATGGCGAGGGATGATTTTCGTTTTCTTGTTGTCGCGGGCAGCATTACCGGCCAATTCCAACACTTCGACAGCCAAGTACTCCATCACTGCCGCCAGATATATCGATGCACTGGCACCGACACGCTCTGCGTAGTTTCCTTTCCGGAGCAGACGATGGATTTTGCCAACTGGGAACTGTAGACCAGCACGGTTCGAGTGGGACTTTGCCTTGCCCTTAACTCTTCCTCCTGTGTGCGTGTTTCTGCGTAAAAATTCCACAAATGCTGTTAACAGCTCGACAGCCAGTTCAGTATTACTTGCTGCTGCTATACTTACTCTCTCTTTTATATCGTCTCACTGTTTCCCGTTCTGCGAAGGGGAGTTCCCTACACCGTTACCAGTAGCAGGTATAAAATGAAATGTGATGTGAGAAATAGCGTCATTTAAGTTAAAGCAGCTACTCTGAACGTACGAGACACCGTCAGCTAGATGGCACCGAGGCAAAGGCAGATTTGTACCGTCACTAACACATTCAATTACGAACGGCAATGCGAAAGCGAATGTGATGATGTTGAACACATTTTTATACTAGAGGTGTGCGAAACAGCTCATATTGGTGAGCAGCTCCGAACCGATCAGCTCACCAAAATGAATCGATTCGATTTATCAGCTCATTCCAATATTTATTTATTTATTTATTTATTTATTTGTCGTCAATCAAAAGTAGACCATAAGGATAATTACAATAATCGTCTTAAATTTGTAAACTATTCTAAATAGATTCTAAATAGATGTATAATTTATTATGAGTTAAATAATAATAATTGGCTTACCGAATAGAACTGAAATATTGCTTTAGTTTGTTTTTTGACATAGTGAAATCGACTGCTTCTGAATGCTTGTTGTATACAGCCATCAATTGATTTATTGGCCCATTTTTCGCATAGTTTGTTCGCTGGTGGTTTGTAATAAAAATTTTCGATTTCTTAAACGCCGAGATGGTATGTAAAAATTTAGTTTGGACAGGAGTTGACTGGAATCTATGCGATTCGAGACAATCACCCTCATTCTTTTTTACGTCCGTATCCGCAATACGACGAACGGGTACTTTCGAACGAATACGAATAAGCCATTCTTGTTTTCACTCGAATGAATTCAAACGCGATTCGTTTGCCACAAAATATTCAAATATCAGTAAACTTTTTAAAATAAATGCTAAGCCTTGATATAATCAGTCCAATTCATGTGATTAACCATATGCGAAACGCTAGAATGTATGCCATTTTAGTTTCAAACGAAACGTGTATTCGAACATCATTCGTACGAACGAAATGTCCCATTCCCGTTTACGGACGAATAGACGAAATGCCGTGGTTTCGATTCGTCAGTTTAATGTTGCGAATCAACCGTTCGAACACATTGAAAAAAGTTTAACCGATCTCTAACAAAATTATTTTCGAATCTAAAGGTGATTTTTAATCAAATCATAAATTTGTGTTTTGCATAAATCATTTAGAAAGCAAAGCAGTATAGTAAAATGTTGTTTTTTTTTCTGGGGAGTCTTTGAATATATGCGAGGTTCAAAGTTTTTACGCATTAATTTTGCATCTATTAAGTACTTTATGGAAAATACGCCATGGGTAAACATGCTTTATTTTATATTAAATGCGTGATTTTACCAATGAAATAAATATGTAGGCTATCGAAAACATGACAAAATTGCAAGAAAAATTCAACATATTTTTCGCAGATACTACTGATCGGACTGCTATTTCAAATGCTTTTTTTTACTTTGCACGAAGTTTAATTTGAAAATTTTATTTACCGACTTGAATAAAATTGGTCCTGAGTACGATATTTATTTATTATGTAGCATTCGTCACTTCCTTGATGCTTGCAATCTTCCTTAAAAAACTACCTGCGCTACCGATCCTTCTTTTGCACAGGAATCGCGTACGTACACGTTCGAGTGAAAACAAGAATGGCTTGTTCGCATTCGTTCGAAAGCATGTGTTCGTCGTATGGTCGATACAGACGTAAGCAAACATGATACAAAATCAGTGAAAAAAAGAAGTCAAATAACAAATGATATCAAAGATTTTTATTTACAACTCAAATCTGTACCAGAACTGATAGTTTAAAGTTGGAAGGGCGTTGTTTTTATGCATGTACGATGTTTAAAAGTGTGATTGATTCGAACGTAAACGGGAATACGAATTTGCTATACTTTCGAACGTATCGCATACGGCCGTAAACAAGAATGAGGGTGAATGTCATTTACAAATGAGACCATTGAAAATTCTCTGCGTTCTTTTAATGTTTGAATACTTATTAGCATACAGCGGGCTTTATATGACGGAAGAGGAAGTCTTGTCCAACCTAATTTACGAAGTGCAAATAACAAAAATTGTTTTTGAACTGATTCTATTCGATCTTCCCATGTGATTAAGTAAGGTGACCAAACTAAGCTACAGTATTCTAGTACTGACCGAACATAGGCAATGTATAATGTTTTAATTGTATACGGATCGTGAAAACAGTAACAAAATCGTTTTATGAATCCTAGCATGTTATTGGCTCTGTTTATGATTGTATTATAATGGTCAACAAAAGTCATTTTAGAATCTAGTATTATTCCTAAGTCCCTAATTCTTTCGCAACTAAAACTAACAGAAAAGATGATTTTTTGGAAAAAGATACGCTCAGAGACAGGACTCGAACCTGCGTTCTTATGCATTCCGTGCATACGCGCTACCATTTCGCCACTCTGATCTTGTTTTAGCCACTCCAAAACTCGAAACAGACATAGTAGCAACGTACATCGAACATGGTCTACATCCTGGCCGTCACCCGACCGATACCTTACATCCAAACATCTTCTCTGTCCATCAAACACTAGTCCTCTCGCTTTATACCTATTTCTCCGATCAAGCATTGAGTAGGAGAGTGTATTTTTAAATCGCTTGTCACCTTCTTAATGGTGCCAGTCGCTGGCTGGACATCGTCAGCGGCAGACCCCTATGAAGGTTGTATTGATTGTCTGCCCTTTCCTGCCAGAAGCAGATTGTTACGGAAAATCAAACCGCAATTGTTTTTAACGATTTATTAATTTTGTCGTGAATACGACTTACTTTACTATGAGGCACCTTTTCAAAATTTACCCTTTGATAGAGTGGTCAGTTTTTGATCGTGAATATTTCTTGTTGCATCCAAAATATCAACAAATTTTTTGCTACATTCCATCGGAAAAATGATTACAATTTTATGATAAATTTTTCAGAGGTGTAACATAATCTCAAATAGTTCAAAATTAAACTTTTCTGAAATATTTGGTATCAACGATAGACTTACTATTTAATGGATTTCCTAAGCGAAAATTGTTCATACCAATCAGAAGGCGTGGGTTAGCATTTTTGAATGATTCAATAGGTAGCCTACGCAGGTGTGTGTATTTGTGGGCGAGCTTTTCGAATTCTAGCGTTTGACTCGGGAGTTTCAGACCTTTTACTGTATGTACGTTATGCATACGATAGCGTACTCCTGATTTTTCAAAATCAACTATGTTAGACGTTTCTTCATATCGGCATGTATCACCTGTCCATTTCAGTGGCTGTGGGTGAAGTTCTCCGGGCAATTGAAGATTCTTTGCTAATTCTTCGTCCACTAGTGTGAGGGATGACCCGTCGTCGAATAGAGCGAATGTTTTAATGTTCGATGTTGGACTATATAGTTGTCACTGGAAGAATTCGGAACATGGCGGAGTCCACCTTTCTGCGATGGCTGTTACATTGTTCCATATGATTATTTCCAGTGTTGGAATTTTCAACCTGTTGGTTCACAACATCCGTTTTCTTGTCACTGTGTAACAAGGTATGATGCTTATATGCACAATTGTTTATACCACATTCCTTTCTTGCATGGCATAATCCTATATGGTTACGCAAACAGCGACGACACAATCCGCCTTCTCGCACTGCTGCCCATTGAGAGTCTACGGTAAAACCGTTGAATTTCGCACACTGTTCCACAGACGGATAATTACCCTTGCAAATAAAACATAACCGGCCAGTGTGTGAGAAATCACCTTCGCGATCGTGATTTGGATGTACATTTTTAAATGTGTATAAACAAATCCATCGTTTCTTTTATTTCTGTGCTGGGATGGTAAAACGCTCGCTCCTACGGGAACAAGTGACACTGAACTGGCGGCTTCAACCAAGGTATACAACCAAGCACTGAACGCCCTCAGGGTAACGTTACTGAGACACCTCCGATGTGTGGCCCAGTTCAATTTCACCATTGACGGAAGCTTGTCAACCAGTTCATTGAGTAGACTTACATTGTGTAGATATTCATTTAATTGACACGCTTCGATGGTGGCGGCTAAGTTGGATACTGCGATTCCATAATCAACCAGGGTGCTCAGCTTGTCTGCCCTCGGAGCTGGCATAGCTTGGACCTTGGCGATTAGAGTTTGTTTTATCACTTCCGGTCTGCCGAAAAGCATTTTCAACGTATCTATCACACCGTTCACATTTCTTGGGTGCAATAATCGGCTTCCAAGGCCTTTCCGCGAAGACATCTTTGTCACCTAACCATATTTTCTGAAGCGGAGTATCCGCACATTTCGGTTGTACTAATAAATGTAGCGTAAAACATGGGCCATTCTTCCGGAGACCTTGGAAACTGCCTGTCGCGCTGCGATTTGACCTTTTGTTAGACCGTCTTCTGTATTTTCTCCCGAAGGAGAAATTTGCTCGTCACCCAGCAGTGACGCTGCTGGATTTTTAGGATCTCCGTTTTGGATCGTATTATTTAACCAATCCGTCGCGGAGGAGCTATGCCAGTGAAACTTACTTCGCTTTCACCGGATTCTGATTTTACGATGTCTTTCATTAGTTGTTTTTTCTTCGCTAGGAATTCACGGCATTTGGCTCGAGCAGCTGCAGCTGCCTGCTCTTCTTCTTGCCTCAGTTTTTCTTCTTCTTCCAGTTGTTGTAACAGGAGTTTCTTTTTCAACACATTTGAGCGTCGAGATGATACGGTTTTGCTGTTTTCCGGGCTGTGTGAGTCTTTTTTTCCAGGGTGTTTCAATTCCTCCAGCATCGATTTTGTACACTTCCTGCAACACCAGTCTAAGTTTTCGATTTCTTGGGTGACAGCGGCACATGTGAAATGGGACCATCTTTGACAATTATCACATTGAACCATTTCTTGGTTGTCTTCTGCATCGCACCCTTGGCAGCTTGATTCATATGCTCCAAGCATGTTTGAGGTACTTTTCTCCGGACCGGGCTCTTGTACCTTCGGTCGTATTGTCAGTACCGGTGGCGTTTTCAATTGATGATTTTTTTTTTGGGAATTCCGCAGTCGAGTCTCGGTTAACGAGATTTATAATTTGTTGGATTTTTCAAATGGAAAGACAGTTCCGTGATTTTAACGGTATATTTAGGGTCGTTATAAATCTCCTGAAAGGACAAATTTTTACTATCGGCTATTTAGGAGTGACTTAAGGTTACGTTAGTGTCTCCTTCCAGCGAGGCTCTCGTTAACCATACTGATCCTAACCTGCTTGTTGCAGCCTGAGGTATAATTAATATTCAAACTCCTACCGTAATACACCTTTTAAATATATCAGCGATATATACTAAATTCAATATAAAGGATTATAATTCAACTGTATAATAAAGAACAAATCAATAAGAAAGGTATCGTGTAATGTTTTATCACCCGTATTCTCTCCACTGAAATGAAAATCTTATTTATATTCATTAGATTTGTCATATGAATCATATGCAGAATATAATTCATAAAAATTATATGGAAACTTATAATCTTTATTTAATGTGTACGTAAAATCTAACTGGACGTCATCATAATGAAAGTTATAAAAATATCCCATATAATTTGTATGGAAATCCGATGAAAGTCGTGAATAGTTGTGTCCTCGATATTCATCAACTGCTCCAGACCATTTTTTTCAGGAAGTTCCGCATCTCAATGTAATTTTAAATCGCTGACACGACACGACGCTCATCCAACTTCGTTCAAGGATATGCGTTAACGGGCCATGAAATATATATCCGGTACATTTCATTACTCTATCTGTCTAGTAAGATTCATTTTTTTTATTTTCAGTCTCGGGATCTCACTTCTCTTTCGCAAATATCATGATATGCTCCCTTACCGAATGGAATACTAGTAAAGCTTGAATCCTCAAAGAAAAGTAGAAGTTGGCAATTATCTGCTATTCGTATGACCTCCATTGAAAGTTATATATATATATATATATATATATATATATATATATATATATATATATATATATATATATATATATATATATATATATATATATATATATATATATATATATATATATATATATATATATATATATATATATATATATATATATATATACAAGGTGAGATGAAAAAACTGCAACAAAGTAAAACGCCATAATTTTTTCATTTTTTTTTAAATTTTATTGAATGAAAGCAAAAAATGTCGGAAATAACATCAAATTTGAGAATCGGTTTAGATTTGTTCGAATTGGCCACCTTTGGCACGAACCATGGCCTTCAAACGGCCAATGAAACCATCACACGCTGCCCGAAAGTGGCTCTGCGGTATTTTGTCCCATTCTCGGCGAAGCGCTTGCTTGAGATGATCGACACTTTGGTATTTTTTAGTGCCAACCTTGCTTTCCAAAATACCCCAGGCACAATAGTCCAACGGATTGGCATCCGGAGATTTTGGTGGCCATCGTGCGGTGGAAATGAAGCGAGGAACCTCATTTCTTAACCATTCTTGGGTGGCGCGTGCTGAGTGCGATGGTGCTGAGTCCTGTTGGAATGTCCAAGGTCTGCGGCCGAAATGTTTGCGTGCCCAGGGCTTCAGAACTCCCTCCAAAATATTTTCGCGATAGATTTGCGCATTTATTTTGACCCCACGGTCGATGAATACGAGCGGCGAGCGACCATCGGCTGTTATGGCGGCCCACACCATCACCATGGCCGGCTTTTGAGCTCTGGTGGCCAACCGAAGTTGCAAATTTTCAGCTGACCTCTCTGGGAAGTGAACACGATCATTTTGTTTGTTTACAAACTGCTGGATAACGAATGGTTTCTCATCGGAGAAAACCAAATTCGGCAGTTCACCACTTTCGGCCAAGCGAAGCAACTCTTTAGCTTTTTCGAGTCTAACTTTTTTTTGCGCATCAGTAAGATCTTGCACTTTTTGGAACTTCAATGGCTTTAGTCCAAGCTCATTTTTCAATATTTGCCGAATGGCATATTGCGATATGTTCAGCTCACGAGCCATTTTTCGGCCACTGCGACGCGGATTTCGTTCAATTCGCTTCTTCACTTTTCGAACCATTTCTGCCGATGTTGCTGTTTTTTTTCGTCCACTTCCTTGACGTCGGGCTACGCTACCAGTATCACGGTAACGAGCGATGGTACGAGACACAAAAGATTTATTCACTTTTAAATGCTGGAGGGCTCTAACGATAGCCACTTGTGGTTTTCCAGCCAAATGCAAAGCAATCACACTATCACACTTGAATTCCATCGCAAATAACTTTTTTTCTGAAAAATTCCCACCAAAATGCTTTTGTGCGCTTGTAAATAATATAATGAGCTGTCACTAGAATAAATCTGACAGCTGTGGGACGAGCGGTTTAGAAATGACAGCAGTCTGAAGTTGGTTGCAGTTTTTTCATCTCACCTTGTATATATATAAATTTTATAAAACTAGTCATATGGTATATATGAACCTATCTAAATAAATTCGAAGTGAATATAATATGCGCTTCATAAATTGTTCCAATGTATGTTGTGCGGATATCTAGTAATGGTTATAAGACGCGCCAATAAATTTGACTCAGACTGGAAATTCCATTCGTTATATGGAAATCCTGTAAAAATAACGTTAAGAAGAGTTTTATGTTTCATAAGATTATCTCATATATTTGACATGATGTTGAACACATCTTGTAACTATTATTGGAAATGCTAATAGTGCAAAATCATTAGAATATCACATAATGTGAAAAAGAAAATTTAGCTCAGTGTCCTTCCTTTCACCGTTTCATCTGGCTAGTTGGCAACTTGTGTATTTCCGTCGCTGATTGTATGACAAACGCTGTGAATTGACGAGGGGCTTTGAGAACAATCGCAACAAAATGGCTGCGACTTCTTGTTCCGGATATATTATATATTTACCGCGCATGTTTCTCGGAGATGGCTGAACCGATTTCAACAAGCTTAGGCTCGTTTGAAAGCTTCTGGTCCGGACATATGATGATATTAGTAACGTAACCGACAAAACGCCTTCTTTTTTACCGCGCATGTTTCTCGGAGATGGCTGAACCAATTTCAGCAAGCTTAGGCTCGTTTGAAAGCTACTATTGGGCCATTGATCAAGTTCAAATATCAAATAGCTGTGACTTCTGGTTCCGGAGATATAACGGTATAAGTAACGTAACCGACAAAACGCGTTGTTTTTTTACCGCGCAAAATTCTCGTAGATGGCTAAACCGATTTTAACAAACTTGGGCTTGTTTGAAAGCAACTATTGGGCATTTGATTCGAAAATAAAATGACTGCGATTTATAATTCCGGAGAAATGATGGTATAAGTGGCGTAACCGACAAAACACGTTGTTTTGTCGTGAATACGACTTACCTTACTATGAGGCACCTTTTCAAAATTTACCCTTTGATAGAGTGGTCAGTTTTTGATCGTGAATATTTCTTGTTGCATTCAAAGTATCAACAAATTTTTTGCTACATTCCATCGGAAAAATGATTACAATTTTATGATAAATTTTTCAGAGGTGTAACATAATCTCAAATAGTTCAAAATTAAACTTTTCTGAAATATTTGGTATCAACGAGTATCAAAGAGGAAACACATGACGATTGTTTGCCTTTCTCGTATTTCGAAAGCTCATAGCTCAGTGATCTGTGGAAGGATTTGTGTAGTCTAAATACCAATAGATTAGAAATTTTTCAACTTGAACGTATTTTGCAACAACATTGAAGTTTTTCAACTATTGAAAAACTTGTCTGACTTGATACACACATCTTTATACTAGGATGGATGTCGTTTAAAAATATGCCGTGCGAAACAGAGTTGCCACGTATACAATCTGTGTATTTGTCGTTAATACTTTAGTATGAGGCCGAAAACAAAAATGAACAAACTGTTAGAACAAAGGTTTCCACTTGATTTGCGCATTCTATTTTCCAGGCGTATCACTGCTGGCTAAACTTAAAGCAATCTTAAATAAATCAATCACAGTGATGTGGTCGTCCTGAAAAGCACGCGTTGCTCGTCGTTACGGATGGCCAGCTGCAGATGGAGAGGGAGGATTCTAGTTATCTGGTTGTCACGGGCAGCGTTACCGGCCAATTCCAACACTTCGACAGCCAAGTACTCCATCACTGCCGCCAGATAGACCGATCCCTTCCGGAGCAGACGATGGATTCTGACAACTGGGAACTGAAGACCAGCGCGGTTCGAGCGGAACTTTGCCTTTTCCTTAACTTTTCTCCTTTGCGTGACCAGACATTTTCTTTTGTGTGTTTCTTCGTAAAAATGCTAACTCGGTGATATTGGCTGCCGCCGTACTAAGTCTCTATTTTTTACCATCTCGCTGTTTCTCTTTCTGCGAATAGGCAGGGCATAAAGCGCAATACAAGGTTGAATTTTGACAAAGAGGCTGTCCCTACGGCGCTGCCAGTAGCGGGTATAAAACGGGGTGTTTTGTGGAAGCTATCGTCATTTACGTGAAAACAGCCACTCTGTACGCCCGTCAACGTTAGCACGATGGCACCGAAAACCAGTGGAATGGCAGCCAAAAAATCCGGCAAGGCCCAGAAGAACATCGCCAAAGGAGATAAGAAAAATAAGAAGAAAATTCAAAGCACTTTTCAGTGCTACAGATAATCATAAAGAATTAGTTGAATTTTCTCTTTCGTACCAAAAGCATCAGATTTATCAAAATGGAAGTAGACAAAGTTTGCACCGTCCCTTATATATTCAATTACGACTCACGCAATGCGAAAATGAAATTAGTGATATAGAACACATCTTTATATTAGAATGGGTGTCATTTGGAAGTATGGCGTGGGAAACAAATCAATCTGTATTTTTGTCGCGAACCTTCTGATCGTGATATCTAACACATTCAATTACGACAGTGACGCTGATTCGCCATTCTAAAAAGAAAATAGAACACATCTTTATACTAGTATGAGTGTCGTTCAGCCATCTCTGAGAAAATTGAACGGTAAATATATCTTCGAAAAGTGCACACACACACACACATATATATATATATATATATATATATATATATATATATATATATATATATATATATATATATATATATATATATATATATATATATATATATATATTTCGGTTTTTTCAGCAATTCTAATACCTTTCTATAGAAAACGGCAAAACAGATTAAAAAATGACATGCGAATACAACAAATGAACAAAAGAACCGAACATGTTCTGCTGTGCTCCTGCGCGTTCATTTGTAGTCGTTCACGGCGTTCATTTGTAGTTGTTTGTCTAAAGCATCCCCTCCGCCCGTTTTTTAGCCTAACTGACAATCTCTTAGAAAATTAGTTTAGATTATTCTGTGAAAAATTCAGAATGATTGTTTGACTTAAGCGGTCGGGAAAGTCTTTTTTCTGAAGGAAGAATTGCATAGCTGAAAACGGCAACTTTCAACTTGTTCATTGAATATCTCGCCTTCAAAAGCATGGATCAAAAATCTATCCTGACAATGTCTACATAATTTAGTTTAGTTGCGATTAGTGCATAAAAACATATATGTTGTCGCGATTAAAATTAAGTGAATGTTATTTTTGTAATGGTAAGTCCATTTCTATGGCGGCACCATTTTTTTCTGCTCTTGTATCCTGGTAACGTAACGAAACATGAGAGAGAAATAAAATCGACTCAGCAAGGCTGCCAAACAAGCGGTAACTTTATTGGATTTTATGTGATGTAGTCAAACTTATAACCAAAATATCAAAACTTTCTTGGCCACCCGGTCACATAGAGAGAGCATGGAGAGAAATGTAATACGCACAGCGAGCCACATGGTTTTACGCTAACAACTGGCTCAGCCCTTAAAGCTTCAAATTGTTTTATGGCACGTTTTTGTCTTGCTGTCTAGCAACAACCTACCTCTAGCATGCTACGAGTAGGGCTGAAACGTTAGCTTTAATTTCGCTTCTATTTGTAGATTCGCGTGCTTCCAACAGCTTCGCTTTTACATCGATTGACCAATCAGAGCGATGCTCTCTCCTTGATACATCGCTTACTCCTTCAAAACCGTCGTCCATGGCAGGGAAACCCGGTATGCCAAAGATTTTTAGCAGCCAAATAGGACACTGTTCGCTACTAATCAAAATTTCAATCATATATAATTGAAAATACGTGGCTTGATACATTCAAATCGAAACGTAGAAATATTTCCTATCAAATGATGAAATAATATTAATAAATGATACAAAATAGACTGAGCTGTAAGTGTTCAAAACCTGACCACATTTCTACATGTAGTTTTTCTTGAGTTTCTGATTTGCACCCCTATATAGAAAATAAAGATCGACATCAAAATTATTAAACATGTTACTACCTGATGTTACTTTTACCATTATGCATACTTATTCTGAAATTTGAAGACAAACACTAGAAAAGGTCCTAAGTGTAAATGACAGTTCCTCTTTCTTTACTCTTACTTTCGATTATTACGGTCCTATAGGCAATCCTTCTATCTTACACTTTGCATAGAATAACGACTAAAAATATCAACTTTCGATTTGCTTTTTTAAAAAAAGTACGGGTGTGTAATGTCAGAGACATGACTGGATGTCGTGAATACGAATAAAACTGACACAATTTCTTTCGAATTCGATTATTATGGTTCTAAAAAGAACCGATTTGAAGAATTCTGAAATTAGGAACTGGATCTGAGTTCACGAACTAAATTCAGAACTTATAACAGACTCAGAACTCAGTTGGATTTTAGTTCTAGAACTACAATTTCGAAACTGAAATCAATTCCGGAATCTTTTTCCAGAATCCAGTTCAGCACACAGGCTCTGAATTCTAAACCCATATTCCGGAACTAAGCTCTGAAACTTGAAGACGATTTTTCGTCATGACCATCAAATGGGTTGTATAGAGTAAAGCAAAGTTTCGCATAATTCTTTGAGAGTATTATAATGGTCCTAAAAAGAATCGAACAGAAGAATTCTAGAATAAGGAACTGGACCTGAGTTCAAGAACTAAATTTAGAACCCAGAACAGACTCAGAGATCAGTTGCAATTCTAAAACTACAACTCTCATTATTGACGACCGCTGCTCCCGACGATTGAAGTCCAAATGAGAGCACGACCTAAGCGTTTGAGGTTTGGCACCACGCAAAAGGTCTGCTTTCATCGACGACTGCTCCACCAAACGATTGAAGTTCAAATGAGAGCACGACCTAAGCGTTTGAGGTTTTATACCATGCAAAAGGTCTGCTTTCATGAACGACTGCTCCACCTGACGATTGAAGTCCAAATGAGAGCACGACCTAAGCGTTTGAGGTTTGGCACCACGCAAAAGGTCTGCTTTAATCGACGACTTCTCCACCTGACGATTGAAGTCCAAATGAGAGCACGACCTAAGCGTTTGAGGTTTGGCACCACGCAAAAGGTCTGCTTTCATCGACGACTGCTCCACCAAACGATTGAAGTTCAAATGAGAGCACGACCTAAGCGTTTGAGGTTTTATACCATGCAAAAGGTCTGCTTTCATGAACGACTGCTCCACCTGACGATTGAAGTCCAAATGAGAGCACGACCTAAGCGTTTGAGGTTTGGCACCACGCAAAAGGTCTGCTTTAATCGACGACTTCTCCACCTGACGATTGAAGTCCAAATGAGAGCACGACCTAAGCGTTTGAGGTTTGGCACCACGCAAAAGGTCGTCTTTAATCGACGACTGCTCCACCTGACGATCGAAGTCCAAATGAGAGCACGACCTAAGCGTTTAAGGTTTGGCACCACGCAAAAGGTCTGCTTTCATCGACGACTGCTCCACCTGACGATTGAAGTCCAAATGAGAGCACGACCTAAGCGTTTGAGGTTTGGCACCACGCAAAAGGTCTGCTTTCATCGACGACTGCTCCACCTGACGATTGAAGTCCAAATGAAAGCACGACCTGAGCGTTTGAGGTTTTATACCACGCAAAAGGTCTACTTTCAACGACGACTGCTCCACCTGACGATTGAAGTCCAAATGAGAGCAAGACCTAAGCGTTTGAGGTTTGGCACCACGCAAACGGTCTGCTTTCATCGACGACTGCTCCACCTGACGATTGAAGTCCAAATGAAAGCACGACCTGAGCGTTCGAGGTTTTATACCACGCAAAAGGTCTACTTTCAACGACGACTGCTCCACCTGACGATTGAAGTCCAACTGAGAGCACGACCTAAGCGTTTGAGGTTTGGCACCACGCAAAAGGTCTGCTCTCATTATTGACGACCGCTGCTCCCGACGATTGAAGTCCAAATGAAAGCACGACCTAAGCGTTTGAGGCTTTATACCACGCAAAAGGTCTGCTTTCATTGCCTACTGTTCCACCTGACGACTGAAGTCTAAATGAGAGTTGCGACCTGAGCGTTTGAGGTTCTTAACCACGCAGAAGGTGCACTCTCCGAAGCTGCTGGTCCCACGACGTCTGCTTGCATCCAACGTACAAGAAGAAATGATCAAATTTCGCATATTTTTTTTGCATAAATAACTGTTTATTAATCTAATTTTTGTGTATTACATCAACATTTTACAGTACAAGTGTTTTGACCCTTTGGCCTTTCATCTTTGTTGTTCATACGATTCGTTATTAATATTAGGTGTTTTAGTTACTCTTACTTACTACTCTTACTAATGTTTAATCATAATATTTATTTTAATTATTTATAAAATGTCTACCTACTTATAACTATCCCTAACCTAATGCGTACAAATTTTGAATTATTTGTATTTCAGAGATTGAGCACCTCTTTTCAAATTTCGTGCAGTATTGTTCGAATTTTTGTTCTAGTATATCCAGTGAGGCCATCTCATGTACTTCACTAGTCCTTGTCCAAGGGGGTAGATTTAGAATCATCTTTAAGATCTTACTTTGAATGCGCTGAAGCCTAAGTTTGTGTGTTCGTGTACAGCCCCGCCAAACAGGGACTGCGTATTCAATTGCGGGGTAGATGATTTGTTTATAGACAGCCATCTGATTCTTCAGGCATAGTTTAGATGTTTTACAAATCAGCGGATACAGAGACCTAATGAGTATGCTGCATTTTTGAACGATTTTGTCAACATGTGACCTGAATATCAGATGTCTGTCAAAGATGAGTCCTAGATAGATAACTTCATCGATCCATTGAATGACCTCATCACCGAATCGTATTCTGCATTCGTCTGATGGAACAAGTTTTGGAGATCTTGAATGTGGAAACAAGATGACCTGAGTTTTTGCTGAATTGATCACAATTTTCCAGCTTGTAAAATATTCCGTTAAAGCGTCCAGACCTGTCTGTAGTTTATTCTTCAGAGCATTAATGACACGACCTTTGTAAAGAATGGCAGTATCATCAGCAAATTGTGACAGAACACCACCACCCGGAAGAGGTGGGATGTCTGATGTAAAAATGTTGTATAGAATGGGACCTAGGATACTTCCCTGGGGTACACCAGCAGGAATAGTAAATCTTTCTGAAAGTGCATTATTCAGAGAAACCTGGAATGCTCTATCTGCAAGATAATTTTTGATAATTTTAATAAGATACATGGGAAAATTATACCTATGCAGTTTAAACACCAGGCCATCGTGCCACACATTATCGAATGCCTTTTCAATATCCAATATTGCCATGGCAGTCGTTTTGGACACTGATTTGTTTTGCTGGATGACGTTGTTAACCCTTGTGAGTTGGTGGATGGTGGATCTTCCTTTCCGGAACCCAAACTGTTCTTCCAGAAATATATCCTGTTCATCTGCGAAAGCAAGAATTCGCCTTTGTATTGACTTTTCAAACAGCTTGGATAGGGTAGAGAGTAAGCTGATGGGCCGATAGCTCTTGGAAAAAGAAGGATCTTTCCCCGGTTTCAAAACTGGGATAACTTTAGCTAACTTCCACATTGAAGGGAAGTAACCAAGCTCCCAGCACCTGTTAAAAATTTTAGCTAAGAAGACAAATGAGCGAATACTCAAATGTTTCAGCTCAATGTTGAATGTGTTGTCGAAACCGGGGGCCTTCATATTTTTGGATTTTTTCACAATAACCATCAGCTCATTCGCAGTGACTCTACTTTCCTCTGGAACAAAGCTGTCTGATTGGTCAACCTCAGCTACGCTATCTGTAACGGCTCTTTCATGTGGACTAACAATGTTAAATCCTAAATTGTGAGAACACACAAACTGCTGGCCTAGCGCATTTGCCTTCTCTACTGGTGTGATTAAAGGTATTCCTTCAGCTGCGTCCTGGGCTGACATCAGAGGAGGAATAGGCTTCGGTTTTTTCTTAAGCACCTTCGTTAAGGACCAGAAGGGCTTTGAATGTGGGAGAATTTCTCGAAGCTTTTGCTGGAAGTTCCTGTTGCGAAGCTCAGATATCCTTTCCTGGATTATCCTAGTTAAGTTGTTATAAGTAGTCTTCCTATCTAGGATGCCAGTTCGTTGATACTGTATCCGGTAGATATTTCGAAGTCGGATGAGTTTCTTGGTGACACTGTCGATTTGAAGACAGGAACTCGGCATATGTTGTACTGGAACCGTCCTATCACGAGCGACTGTGATTGAATGCTGGAAGGAAGATAGGGCTGCATCGATTTCCATCGGGGAATCAAGTGGCAAATCGATATTAATAAGTTGGTCGGCGATATGTTGAAATTGGACCCAATCGGTGCGATAATAGTTCCTCCGAGGTTGAATAGGCACTGTTTCTGGTGAAGATCCCAACGTCAATATTACTGGAAAGTGGTCAGAAGAGAGCTCGTAGAAGACAACCGGAGAGCTGTCCATGGCGATATTGCTGATAAATATATCCAAAATGGAATGAACTCCCGATCTGGAAAGTCGCGTTGGTTGATCCGGAGCGAAGATGTTGTATTGTCCAGCTTCGTAATCTTCGGCAAGTACGAATCCGTTTCGATTCTGTCTTCTGTTTCCCCACAGCTCATGCCGTGCGTTCAGGTCCCCAGCAATGATGAATTTGTTCTGTCGTCGAGTGAGCATAGCCAGATCTCGCTTCAATGATGCACACGTACCATCTCGAAGATTTGTTTGTTTGGGGCAGTACGTTGCAATGATGATGATGGGTCCCATCGTCGTTGTAATCTCAATTCCGATGGCTTCTATGAGTTGCAATTTAAAGGCTGACAGAAGCCTGTGCTGAATGGATCGTTTAACGGCAATGGCAACTCCCCCTCCTCTGGTAGTTGTCCTGTCGAGCCTATGAATCCTGTAATTGGAAATAAAAATAGAAATTTCAGGTTTAAGATGAGTTTCAGTTAAAATAGCAATATCGGCATTCTTCTCTTGAAGAAAGTCGGACAATTCAGCAGTTTTGCTCCTGAGTGAGCAAGCATTCCAATTTACTATAACCAACTCATTATATTGCATATTCGATGATGAATTTGCCTAAGGCGTTGATTTGATCTAACCGCGTTCTGCAGTTTCGTAGTTTTGTTGTCATTGTTTCAAAAATGACGATCAATTGTTCAGCAGAAAATAAATCACCAGAGTCATCCTTTGCTTGTGGTTGATTATTGCCCCATCCAGGAGGGATTTTTGAGGAAGATTCTTTTTGTGATCCAGCGGCTGAATCTTTTGGATTGCTGCGAGGAAGTGGCGGCAAATTCGGAATATCCCTCTTCGGTGGGAGCCGTGGGAAATTAACTTCATCCTTCTGTGGAACATTCTTGCGCGTTGATTGTTTGCGGGACGCCTGTTGTCGAATTTTTGTGAACTCAGCACGTTTGGGACACGATTTGCTAGTAGATGGATGGTCGCCATCACAGTTCACACATTTTACAGCGATGTCATCTAGTAGGCAATCGTTGGTATTGTGTGGTTCGGCACATTTCCCGCACCGACTTTTCATGTGGCAATTCCTCGCTCCATGGCCGTAGTTCAAACAGTTCGTACACTGTGTGACATCCCGATGTACCGGTTTATACTGTTGCCATTCGATGATTATGTGAAATAACGATTTAATCGTTTTCAGTTGATTCATGGTGATGGAGCCCTTCTCCAGATGAATCAGGTACAGTTGATCTCTAAACTTTTTGTCCGTATTATGTCGCTTCATTTTAAACACCATCAAAGGCTTTAGTCCAGCCTCCGACAGTGCCTGCTTTAGTTCGGCTTCCATCATGTCGGGTAGTCCTCGAAGTACAACCTTCATAGGTTTGTTGGCGGCAATATCGTGTGTGAAGTATTCCGCTTTTGTCTGCTTCAGATAACATTCCACTCCTTTGTAGTGGTTCAAAGCCGGAACAGTTATTTTGTAGCCTTCAGTACATAAACGGATTGTTGCCTGTAGTCCTTTGCTGATCAGTGTGTTGAAATCCGAGCGTAGAGTTTGTGGGAAGCCCTTCAGGTAGAAAGGCGGCATTTTTTCCTTTTTCTGTAGTTCCTCTTCTACATCTACTGGCAGATCAGCATATTGGTTTTTACTCAGCAAACGGTCGTTTACCTGTACATCACTTGGCTTCAGACGCTTAGCATCCTTTGGATCTTTCTCGGATCTATGGCGGTTTTTACCCATAGCTTGGGTAGGTAGACAACTGCGAATAAAAAATAAAACAAAATCGAAATTAGTCGTAGTAGGTTATTCGTCTATCCACATCGAGTGTTAGATGACGAATGATCAAATTTCGACCACGGTTCCCCTTTTATACGCAGTCAGTTGAAGATATGTGCCTGACTACCTCAAAATCGTCGTCCTTGCGCGAAAAAGCCAAGCAAAAGTAAAGAGTTTTCCGCGTTGTTTTCAAAGTTTGAGAAAACTTAATATTTGAGTTGTTTGTGGTTATCTCACACTGTTCAAAATATCATCCTAAATTCCTGATCATATTTGTGATGAAATGGTGAAAGAATTATGTTGCTGCCTTTAATACAAGTCGAGATATTCACGATTAAGTTCTGCCCATTCATCCATATGGCTAATTTTGAAAAGGCACCCCATAGTAAAGTAAGTCGTATTCACGACAAAATGTTGGAAAATGCAGCAATACGCCGTAATAATTGAAAGAGAAAATAAACAAAGAGAAAATGTCATTTGCACTTGGAAGCTTTTATAATATTTTTCGAGATTTAATGGAACTCCAGCCGAAGCATCCAAATTATCCTTATTTTTCATTATGAGCATTCATTGTGCTGTTACTGATGTCAACTAAGAAAGCTCTTATTTATTTGAAATTGCTGAGGTGTTGGCTTCATTTTCAATGGATTGTGCACCATTGAACCTGTGAGAGACAATAACTTGTACTGGACTCCTAGTTACACAAAATGGCCTTCATCTTTTCATTTGTTGTATCAGGAAAATCATGATGCTGAAAATCGTTACTAAGATTAGGACTAGTAATTTTTTTCCTGGATTTGCACTAAAACTCCCGACTTCTTCTCGGATTTTCCCGGTAAAACCAAATTCCCGGTTTTCCCGGTCACTTGCCACCCTGTAGCATTCGTCATGTCGGACGATAACATGCGTGTAGGCGTGTTGTTGAGTTCTTTCTTCGTTTTATTTATCAATTCTAGTTTTCTCGACTTCCTGACATGTATGGTCATGTTCGCCAGGTACTTTTTCACTGTTTGGCCGGTTGCATCGACCCCGGCGGGGTGCTATTCTTTGAACGCGCACACTTCTGAACGGAGTTGCTTCATTCATTCAGGTGCTATCCAAATTTTGTACTAGTGCACATAATCGTTTTCAATATGTTTACGTTTTGTCTTTGACTCATCAGTGCATATCAGTTCAAATTGAACTGTTTAATGCAAACCTAGGCAGTTCAATTTGAACCGCTAAGCAGACGTAACGTTCCTGCTATTTGCAGAACACTTTTTTGTTTTGCAACGATATGCAATGCCTATAATGACGTGCCGAACGACTATTTCTGACGGATACAGGTAAATGGTAAATAAGAAAAATGTCCCAATCAAGAAGAATCATACGCTTCTCAGAAAATGATGAATAATTCGTGCATTTTTTTGTTTTTGTCGAACTTAAAAATGCCCTAAAAAGGAAATAAAAAAAATTGAGATTTTGAAAATAAATCATATGATACTTATTTGCTTTTAGCAAACTTCTTGTTAAGAAGTAGAGCAGTATTGAGCTGGTTCTACATTTGATCAGTATCTAACGAGGGAAATAGTTTTTAAATATGATATGCGAATGAAGCTGTGTAATGAAAAGCGCAAAAAAGCTATCGAAGAGACAAGACTCGAACCCGCCTGGCTCCTATCCGGGAAAATTGTTTTACCAATTAAGTTACCCTACATGTGAAAGACACAAAAAAGAGACTAATTGAGGGCTAAAAAACGGGCGGAGGGGATGCTTTAGACAAACAACTACAAATGAACGCCGTGAACGACTACAAATGAACGCGCAGGAGCACAGCAGAACATGTTCGGTTCTTTTGTTCATTTGTTGTATTCGCATGTCATTTTTTAATCTGTTTTGCCTTTCTCTATAGAAAGGTATTAGAATTGCAGAAAAAACCGATTTTCGAACGGTGCCTCGGAGACCCATAATGTTATATACCATTCGACTCAGTTCGACGAGATCGGAAAATGTCTGTATATATATATATATATATATATATATATATATATATATATATATACATATATATATATATATATATATATATATATATATATATATATATATATATATATATATATTTTTATATATATATATATATATATATATATATATATATATATATATATATATATATATATATATATATATATATATATATATATATATATATATATATATATATATATATATAACTTTTTAGGGCATTTTTAAGTTCGGCAAAAACAAAAAAATGCACGAATTATTCATCATTTTCTGAGAAGCGTATGATTCTTCTTGATTAGGACATTTTTCTTTTTTTTTTTTTTTTTTTTTTTTTAAATAACTATTTATTGGAATATGAGTTAAAATTAAATTATTAAGATTTAAATTGGGTGTTCAGCCACAAGTGGTGACTTTTCAGCCCTGTTATATATATATATGATTTGGTTATTACCATGAAGACATCATTTGCTTCCGCAATTCTGAGATTTTTGTGTAGGGAAAATTCTAAACCTACTTGTATTGTGTAATGGGGAAAAGGAACTTATATACTAACTTACTAACTAATACAGAGAGCGAATCGATTCAATTGAAGATTGCATCGATTTTTGTCGGAATTTGCTTATAATATTATGTGACATTACATCTAATGGTTCTATATTTGTGAGTCTGTGTAACTCATTTGTACTAAACCAGGGAGGACGCTTCAGAATCATTTTCAGAATTTTATTCTGAATCCTTTGAAGCGTTTTCTTCCTGGTGGAACAACAGCTTGACCAAATTGGTACCGCATAAAGCATGGCTGGTCTGAAAATTTGTTTATAAATTAACAATTTGTTTTTTAGACAGAGCTTAGAATTTCTGTTTATAAGAGGATATAAACATTTAATATATTTATTACACTTTGCCTGGATTCCTTCAATGTGATCCTTGAAAGTGAGTTTTTTGTCATACGTTAAACCTAAGTATTTAGCTTGATCAGACCATGTCAATTCCAAGCCATTCAATTTGAGAATGTGATTATTGTTTGGTTTAAGAAAAGAAGCTCTTGGCTTGTGAGGAAAGATAATTAATTGCGTTTTTGCTGCATTTGGTTTAATTTTCCATTTTGACAGATAATCACTGAAAATATTTAAACTTCTTTGTAGGCGACTGCAGATCACTCTTAGATTTCTACCTGTGGCTAACAGACTTGTGTCGTCACAGAATAGCGATTTCTGACAACCAACGGGTAGATTTGGAAGATCAGAAGTGAAAATATTATACAAGATTGGAGCTACACTCGAACCCTGCGGAACACCGGCTCGTACGGGTAGCAATTCAGATTTACAATTCTGATAGCTAACCTGAAGAGTACGATCAGTTAAATAATTTTGAATCATTTTGATCAAATAAATAGGAAACTGGAAATCAGACATTTTTGCTATTAAACCTTTGTGCCAAACACTGTCGAATGCTTTTTCTATGTCTAGAAGAGCAACTCCAGTGGATAACCCAGAAGATTTATTTGCTTTTATCATGTTCGTTACTCTGACAAGTTGATGAGTAGTTGAATGTTCATGACGAAATCCAAACTGCTCTGGTAAAAAAATTGAATTCTCATTTATATGAGTCATCATTCTTAACAAGATAATTTTTTCAAAAAGTTTACTGATAGAAGAAAGTAAGCTAATTGGGCGATAACTTGATGTTTCTGCTGGGTTTTTATCAGGTTTTAGGATAGGAATTACTTTAGCGTTTTTCCATCTTTTTGGGAAGTAAGCTAATGAAAAACACTTGTTGAAAATTTTAACCAGGAGTCTCAAGGCAACATCGGGAAGATTTTTAATAAGAATATTAAAAATTCCATCATTACCAGGAGCCTTCATGTTTTTAAGTTTTCTAATAATTGATTTAATTTCATCAAAATTCGTCTCAATAATGTCATCTTGTGATAACACTTGGGTTGAAATATGATCATATTTCAGTGAGACTTCATTTTCAATAGGACTCACAACGTTCAAATTAAAATTGTGGACACTCTCGAACTGCTGAGCAAGTTTTTGAGCTTTTTCGCCATTTGTAAGAAGTATTTGATTTCCTTCCTTGAGAGCAGGAATAGGTTTCTGAGGTTTCTTAAGAACCTTAGAAAGTTTCCAGAAAGGTTTAGAATATGGTTTAATTTGTTCAACTTCTTTAGCGAAATTTTCATTTCGCAAAAGAGTAAATCTATGTTTAATTTCTTTTTGTAAATCCTTAACTATGTTTTTCATAGCAGGATCACGAGAACGTTGATATTGTCGTCGACGAACATTCTTCAACCGAATGAGCAGTTGAAGATTGTCATCGATGATAGGAGAATTTAATTTAGTTTGAGCTTTGGGAACTGAAAGATTTCTAGCTTCGATAATATAATGATTCAAATTATCAATTGCTGTGTCGATATCCGCAGAATTTTCTAAAATAGTTTCATGATCCACATGATTTTCAATGTGAGATCTGTAATCCAACCAATTTGCTCTATGATAGTTGAAAATAGAACTAATTGGATTAATTATAGCTTCGTTGGAAAGTCTGAATGTTACAGGAAGATGATCTGAGTCAAAATCAGCATGAGTAATCGGTTCACTACAAATGTGACTTTGATCTGTTAGAACCAGATCAATTGTAGACGGGTTTTTCACGGAAGAGAAACAAGTAGGATTACTGGGATGAAGAACTGTAAAGTAACCAGCTGAGAGTTGATTATGAAGTATTTTACCATTACTGTTATTTTGCCTACAATTCCACTGGACATGCTTAGCATTTAAGTCCCCTATTACGAAAAATTTCGATCGATATCTTGTAAGTTTTTGCAAATCGCCTTTAAAGAAATTTAATTGTTCGCCGGTGCATTGGAATGGCAAATATGCTCCAGCGATGAAATAAATTCCATGAATGGTTTCAACTTCGATTCCCAAGCTTTCAATAACTTTAGTATTGAAAGAAGGTAAAATTCGATGTTTAATTTGCCGTTGGACAAAAATGGCAACTCCACCACCAATTCCAGTAAACCTGTCAAATCGATGAACCACATAATGTGGATTACTTTTCAATTTTACATTTGGTTTAAGAAAAGTTTCTGTCACAATGGCAATATGAATTTTGTGAACTTTGAGAAAATTATAAAATTCATCTTCACTCGATTTCAAAGATCGAGCATTCCAATTTAAAATATTCAAATAATTATTTAACATCACTGTTAAATTTTAAATTCATTATAATATTATTTGCAAATTTCCATCCGATTTGAAATGCTTCAAAAAGTGATGAAGTCGAATTCATTTGGATGATCATTTGAAAAAGTTGATCTTGTAGGTAGATCATTTTATTTTCAGTTATATCGCCTAAATCGACTTCATTTAAAGAAGCGAATGGCATTGAAGGAATATTTGTAGGTAGACTGCCATTAGAAGAAGATGATTTGGCCGGTCTACCTATTAATAAATTGTTTTCGTTAGAAGAAGAACTGCAAGGCGGTCCTGTGTTTTGATTATTTACATTAGAAGAAATAGGAGATAGATTTCTACCTAATATACCAGCATAACTGACATTAGAAGAAGATGATGACGAGGTCGATCTACCTGTCAATAAATTGTTTTCGTTAGAAGACGAATTGGCAGGTGCCTTAGAAGAATTTTCAGGTATGTTCTGTAAATTTAAGGTCGTTGATTTGACTTGTTGTCTAAGCGAACGAGCGTTTAAAATTTTTTCCCTGACAGGACATTTCAAATAATTGGATTTATGATTTCCATTGCAATTTGAACATGAAAATTTATCAGTGGTTTCATTCATTGGACAAGCGTCTTTCGAATGCGATTTACCACAATTCAAACACCGTATATCCATATGACAATTTTTGGTTCCATGACCGAAGCCTTGGCAACGACGACATTGCGTTAAGTTTGCAATACGATTATGCCGTTTATAATGTTCCCAATGAATTTTAATGTGGGAAATGAAACGTACTTTTTCTAAAGTTTTCAAATTGTTTACATCACTTCGATTGAAGTGTATTAGGTAAAGTTCATGGGAAATTCCAGAGCGTGGTTTAGAAGTACCATTCGCTCTTTTTTTCATAAGTATTACTTGGGAAGGGGCAAAACCAAGCAATTCTTTTAGTTCATTTTTAATTTCATCAATACTTTGATCATTTGATAATCCTTTCAAGACAGCCTTGAAGGGTCTGTCTGATTTTATATCATATGAATAAAATTTATGAAGTTTTTCGGACAAATATCGAATAAGACTTTCGTAATCTTCCAATCCATCCACCAAGACTCGACATTCTCCTCTTCGTCCGATTTGAAATGAGACTTTTACTTCCGGGAGAAAAGTAGAAAGCTCAGTACGGAATGCTTTGAAGTCGGAAATCATCACCGTCACTGGTGGCATAGATTGATGTTTCTTCCCAGAACGACAAGCGTCCATTTTGGGAATTTTTGAAGAATTTTCTTCTATGTCGCTACAATCGGATTCAGGAAGAATCTCGTAAATATTGTTAGACGGCATAGGATCAACGGAAGGGAAATCCGTCCGTTGTCTTTTATTTTTACATTCAGATTCTATAAGATCGTGAATGTTATTAGAAAAATGTTGAATAACGGATTGTGATTTATTCCGTATTGAATTATTTTTAGCCTTAGGCTTGTTGCCTTTCCGGTTGGACGCTGGCATTTTTGAAATTAATGAAATTTTAAATTAAATTAACTAGGCTAAATTAGTCTTCGATTAGACTCCTAGCTAGCCTTAAAAAAGGCTGATTAATTTCTTAGTCACTCTAATATCACTCTTTGTATCACTTAGTCACTCTAATATCACTCTTTGTATCACTTAGTTAGTGATTCAGGTAGCCTTGAAAAAGACTGAAGCCTTGAATCAATGAAACTCTAGGTAGCCAGAAAAAAAAAATTCCAGGAGCCAAGAGCTATACGCGTGCGGTGCGAACGACTGTTCAACACCGACTGAGGACATTTTTCTTATTTACCATTTACCTGTATCCGTCAGAAATAGTCGTTCGGCACGTCATTATAGGCATTGCATATCGTTGCAAAACAAAAAAGTGTTCTGCAAATAGCAGGAACTTTACGTCTGCTTAGCGGTTCAAATTGAACTGCCAAGTTTTGCATTAAGCAGTTCAATTTGAACTGATATGCACTGATGAGTCAAAGACAAAACGTAAACATATTGAAAACGGTTATGTGCACTAGTACAAAATTTGGATAGCACCTGAATGAATGAAGCAACTCCGTTCAGAAGTGTGCGCGTTCAAAGAATAGCACCCCGCCGGGGTCGATGCAACTGGCCAAACAGTGAAAAAGTACCTGGCGAACATGGCCATACATGTCAGGAAGTCGAGAAAACTAGAATTGATAAATAAAACGAAGAAAGAACTCAACAACACGCCTACACGCATGTTATCGTCCGACATGACGTATGCTACAGGGTGGCAAGTGACCGGGAAAACCGGGAAAATCCGAGAAAAAGTCGGGAGTTTTAGTGCAAATCCTGGAAAAAATTTACTAGTCCTAATCTTAGTAACGATTTTTAGCATCATGATTTTCCTGATACAACAAATGAAAAGATGAAGGCCATTTTGTGTAACTAGGAGTTCAGTACAAGTTATTGTCTCTCACATGTTCAATGGTGCACAATCCATTGAAAATGGAGCCAACACCTCAGCAATTTCAAATAAATAAGAGCTTTCTTAGTTGACATCAGTAACAGCACAATGAATGCTCATAATGAAAAATATGGATAATTGGGATGCTTCGGCTGGAGTTCCATTAAATCTCGAAAAATATTATAAAAGCTTCCAAGTGCAAATGACATTTTTTCTTTGTTTATTTTCTCTTTCAATTATTACAGCGTATTCCTGCATTTTCCAACATTTTTAAAAAAAGCAAATCAAAACTTGATATTTTTAGTCGTTATTCTATGCAAAGTGTAAGATAGAAGGATTGCCTATAGGACCGTAATAATCGAAAGTAAGAGTAAAGAAAGAGGAACTGTCATTTGCACTTAGGACCTTTTCTAGTGTTTGTCTTCAAATTTCAGAATAAGTATGCATAATGGTAAAAGTAACATCAGGTAGTAACATGTTTAATAATTTTGATGTCGATCTTTATTTTCTATTTAGGAGTGCAAATCAGAAACTCAAGAAAAACTACACGTAGAAATGTGGTCAGGTTTTAAACACTTACAGCTCAGTCTATTTTGTATCAATTATTAATATTATTTCATCATTTGATAGGAAATATTTCTACGTATTGATTTGAATGTATCAAACCACGTATTTTCAATTATATATGATTGAAATTTTGATTAGTAGCGAACAGTGTCCTATTTGGCTGCTAAAAATCTTTGGCATACCGGGTTTCCCTGCCATGGACGACGGTTTTGAAGGAGTAAGCGATGTATCAAGGAGAGAGCATCGCTCTGATTGGTCAATCGATGCAAAAGCGAAGCTGTTGGAAGCACGCGAATCTATAAATAGAAGCGAAATTAAAGCTAACGTTTCAGCCCTACTCGTAGCATGCTAGAGGTAGGTTGTTGCTAGACAGCAAGACAAAAACGTGCCATAAAACGATTTGAAGCTTTAAGGGCTAAGCCAGTTGTTAGCGTAAAACCGTGTGGCTCGCTGTGCGTATTACATTTCTCTTTATGCTCTCTCTATGTGACCGGGTGGCCAAGAAAGTTTTGATATTTTGGTTACAAGTTTGACTACATCACATAAAATCCAATAAAATTACCGCTTGTTTGGCAGCCTTGCTGAGTCGATTTTATTTCTCTCTCATGTTTCGTTACGTTTCCAGGATACAAGAGCAGAAAAAAATGGTGCCGCCATAGAAATGGACCATTACAAAAATAGCATTCACTTAATTTTTATCTCGACAACATATATATTTTTATGCACTAATCGCAACTAAACTAAATTATGTAGACATTGTCAGGATAGATTTTTGATCCATGCTTTTGAAGGCGAGATATTCAATGAACAAGTTGAAAGTTGCCGTTTTCTGCTATGCAATTCTTCCTTCAGAAAAAAGATTTTCCCGACCGCTTAAGTCAAACAATCATTCTGAATTTTTCACAGAATAATCTAAACTAATTTTCTAAGAGATTGTCAGTTAGGTTTTTTGATATTCGTCACCGTTTCTGAGAAAATCAGATTTGAATCGTGAAAATAGCCCTTTAAAACGCCCTAAAACACACTGGCCTCAGCCCTTAATTGGTATGCTCTGATCTTGTGTCATGCAAGCTCGGAATTTCATGTTAAGTCGTTTCCCCATGAGAAATTGACAACTACCCCTGGATAAATTTTAAGTGCTTAAGATCAATTTCTAATTTATATTAGATGAACTCGAATGATAATGAGAAATAGTTTATCGCTTCAACCGAAATCGCAGAATGGTAGAGAAACTTAACGCTAAAAAAAACTGCTTGCATAAAAAACTTGAGCACAAGCTTGGCGAAGAGAAGCTTAATTATCGAAGTTGCAAGTATGTACAAAAATATAATTGCATTTGGGATAATGGTGTAATTTCGTCGGTTATAAAACAAATGCAAATCAAGACAAATGATGTTCGGTGTTGGTTCGGATTGATTGAACTTTTTGATTGTAGATCATTAGAAATTTTGGTTCTCTTGTATACTTTGAAAATGTATACAAAAGAGAATGATTATTGGTAGAACACATGCTAAAAGACTTCACTATTATTGAATCAGTTTACTACAAAATATAATTTATAGCTCTCATATTACATACAAACTTTCAGAAAAACGAAAGAACGGTTCAATAGAACTAATTCTTTCGGTACAACTATCAAGTTTTCAACAGTTCTTTGAAATGAACGGTTTTGCCGATTTCTAGAATACACTCCTAACTTGCATAAGTTTTGAGAAGGACTGATTTTCCAGATATCCTATGAAAGACTGATTCAGTGGTAGTCTTGAAAATGTTTGAATAGTTCGAAAAATAATTATTTTAATTTTAATTGTAATACTTTAAATTTAATTTTTCATCATTAGGCTTTCAAATAACTGATGATATTACTGGAAAACTACAAAACATCACCAATAATCGTCGAATATGATGTGAAAGCTGCGCTTACGAGCATTTTTGGAAAAATCAAGAAGTTTAAATAAATTGTGTTGATTTTTCAAGACAATTGCAAGAATTTTGATGCTTCATTCCTTCATGAAATGCAAGACTGATCACTTTCATCACCGTTGGAGAGTTATGCCTCTTGTTCTAATCCTATTGCTACATCGAAGTTACTGGCGAAGTAAAAGACAAAATAAAGATGGAATACATTGGACTGGATGGTACTGTTAGTTCAGAAGATGAACGTTTGGAAAAACTGCACGGAACGACTGAAATTAGCTCTGCGCCTAATTCGTATTACTGTTTTTGAATTAGTTGATTTTAACAACAAAATTTCCAAAATAACTATAAAATTAGTTAAAATTGAGAATTTACTTTGCTGAAAAAACTCTTATTTTTAGAGAATGTGTTTAGTTGGTGAATATCCTGGACACAAACCAGTAATATTTCAATCCAACACGAAATTATCATTGACAACTAATTTTGTTATTAAAATCAGAAAATTTGTTTCTATTTATCTATCACCATCATTACTGAAGGATAGCACAAAGAAAACAAAACTGAAATGGGTATTATTAACAAGTTTATTAGCCAAAAACTCATGAGAAGTGTCAAAGCAAAACAATCCATTAAAAAGCTAAAAAGGACAGTCTTATTGAAACTGCTTGAAAATGGTTTTGATGTTTTTTGCATGTGTTCGATATATCTTTATTAAAATTTCTAAACCGATATGTAAAAAAAGTCGTAAACTGTTAGTGGAAATCGTATTCATTCAGAATTTGTGCGCACTTGAAGCGATTGTGCGTAATAATGTTTTTACGCGGAACAGTGAAGTGAATTTCGAATGTTTCACTCTAATTGTGAAGAAGTTTTTTTGTATCTTCAAACCTTCCGAGCTGCGCCGTCCGGTGTACTACTTGTATTCGGTTTTTGTTTTCCGAGTGTCAAAGTTTTCAGTGAGAATGAAGAAAACAGTGAATTAGAAGAAAAACGGTGGGTGGGTAATGTCAGAGACATAACTGGATGTCGTGAATACGAAAAAACTGATACGCTCCCATCACTTTTCCGAATATCAGTTAGTTGATTGATTGTATGAATTGTGCAAGATTTCCTCTTTTTCACTAATAGAGTTTGAAGCGATGTACCTACATTAAAATACAGATTAGTTACATTAAACAGCTACTATTCTACAACTATATATTCCAAACTTGAAACAATTCTTTTATAATTTGCTAATATAGCAGACTAGGTACGACAAATTTGTAGTTTATTTTTATTGATGCTACAAAGTTCGAAGATATCTGATTCTTCTCGAAATTTCAGTACGAGACAATTGCAATGGGCTGGTCTGAAATGTATCGACGATCTTCGGTATGCAAGAGTCATTCTAATAATAATAATGATAGTAATAATAATAATAATAATAATAAAAATAATATCAATAATAATAATAATAATAATAATAATAATAATAAAAATAATATCAATAATAATAATAATAATAATAATAATAATAATAATAATGATAATAATAATAATAAAACAGATTAACCTGTTTATATGGCAACCCTGTTTCGCATGGCATATTTTTACACGGCCCCATACTAGTATAAAAATGTGTTCAACATTCGCTTTCGCATTGCCGTTCGTATTTGAATGTGTTAGTGACGGTACAAATCTGCTTTTCTACCTGTTTTCGGTTCCATCGTTCTGACGGTGTCTCGTACGTACAGAGTAGCTGCTTTAACTCAAATGACGCTATTTCTCACATCACATTTCAATTTATACTGGTAGCGGTGTACGGACCTCCCCTTCACAGAACGGGAAACAGTGAGACGATATAAAAGAGAGAGTTAGTAGAGCGGCAGTCAGTAATACTGAATTGGCTGTCTAACAGTTAACAGCTTCTTGTGGAATTTTCACGCGGAAACACGCACACAGGAGGAACATTTAAGGGCAAGGCAAAGTCCCGCTCGAACCGTGCTGGTCTGCAGTTCCCAGTTGGCAAAATCCATCGTCTGCTCCGGAAGGGAAACTACGCAGAGCGTGTCGGTGCCGGTGCACCGGTCTATCTGGCGGCAGTGATGGAGTACTTGGCTGCCGAAGTGTTGGAATTGGCCGGTAATGCTGCCCGTGACAACAAAAAAACGAAAATCATCCCTCGCCATCTGCAGCTGGCCATCCGTAACGACGAGCCGATGAAAACCCCGGCGTTTTCAGGACGACCACATCACTGTGATAAAGAAATATTTAGATTGCTTCAAGTTTAGCCAGTTCTGATACGCCTGGAAAGTAGAATGCGCAAATTAAGTGGAAACATTGATTGTCATACCGAACAGCGGCACAAACGGATCTAGAGTTCAACTAACAGCAAATGCACTCATAGGCTAGCACTCGTATCATGTCGAACAACCTCTTCAGTTTGTTATTTTTACAAATAGGACAACGACACGCTACACATTCAATCCAACCGATTGAGTTAGTCGGGCACAGAAGCCATAGTCAGAGTGAAACCCACCCATAAATTTTCTCATATGCTTTCCCTCCCACATACACGCAGATTCGTGTGTGAAATGTCATTGCTCTGTGTTTTCAACAATTCATCCATGCCAGCGTACCTATGGTTTACGGGTTTAACCTCTACATTCTGCATTTCCAACACTCCGGCCGGTTCACTGGTATGGTTTGAAACACAAACACCTCCCTTTTCGCTACTGGCACAAGGAAAAGTGCTTTTTCTGTGTTCACCTCACTGAAAGGGTCGGATTAGGTTGAATTCGTGCAAGAACACTCATTTCAATAGCAATGCTACAATTAAATCGACGATGAGTACTCGACAATGATCGTTCCGAAAACTATTTAATAATAATAATAATAAAACAGATTAACCTGTTTATATGGCAACCCTGTTTCGCATGGCATATTTTTACATGGCCCCATACTAGTATAAAAATGTGTTCAACATTCGCTTTCGCATTGCCGTTCGTAATTGAATGTTTTAGTGACGGTACAAATCTGCTTTTCTACCTGTTTTCGGTGCCATCGTTCTGACGGTGTCTCGTACGTACAGAGTAGCTGCTTTAACTCAAATGACGCTATTTCTCACATCACATTTCAATTTATACTGGTAGCGGTGTACGGACCTCCCCTTCGCAGAACGGGAAACAGTGAGACAATATAAAAGAGAGAGTTAGTAGAGCGGCAGTCAGTAATACTGAATTGGCTGTCTAACGGTTAACAGCTTCTTGTGGAATTTTCACGCGGAAACACGCACACAGGAGGAACAATTAAGGGCAAGGCAAAGTCCCGCTCGAACCGTGCTGGTCTGCAGTTCCCAGTTGGCAAAACCCATCGTCTGCTCCGGAAGGGAAACTACGCAGAGCGTGTCGGTGCCGGTGCACCGGTCTATCTGGCGGCAGTGATGGAGTACTTGGCTGCCGAAGTGTTGGAATTGGCCGGTAATGCTGCCCGTGACAACAAAAAAACGAAAATCATCCCTCGCCATCTGCAGCTGGCCATCCGTAACGACGAGCAGACGAAAACCCCGTCGTTTTCAGGACGACCACATCACTGTGATAAAGAAATATTTAGATTGCTTCAAGTTTAGCCAGTTCTGATACGCCTGGAAAGTAGAATGCGCAAATCAAGTGAAAACATTTGTTCTAATAATTTGTATAAAGTATACTAGTATAAAGATGTTTCTAAATCAAAATTTTCTGTTTCGTATTGCGAGACAGCGTTACTGTCCTGTCGTAATTGAATGTGTTAGATATCATGATCAAAAAGCGCCCCATACTAAAGAATGCAACTCTTTCGCACGGCATATTTGTGTACTAGTATAAAGATGTATTCAACATCATCACTTCCACTTTCGCATTGCCGTTCGTAATTGAATGTGTTAGTGACGGTGCAAATTAATTTAACTTCTCGTGTGTGCCTTGTTTCGGCAACAGTTGCTCGGAAAATGGTAGGAAAGCGATAAAATTCAACTAATTCTTTATGATTATTTTTAGCACTTAAAAGTGCTATTTGAATTTGCTGGAATTTTCGGCTGCCTTTCATCCGGTTTTCGCTGTCATCGTGCTGACACTCGTGCTTTAACTTAACTGCCGCTATTTTTCACATCACCTTTGTTAGAATTCCTTTCCTGTACGCAGAACGGGAAACAGTGAGACGACAGGTCCACGATGTTGCTCTCGTGTGTCTTGTTTCGGGAACATATGCTCAGCAAATGGAAGGAAAAATGAAGCACTCAACTTTTATATGGATGCTCTTGTATAGATGCAGACATCTCGCGTTCTGATTGGCTGGTGCTGTCATGGGTTAAATCAAACAGGTTTTTCAATAGTGTACTATTGAAAAACTTCAATGTTGTTGCAATACACGTTCAAGTTGAAAATTTTCGATTCTATTGGTAGTTAGATTATACAAATCCTTCTACAGATCACTGAGCTATGAGCTTCCAAAATACGAGAAAGACAAACGCGCCATATGAATTATCCTCTTTGACACTCGTTTGTACAAAACATTTAAAAAAAGTTTAATTTTGAACTATTTAAGATTATGTCACACAACTGAAAATTTTATCATTAAATTGTGATCATATTTCCGATGGCATGTTGCAAGAATTATGTTGATTCATTAGATACAACAGAAGATATTCACGATCAAAAACTTATCACTCTCTCAGAGGGTAAATTTTGAAAAGGCGCCCCATAGTAAAGTAAGTCGTATTCACGACAAAAATTCAAAAAGATGTTTATGTTTCGTTTATGTCTTTTTCTCCAATACAACATCGTATTTATACCTGCCAATATGGAAAAGACAACCGCGTCTGAAATTTTTTCGGCAGTAGTGTGCCATCTAGTGGCTAGTAGTCATTACGGTGTTACCGTTTCGGTGACAGGGCGCCATATAGCTGCAGATTGCAGAAGCCAATTCAACCATTCATATTGGTTGAAAACAACATTTTATTTCCTTGATTCAACTAAAAAATTAGTTGAATGGAAATGAAATGTGCCTTAGCTATGAAATGACAGCACGTTTATTTGTGAATTCAACTAAAAAAAATAGTCATTTCAACAAATATTTTATTATTATTAAGGGAATGAGAATAAAAAATCTAAATTAGCAAAAGTAAGAATTTTTTAGTTGTCTCAAAAAATAACTAACTAAAATCAGCAAATCAACTAAATTTTTCGCGAAAATGTTGATTTCGGTCGTTCCGTGTGTGGATGAGAGTTTTAATCGTAGTTCCAAGGAGATAATACTTGTTTCTCAACTCTCGATGTTTTTGGACATGTAAAAAAAAACGGGAATTTTTAGTCTCGCGCACCGGGGAAACCGGGAAATTGAAATCGCTAGTTCACTTGCCACCCTGTAATTACCTTCCATGGCAAATTTTTCAGAAGTAATTATCTGCCGAAGCTTTTTTATCACCATCCGAAAAAAGTTTTTTTTTTATGCAAACGTTATGTCCGAAACAGAGCTTGGAATGTCATTGACCTTTTTTTATATATATTTTAAGGTGACCACATACTTTAGGCAATTCAGTTTCATAGCTGACAGGGAGGAGCGGATGGCATCTCAAAATAAAGTTTCCGATGGATCATTTATTACGCAATTTTTAGAAGGGTAAGTATAAAAAAATAAACTGATTAACACACAAACAAATTCACAAAATGCACTGCTCTAATGTTTTGGCATTAAAAATGCCTTACTCTTCACTATACAGGTCCGAATGTCAATTAAAAAATGCAAAACTGGCCGCGTAACTCGTTTTGCCTTTATTTATAGAAAGGCATTAGAATTTCTAGAAAAAATTACTTTTGAACGGAGTGTTATTTGCCATTCGACTCAGTTCGACGAGGTCGGAAAATGTCTGTGCACTTTTTGAAGATATTTTTACCGCTCAACTATATCTGAACCGATTTAACAAACTTAGGCTTCTCGTTCCGTAGATGTGATAGTATAAGTGACGTAACCGACAAAACGCGTTGTTTTTTTTACCGCGCAGTTCTCTCAGACATGGCTTAACCGATTTCTACAAACTTAGGCTCGTTTGAAAGCGACTGTCGTGTCATCAATCCAGTTCGAAAATAAAATGACAGTGACTTCTGGTTCCGGAGATATGATGGTATAAGTAACGTAACCGAGAAAACGCGTTGCTTTTTTATCGCGCAATTTTCTCAGACATGACTAAACCGATTTCAATAAATTTAGGGTCGTTTGAAAGCTACTGTTAGGCCATTGATTTAGTATGAAGATCGAATAGCTGTGATCTCTGGTTCCGGAGATATGATGGTATAAGTGACGTTACCGACAAAAAGAATTGTTTTTTCGTTTTAGTTTATATAAGAGTGCCATTGTTTTTTTTCTGTATCCTGTAGAGTGAAGAGTAAGTCATTTTAATGCAAAAACGTATTCACACCTAGTGGTGTGATAATGCCTTTCACTTTCATCGATAAAGGCAAAACATTCCTTTATATGGAGATAATTTCTGTCACTAATTTTAGCACATTTTGTTGTGAATACAAAATTAGAATTCTTCGATCTTTGAAAAATTAACCGGAATCGGTTTAGTTGACCGTTTACTGATAATGACTACCAATCGGAGTAGTTTTTTTGTCGATTTAGAATTTTTCACGTTTTCTGTTTCGCCCGCGTGAAGATATAAAATTTTTAACACACTTTACCCTATAATTCCGAAACAAGAATTCGAATCCGTATTAAATCTAGGAATTCCGTACAAGACCACAGGACCTTCCATTAAAACATAAGTTTGTGAACGGGGGACGGGTATAGCGTGATGGGATAGTCGATGCCTTTCACGCAGCCCGCCTGGGTTCGATTCCCAACCCCGCACATAGGGTCAGAAAGATTTTCTGATCCGAAGAGGCGAATGACCTAAGATGTTAAAGCCTCTATAATTGAAACAAAAAAAAAAAAAAAGTTTGTGAAAATTAGTCAAACCATTACTGAGAAAAGTAAGTGAGATCCATCTAAGAAAATATGACCACTATTTCCTGTGCCTCCGGAATCGGAGACTGGGAAACAGGGTAGCCGAAATCAGTTTGTTTGTCTACTGATGATGACTATCGAATGAAGTGTTTTTGGGGTTGGTTTTGATTTTTTTTTTTACATTTTTTGTTTCGCCCTCTAAGTGATGGTATAAAAATTTTTACGAACTTTACCCTATAACTCCGGAACCGGAAGTCGGATCCAAATGAATTTCAGAAGTTTTGTGTGGGACCACAAGACCATTCATTTGAATTAAAGTTTGTTGAAATCGATAACGCCATTTATGAAAAAAGTGAGCAAGTAAATTTAAGTTGGGATTTTTACACTTATCACCTTATAATTCCGGAGCAGGAAATCGGATACAAATGAAATTCGGAAGTTTTGTGGAGGACCATGAAACTATTCATTTGAATATAAATTTTTGAAAATCGGTCACGCAATCTCTGCGAAAAATTAGCACACATATTTTGATTTTTTTGCGCATTTTACCTCATGCATACGCTGTCCGTCCGAGCGGAGGGGTGTTTCTTTTGTTCTTTTTCTTTGTAAACCTTTTTTTTCTTGTTTTTATCATTTAGTTTCTGTTTTTTGTCGTGAATACGACTTACTTTACTATGGAGTGCCTTTTCATAATTAGCAATATGGAAGAATGGGCAGAACTTAATCGTGAATATCTCGACTTGTATTAATGGTAGCAACATAATTCTTTCACCATTTCATCAAAAATATGATCAGAAATTTAGGATAATATTTTGAACAGTGTGAGATAACCACAACCAACTCACAAATTAAGTTCTCTCAAAATATGAAAACAATGCGGAAAAGTCTTTGTTTTTCTTGGGTTTTTCGCGCAAGGACGACGATTTTGAGGTAGTCAGGCACATATCTTCAACTGAACGTTATAAGTTCCCCTGGTGAAAATGAATCATTCATTTGTCATCTAACACTCGATGTGGATAGACGAATAACCTACTACGAGTAATTTCGATTTTGTTTTATCTTTTATTCGCAGCTTTCTACCTACCCAAACTATTGGTAAAACGCGCCATAGATCCGAGAAGAATCCAAAGGATGCTAAGCGTCTGAAGCCAAATGATGTACAGGTAAACGACCGTTTTCTGAATAACAACCAATACGCTGATCTACCAGTTGATGTCGAAGAGGAACTGCAGAAGAAGGAAAAAATGCCGCTTTTCTACCTGAATTTGTTATGTCGTCGAGTGAGCATAGCTAGATCTCGCTTCAATGATGCACACGTACCATCTCGAAGATTAGTTTGTTTGGGGCAGTACGCTGCAATGATGATGATGGGTCCCATCGTCGTTGTAATCTCAATTCCGATGGCTTCTATAAGTCGCAATTTAAAGGCAGACAGAAGCCTGTGCTGAATGGATCGTTTAATGGCAATGGCAACTCCCCTCCCAACTCCCAACTCCCCCTCCTGGTAGTTGTCCTGTCGAGTCTGTGAATCCTGTAATTGGAAATAAAAATAGAAATTTCAGGTTTAAGATGAGTTACAGTAAAAATAGCAATATCGGCATTCTTCTCTTGAAGAAAGTCGGATAACTCAGCAGTTTTGCTCCTGAGTGAGCAAGCATTCCAATTTACTACAACCAACTCGTTACATTGCATATTCGATGATGATTTCGCCTAATGCGTTGATTTGATCCAACCGCGTTCTGCAGTTTCGTAGTTTTTTTGTCATTGTTTCAAAAATGGCGATCAGTTGTTCAGCAGAGAATAAATCACCAGAGTCATGGTTGATTATATTTTGGAATATCCCTCTTCGGTGGGAGCCGTGGGAAATTAATTTCATCCTTCTGTGGAACATTCTTGCGCGTTGATTGTTTGCGGGACGCCTGTTGTCGAATTTTTGTGAACTCAGCACGTTTGGGACACGATTTGCTAGTAGATGGATGGTCGCCATCACAGTTCACACATTTTACAGCGAGTAGGCAATCGTTGGTATTGTGTGAATCGGCACATTTCCCGCACCGACTTTTCATGTGGCAATTCCTCGCTCCATGACTTGACCATGTTTGACCTCGCAGTTCAAACAGTTTGTGCACTGTGTGACATCCCGATGTACCGGTTTATACTTTTACCATTCGATGATTTTATCAAATAACGATTTTATGGTTTTAAGTTGACTCATGGTAATGGAGCCCTTCTCCAGATGAACCAAGTAGAGTTGATCTCGATACTTTTTGTCCGTGTTATGTCGCTTCATTTTTAACACCATCAAAGGCTTTAGTCCAGCCTCCGACAGTGCCTGCTTTAGTTCGGCTTCCATCATGTCGGGTAGTCCTCGAAGTACAACCTTCATAGGTTTATTGGCGGCAATATCGTGTGTGAAGTATTCCGCTTTTGTCTGCTTCAGGTACAATTCCACTCCTTTGTAGTGGTTCAAAGCCGGAACAGTTATTTTGTAGCCTTCAGTACATAAACGGATTGTTGCCTGTAGTCCTTTGCTGATCAATGTGTTGAAATCCGATCGTAAAGTTGGTGGGAAGCCTGGAATTGCGACTTATAGAAGCCATCGGAATTGAGATTACAACGACGATGGGACCCATCATCATCATTGCAGCGTACTGCCCCAAACAAACTAATCTTCGAGATGGTACGTGTGCATCATTGAAGCGAGATCTAGCTATGCTCACTCGACGACATAACAAATTCATCATAGCTGGGGACCTGAACGCACGGCATGAGCTGTGGGGAAACAAAAGACAGAATCGAAACGGATTCGTACTTGCCGAAGATTACGAAGCTGGACAGTACAACATCCTCGCTCCGGATCAACCAACGCGACTTTCCAGATCAGGAGTTCATTCCATTTTGGATATATTTATCAGCAACATCGCCATAGACAGCTCTCCGGTTGTCTTCAACTAGTAATCTTCTTACCACTTTCCAGTAATATTGACGTTGGGATCTTCACCAGAAACAGTGCCTATTCAACCTCGGAGGAACTATTATCGCACCGATTGGGTCCAATTTCAACAAATCGCCGACCAACTTATTAATATCGACTTGCCACTAGACTCCCCGATGGAAATCGATGCGGCCCTATCTTCCTTCCAGCATTCAATCACAGTCGCTCGTGATAGGACGGTTCCAGTACAACATATGCCGAGTTCCTCTCTCCAAATCGACAGTGTCACCAAGAAACTCATCCGACTTCGAAATATCTACCGGATACAGTATCAACGAACTGTCATTCTAGATAAGAAGACTTCTTATAACAACTTAACTAGGATAATCCAGGAAAGGATATCTGAGCTTCGCAACAGGAACTTCCAGCAAAAGCTTCGAGAAATTCTCCCACATTCAAAACCCTTATGGTCCTTATCGAAGGTGCTTAAGAAAAAACCGAAGCCTATTCCTCCTCTGATGTCACCCCAGGACGCAGCTGAAGGAATACCTTCAATCACACCAGTAGAGAAGGCAAAGGCGCTAGGCCAGCAGTTTGTGTGTTCTCACAATTTAGGACTCAACATTGTTAGTCCACATGAAAGAGCCGTTGCTGATAGCGTAGCTGAGGTTGACCAATCAGACAGCTTGGTTCTGGAAGAAAGTAGAGTCACTGTGAATGAGCTGATGTCTATTGTGAAAAAATCCAGATATCTGAAGGCCCCCGGTTTCGAAAACACATTCACCATTGAGCTGAAACATTTGAGTATTCGCTCATTTGTCTTCTTAGCTAAAATTTTTAACAGGTGCTAGGAGCTTGGTTACTTCCCTTCAATGTGGAAGTTAGCTAAAGTTATCCCAGTCTTGAAACCGGGGAAAGATCCTTCCTTTTCCAAGAGCTATCGGCCCATCAGCTTACTCTCTGCCATATCCAAGCTGTTTGAAAAGTCAATACAAAGGCGAATTCTTGCTTTCGCAGATGAACAGGATATATTACTGGAAGAACAGTTTGGGTTCCGGAAAGGAAGATCCACCATCCACCAACGCCATCCAACAAAACAAATCAGTGTCCAAAACGACTGCCATGGCAATATTGATGGCCCGGTGTTTAAACTGCATCGGTATAACTTTACCATGTATCTTATTAAAATTATCAAAAATTATCTTGCAGATAGAGCATTCCAGGTTTCTTTGAATAATGCACTTTCAGAAAGATTTACTATTCCTGCTGGTGTACCCCAGGGAAGTATCCTAGGCCCCATTCTTTACAACATTTTTACATCAGACATCCCACCTCTACCGGGTGGTGGTGTTCTGTCACAATTTGCTGATGATACTGCCATTCTTTACAAAGGTCGTGTCATTAATGCTCTGAAGAATAAACTACAGACAGGTCTGGACGCTTTAACGGAATATTTTACAAGCTGGAAAGTTGTGATCAATGCAGCAAAAACTCAGGTCATCTTGTTTCCACATTCAAGATCTCCAAAACTTGTTCCATCAGACGAATGCCGCATACGATTCGGTGATGAGGTCATTCAATGGTCCGATGAAGTTATCTATCTAGGACTCACCTTTGACAGACATCTGATATGCACGAAACACACAAACTTAGGCTTCAGCGCATTCAAAGTATGATCTTAAAGATGATTCTAAATCTACCTCCTTGGACAAGGACTAGTGAAGTACATGAGATGGCCTCCCTGGATATACTAGAACAAGAATTCGAACAATACTGCACGAAATTTGAAGAGAGGTGCTCAATCTCTGTATAACAAATAATTAAAAATTTGGACGTATTAGGTTAGGGATAGTTATAAGTAGGTAGATATTTTATAAATAATTAAAATAAATATTATGATTAAACATTAGTATGTAAAACAAGAGTAACTAACACACTTATTATTAATAACGGATCGTATGAACAACAAAGATGGAAGGCTAGTGGATCAAAACACTTGTACTTAAAACGTTGATGTAATACACAAAAATAAGATTAATAAACAGATATTTATGCAAAAAATGTGAACATCGATCATTTCTTCTTGTGAAGCAGAAGTCGGGTCGAGAAAACGCATTCAAACAGCGACATCGGATAGCTCACCTTTTGCGTGGTTAAAAACCTCAAATGCTCAGGTCGCAGTTCTCATTTGCTTTCCGGTCGTCGAGGCGAGAAGACACATTCAACCAGTGGCATCGGAGAGTGCACCTTCTGCGTGGTTAAAAACCTGAAACGCTCAGGTCGCAGTTCTCATTTGCTTTCCGGTCGTCGAGGCGAGAAGATAGATCCAACCAGCGGCACCGGAGAGTGCACCTTATGCGAGGTTAAAACCCTCAAACGCTCAGGTCGCCGTTCTCATTTGCTTTCCGGTCGTCGAGGCGAGAAGACGCAGTCAAGCAGCTGCATCGGATAGTGCACCTTCTGCGTGGTTAACAACCTCAAACGCTCAGGTCGCAGTTCTCATTCGCTTTTCGGTAGTTGTGGCGAGAAGTCGTCTTAATGTTTCAGAACTTTATCCCAAAAATTTTCAAGTAATTATATGCATATTTTCATGCGTATGGAAGTAATCATCATGATTTGAAATCCCCTCCTGAAATTTTCTAGGTACGCACTTGATGACGAATCTTTTAATGTAATTGTATACAAATCAGATATTTTTATCTTGACGAATTAAGTTCGATAATATATGTCTAATAAAAAAAATTTCGAAATCAAAATTGATTAAAGTGTGAAAAAATACTACAATTATCAATATTATCAGGTTTGAAAAGTAGTTTAATATAATTAAAATACTAACGTGATTACTATATTTAAATCTATATCATATTTGAACAGTTTTTATGTATGACCACACACACATTTTTTAATAAATTTTAAGATGGTGATGAGCAACATCGCACCAGGATTTTCAAGAAGTAGAAAAAAAACTTTAGAATGATTAAATAGTTACAGATACTTTTTCCCGCTTCTGAAAACCGAATTATCAAAATTGTTCCATACGCCAAGGAAAGTAATTAAACATGTTTCAGAAAACACAACTGCCAAAATATGTAGGGTTCAATATTCTTACAAAATTGTATAAATATTATATTGAGATCGGGAAATTATCGTAGAGGTAAGGTTGCGACGCCTTTACTCATGTGATTGCGCAGAGAACGTACGAAGCGTTGTGCATTCATTTCTGCCACGGTACGTAAATGCGCGAACGAGTTGTTCCTTTCCTGGTCGTCAAGTGTCCGTTTTAGGAATTTTTGAAGAATTTTTTTCTTTGTCACTACAATCAGATTTAACAAGAATATCAAAAACAGCATAGGATTACCGGGAGACGAGTTCGTCTGTTGTTTTTTATTTTAATAGATTCTAAATCATCAATGTTGTTAAAAAGCTTTGGAACAACGGAAACTTTATTTTTAACTTTAGACTTATTTCCTTTCCGGGTGGATGCAGGCAATTTTTTGAAGAATATAAATTAACTATGCTAAATTAGTCTTATTGTATATTCCTGGTTTGAAAAAGTCTTGACAAAGACTGATTTTGCTGTAGTCCATAAAAAGATTGATTATCTCGCAGAATAATTCTTTCGATAGTCAGCCTTGAAAAAGTCGATGACGAACCGTAAAATGTAGTACTGATCACCACAGCGATTTTATATCGAAGACATACTGCTATACTGCATTTATTTTGAGTATTGTATTGTACTATTTTTGTTTCTTTTTCACAGAACCTTGAAACCACCAGACTCTGTTCCGATAGTAAATAGTGGAAAAGCACCAGAGGACCTTCCAGAATATGACATAGGTGAATACAAAACAGGTACAGACTCGGTTACTGCAGCATATACTGGACCGGGCGAAGGATTAACAAGTATTCGTAGAGTACGTGTTCATTTGTTTGCTGATTCCGAAATTGACTTTATTGATACTATAAATGAACATGAAATTCAAAACGAGAGAGGTGTTTCTAAGAAAGTCACTAATACTCTTTCAAACAATTTTGGAACAGATTCCAATGCTAATAAGAGGCTTCATCAACGTAATGACAACTCTAAAACCCAATATAATATCAAATACGGTGATAATGAATCTTTGTACTCAGCAAAGAAACGCGAATTGCAACTGTTACATAAATCTAATGATCAAATCATTGATAATACAGAGATTCGAGGCACTCCAGATGACACTCCTATTGATCCGATTGCTAATGTAAAAAATTGGAATCTACCAAACGACAATGCTTACGGAATATCTGTTTCACTATATGAGAAAAACCTTTTGAGTGGCGAAAATGTAGGAAATCCGGTAGCTGATTGCTTTGGAATCCTAGTTAGAAATAACTGTTGCATAATGGCTTTAGCAGATGGTGTCAATTGGGGTAACGGTGCTAGGCTCGCGGCACAATGTGCTGTTCAAGGGTCGATAGATTATTTGAATTCAGCCATATTTGGAATACATCTCAGTAAGTATTTTCATACATAGTGTAATTTTTGCCATTTTTATTCGAATATTTTTTCATCGTTTGAAGTGAAGTAAAATATTGTAGAATCTGAAATGTCAAATATTTTATATGTTTCAACTTCTTTCTGGTAATTCTGTTGGTAAGAGATGTAATAATATGAGATTCTCGTAAATCTACTGTTTCATCTAGATGATAATTCAAAAATAGTTATGTAAGTGGAATAACTGGGCTCGCGTGAACATTGATTACACTGCAAATGCACTTCTCGGAATATTGATCATTGAGTAAAATAAGAGGATTGTTAAGTTTGTATTGGCATATATAAAATAAGTATAACGAGAAATAAACCGAACACATGTTACCGGTTCTTTAACTGGCATGATTATTCACTATAGGGGGTCGTTAGACCGGGTGTCATTTAAAAAAATCAAAACAAACCGCGCTAAATTTATCGGTCAAAACGCCAAGTGGCCTTCCTTCCAAAATTTATAGTATGCGGAAAAGTGCAGTATTTTCGTCCTGCTTGATAAAAACCAAAGACGTCATATTAACAAGATATCCAGCTATCACTTTTTCCGAGCAAATCACTGGCAACATCCTTTCTTACGATTATGGCGCCCTCAGGCGCGTCCCCATCGAATCTCATACATAGAAGAAGGGGAGAGAGATGTCAAATTCATTCGCGCCGAAATAGCAGCACTGCGCACCCATACAATTGACATGGTATCAAAGACATCATATTAACAAGATATCCAGCTCTCACATTTCCCGAACAAATCATTGGCAACATCCTTTTTTGCGAGCATGTCGCCCTCAGGTGAGCCCGCATCGAACCTCATACATAGAAGTAGAGGAGAGAAATGTCAAATTCGTGCGCGCCAAAATAGCAGGGCTGTGCACCCATACAATTGACATGACATGTTGAATGAGACGCCGTGCGATGGCGTTGCTGAACTGAAGATTGAGATCGCTCCAAGCTGACAGGGTCTGCATGGTATGTTGAATGTGATGCTGTGCAATGGCATTGTTGAGCTGAAGATTTATTTCGCTCAAATCTGAAAGGGTCAAATTGAACTGCTTAATGCAAACTTAAACAGTTCAACTCGAACCGCTTAGCAAACGTAAAGTTAATCTATACTTTATGTTTCGTCTTCGACTCGTCAGTACATAACAGTTTATGTTGAACTGTTATGTAACCTAGCAGCTCAACATAAACCGCTAGGCAGACATAAAGTTTCTGCTACTTACAGAACACTTTTTTTATTTGCGCCGAAGTGCAACGTCTTTACTGTCGTGCCGAACGTAAAGTTAATGCTATTTGCAAAACACTTTTTAATTTTCTCCGAAGTGCCATGTCTTTGCTGACGTGCTGAACGAAAACGTTATTTTTGACTAATACTAACCGATTCAGGTATGATCAAAAAAGGCATTCGTAGTAATATTGTTACTCTCGCTAAAGCTGATTGTTTAGAGCAAATCGCGATTCGTATCAATTACGCTTCTGTGTCACTAATATTGTGTGCTATTTACCTACCACCAAATTCTAATATCGCTTTATATGAACAACATGCTGCTTGTATAAACAACCTGTGCAATAGGATCGGAGATCGTACTAGGGTGATTGTACTTGGGGATCATAGTTTACCGCTGCTGAATTGGAGCTTTGATGAAGATATTGGTAGTTTAATTTCGTATAATGCATCTTCTGATCTTCTAACTTTATCCCGGGCAAAAAAAAGAGAAAATAGACTATGATTTTGAACATTGCAACTTGGATACTTTGAATGTGGGAGTTTCGCAAATCAATTGGTTGGATATTTTAACTTTGGGCTCACTAGATGAAGCGGTATGTAGATTCTATTATGAGTTGGACTTAGTTTTTCAACAATACGTTCCCCGAAAGAGACGAATAAGTCGACGTCAGTGCAGGCGACCATGGTGTAATGCGAAGCTCCGTAATGCCCGTAATAGATTAAGGAAGGCTCGTAAACGTTATTTTCGCACTACAAGTGACGACGATCGATCGCATATTCGTGACATAGAGCGTCAATTTGAGGTTTTGAATAATTCGTGTTTCCATTCATACGTATCTCATATTGAGAACTGTCTGAAGGATGATCCCAAGCTGTTTTGGAATTTCGTGCGTAATAAAACAACTAGCCGTGGATTTCCGGAATGTGTTAACTATCAGGGACAATACTCATCGTCAGCCGAGGAGTCAGCAAATCTATTCGCGTCTTTCTTTCAAAGTGTTTTTTTTACAATGTGAAATGCATTTACGCACGGAGTGTGGGACTCTCCACAGGACTACCCAACTGTTGATTGGAACTACCCACTAAAAAACCCCCGGCACCACCGCTAGGTATTACTTCGGGGTGGAAGGCTATTGGTGCTCACAGCACCCTCCCAAGATTTATGCAGAATGGGGATCAGCATCCTGATCTCGAGGGATCGACCAGTTGGATGACGAGGTCGGTCCAGTGATGCCGGCTGAAGGGTAACTTCCAGTTCACTGGCGCCTCGACGACCCAAAACTGATGCTACGTCGCGGAACTACTTGACTAGTCTCCGTTAAAAGATCTAGTCTACACCGACGAAAGGTTCCTCGACGAGGGAAGTCCTCCCGAACCGTCGCTTACGGTACGCGTCTATGACCCGACCGAAGGGATGCCTAAGTCGATCCAATGATTCCGGTTGGAGCGTGACTTCCGATTGACTGGCGCTCAGACGAAATGCTCGATTTTCGACCACGGTTCCCCTTTTATACGGTTCAGTTGAAGATATGTCTGACTACCTCAAAATCGTCGTCCTTGCGCGAAAAACTCAAGTATATATATATATATATATATATATATATATATATATATATATATATATATATATATATATATATATATATATATATATATATATATATATATATATATATATATATATATATATATATATATATATATATATATATATATATATATATATATATATATATATATATATATATATATATATATATATATATATATATATATATATATATTTTCAGATTCATATATTCAGAAGTGTAATGTGATATGTGTTAGTTTTATTCGTGTTCACGTCATACCACATTACCTTTTTTTGTAAATTTTACCCCGTTACTCTCGAATCGGAAGTTCGATTCGGGTAAAATTAATAGCAGTTTATGGGACTGAGAGACCTTTCATTTGAAGCCAAATTTGTGAAAAACGGTTCAGCCATCTTCGAGAAAAACGAGTACATACACATATACACACACAGACATTTTGTGTACTCTACAAACTGATTCGAATGTTATATGACACCTGTCCATCCGATCCCCGGTTCAAAAATTGGTTTTTTGCATAACCTTTTTGTATGAGAAAGACATAAAGTGCTATTTCGGTTACGTCAAGCCTTGGTATTACATTCCTGTAGTGGAATTTGACCTTCTGTTTCAACAGATTTCGCAGTCGATTTAAAGTGTACAGAATCATTGCATGGCTGGTGCTACGATCCTACTGACACTTTGAACGTGTTACGTCACTTATATCATCGTATCTCCGGATCTCTAAACGTAATCAATAGTAGTTTTCAAACAAGTTTGAGCTAGCTTAAATCGGGTCCGTAATCCGAATCACGCCCAGAAATTCTCCGATTTCATCGAGCTGAGTTACACTTTATTCAACTAGGGGTGTCAGATGCTCCTATCAACTGTCGCTCCATAACCAGAACGTAAATAAGATTCGCATCACATTTCATAACAATGAATCTCAATACTAATTTCATCAGATTATTATAGGTACATGCATTTTATTGAAATTATTGTTTTTGTTTTCAGTATCTTCGACAAAGGATATATTTGTCAGCCTAGTAAGGAGTTTTTGGGAAGCCCATTCTTATATCATAGAAGCGGGTGGAGCGCTTACTACGCTTTCTGTTGTTGTAGTTCTACCATTGTTGGAAAATAAAGAAAAACATGTAGTGTGCTGCTGCAATGTCGGCGATTCTTTAGGTTATGTATACTCCAAAAAATATGGAATAAGAGAGATAACACAAGGTATGTGCATTTATTATGGGTTTAATTCAAATACTTACGAAAACCAAGCCTTTCCCTTTTTCTGTGAAAAACGATTGTTGAAATATTGCACTGCTTTATTATAGTATTTGGCTTTAGGTAGACTACGTATGTTCGCTTTTTAATCTTTTGGTGACGTTATGTTAGTGCTAAAGACTCACATGTATGTACACGGATAAAAATTCATTCCAGGCACCATGATTATAAAATCATGAAATTATAAAACATGTTATCTCATGAACTTACTTACTCATTCAGTCGTAGACCACGCGGGTCTCTGCTGTATACAGGAGGCGTCTCCATTCAACTCGGTTCATGGCTGTTCGCCGCCTGCCTCGGTAGCTGCGAAGGGTCCGCAGGTCGTCCTCAATTTGATCGATCCATCTTGCCCGCCGCGCCTCTTCTTCTTATACCGGTCGGATCATTATCGAGAATCATTTTAAGCGGGTTGTTCTCCGACATTCTAACAACATGCCCGGCCCACCGTAACCGCCCGACCTTGGCCGTTTGGACGAGGGTTGATCCTCCCAGCAACTGGTGCAGTTCATGGTTCATTCGCCTTCTCCACGTACCGTCTTCCATCCGCACTCCGCCGAAGATGGTTCGCAACACCTTCCGTTCAAAAACACCTAGTGCGCGTTGATCCTCCGCAAGCATTGTCCAGGACTCATGCCCGTAGAGAATAACCGGTCTAATCAGCGTTTTGTAGATAGTTAACTTCGTACGACGGTGAATTTTGCTCGATCGAAGCGTCCTGCGCAGTCCAAAGTAAGCACGATTTTCTGACAATATGCGTCTCTGAATTTCTTTGCTGGTGTCATTATCGACATGCCTTTCATGTACTTTGTCTTTGACACATCGATGTCTAGTCCGATCCGCTTGGCCTCAGCTTTTAGTCCGATGTACGTATCTTCCATCTTCTCATAGTTACGTGCTATAATATCAATATCATCAGCGAAACCAAGTAGCTGGACGGACTTTCTGAAAATCGTGCCACTCTCTCCAAAGCAATGTTGAATAGCAGACACGAAAGGCTTGCCGTAGCCCTCTGCGTGTTTCGAAGGGACTCGAGTTTATCCCCGATACTCGAACAACGCACATCACTCGATCCATCGTAGCTTTGACCAATCGTATCAGTTTGTCCGGGAATCCGTAGTCGTGCATGATTTTCCATAGCTGTTCTCGATCGATTGTGTCGTAGGCTGATTTGAAATCGATGAATAAGTGATGTGTGGGCACATTGTATTCGCGGCACTTTTGCAACACCTGGCGGATGGCGAACACTTGGTCCGTGGTAGCGCGAGTTAGCAACGGAGCTACCCGAACGAGGACAGCGAGAATTGCTGACGAACACGTTAGCATCGGCGCCAGCCTGACGGGACAGACAAGAACGCTGACGGAACATTTCGCACCTGAAGACATCGATCTATGGGAACGGAGAAAAGTCACGTCCACTAAAAAGTGCAATTTGACATTATGAGCTGTAGATACAATTGAATTAAAGAATAAAGTCAGTTTAATTTTTGCAAGTGAAACGAGCGGTTGTGCTTTTTTAAAAAGACATTTAGATTAGTGAAAACTTAACTGGAGGCTCCGGCGAGATCCTCGTGGACGGGAATAGAATAAGTGATCGTGTAGTGAAAAAAATCCTTTAAGAAAAAACTTAGTGACAAAATTCTTCAAAATTGATTAGTGCTAAGTGCTGGTTATAAGAGCCAGGTCACAAACCGGTTAAAGGAACCGGAACTATAGATCACGAAGCGAGTGGTGAGACACTGTGTCGCTGGACCGATCGGCACCGCTGGACCGGAGTAACGTGACGTAAAACGGAGCAACCCAAACGTGCCTGCTCACCGATTCCCCCGCCCCGAGGACAGCCAACAAGAAAGACCAACGGACCAAATGTTGGCCGCACCCAGGACACGGTCCTTAATGTAAGTCATAATAAATATTTTTTATTCAACAAATAGTGAATCAAAAAGATAAGTGTTAATTAAAGTGACTGATTTTTCCTGATCAGTAAAAGTATTCCAAGTAGACATTGAATCGTTTTTAACCAATTGAAAAATAAATTTACAAACAATGGCGAACCCAATGCCAGCTTTAGCTCCAGAATTGACCATGCAACAATTCATTGAGCTTGGGAGATTACCTGATTTTGTAAAGGATCTCCAACCTTTCGACGGAAGGCCGGTTGAATTGTTATCCTGGCTGACAGATGTTGAAGGAATTTTTGATATGTACCGAGAGGCCGGAGCGACTGTCTCTCAAACACAGTTAATTGAAAGATCAATTAGAAGGATGATTAGAGGCGAGGCCGCTGATGTTTTAAACTCTAACAACATTACTTATGACTGGGGGGAGATTAAAAATACACTAATACTTTACTATAGAGATAAGCGTGACATAAAAACGCTCGATTATGAACTCACTTCGATAAAAAAAATCAGCAACCGAGAGCTTGAGTAGTTACTACTCTAGAGTGAATGAGTTGTTATCTTCGCTCATCGCTCAAATTCAAACCGAAGAAAAGTATTGCCTGCACGTCAACTCCCACATTGACTATTTCAGGGAAAAAGCTGTAGACGCTTTCATTCGTGGCTTAGAGAAACCGCTTTGCCATTTATTAAAAACTTTTAACCCCACTACACTAAGTCAAGCATACCAATTCTGTCTTGACTATTTCAACATGGATTCAAGATCAGCACCTTACCGAAACGAACATAACACCCCACATCCTAAACCAAGAGACTTTGAGGTACCGAAACTTCCACCTCGGCCACCTCCGAGAAATCTTCCTCCTCCTTTAATGCCATATACAAGAGGCTTCCAGACAAATCCCTTCATGTCAAGTCGGCAACAGTTCTCTCCGAACACATTTTCCCAAAATCGCCAACCATTCTCACCGAACCCATTTGCTCAAAACCGACAACAATTTCCTCCGAATAGGCAACAATATTATCCCAATACATTCCAAAGACCAGAACCAATGGAGGTCGACCAAAGTTTACGATCTCGCAATATGAACTACGGAAACCGACCGCAGATGGACTTAAAACGTCCACATCCGCCGTCGTACCAAATACCTCCCTTCAAGAGACAGGCACACCCCGTGGAAAATTCATTTGAATATGTCCAAGGTGATTTCTTCGACGATCACGAACATGATTATTATCATACGTTCGATCAATATTACAATCATAATGATTATCAAGATTTTCAACCACCGACTCCACCGAACAATGAAAATAGTAACACACCGGCCGAACAACATCAAAACAATTTTGACGAACCCGAACCCACGACATCTAATACAACGAATTTTTTAGAGTGGAATCCAAGTTGGTGAGGCCGATATTGCCGTACATCAACTTGAAGACGACAAATGGATGCTTCCCTTTTCTAGTGGACACGGGAGCAAACATCAATTTAATTGACCCAAAACTGGCATGGTCATACAAAGCTTCAAGGCCATACAACTTTGATGCCGCTAATATAACTTGTGCTAATGGCACCTTCAACGCTACTTCAGCAATCGACATCAATTTCTTTTACCCTAAAATAAATCATGTCGCTAAATTTTTGTTACATAAATTTCATTCATATTTCTGTGGAATCATTGGAACCGAAATATTAACCGCTTTAAACGCGACCATTGACTTTAGCAACAAGACATTGACTTTGTATTCTGGCAATGAGAAACTCGTCGTCCCATTGCAAGAATACGTTCAACCAGAAAACTCAACAAATAACATTTTCCGTACAAAGCATCTCTCCGAAGAAGAACATGTCAAATTAAATCAGATTCTCGAAACTACGAAAGAAGTTTTTCACAAACCCAACGAAAAATTAACTTGTTCAACAAATGTTGAATGCATCATTAACACTGCAGATGACATTCCAGTACATCAAAAAATATATCCTTACCCTGCTGCTTATGCAGATGAGGTCAAGAAGCAAATCAACAAACTTTTAGATGATGGTATAATTCGACCATCGCGATCCGCCTGGACAGCACCGGTTTGGGTCGTACCAAAAAAAACCGATGCGTCGGGCGAAAAAAAGTTCAGAATGGTTATTGACTATCGGAAGGTCAATGAGAAAACCATTGCTGACAAATATCCAATGCCAGAAATCAGTTATGTTTTAGATCAACTAAAAGGCCAAAAATATTTTACGACACTCGATCTAGCATCTGGATTTCATCAGATAAAGATGAGAGGAAAAGATATCGAAAAAACAGCTTTTTCAATCAATAATGGAAAGTACGAATTTACCCGGATGCCATTCGGCTTGAAGAATGCTCCCGCAATCTTCCAGCGAGCAATTGATGATGTCTTAAGAGACCACATAGGAAAAATATGCTATGTGTACATCGATGATGTCATCGTATTTGGAAAATCACTAGACGAACATTTGATAAATTTGCAAACAATTCTAGAAACACTAAATAACGCAAATCTAAAAATTCAATTAGATAAATGTGAGTTTTTACATTCTGAAATTGAATTTCTAGGATTTATTATTGGCACAGAAGGAATTAAACCTAACATCAAAAAAATCGAGGTGATAAATAATTACCGTGAACCTAGAAATCTCAAAGAACTCCGCTCTTTCCTTGGAATGATGAGCTACTACCGAAGATTTGTAAAAGACTTTGCAAAAATTGCAAAACCTCTTACAAACCTTCTACGGGGGGAGAGCAATCCCGCATCGAATCGTAAAATTTCTTTGAACGAAAATGAAAAACGTTGCTTCGAGAGGTTGAAATTGTTACTATCCTCGTCCGACATTCTAATTTACCCAGACTACAAAAAACCATTCCTTCTAACAACGGACGCATCCGATTTTGCCATCGGTGCAGTCTTATCTCAAGGTGAGATTGGCAAAGATAAGCCAATACATTTTGCCTCTCGCACACTGACACAGACTGAAGAGAGATACTCGGTACCCGAAAAAGAAATGCTTGCTATTCATTGGTCTTTACAAGCATTCAGAAACTACTTATATGGCGCAAAATTTAAAATCCTGACAGACCATCAGCCACCCACGTTTGCCCTTTCCCCTAAAAATACGAACGCCAAACTGAAGAGATGGAAGGCGTATTTAGAAGAGCACGATTATGAAATCGTGTACAAGCCAGGAAAGGCGAACGTTGTAGCAGATGCCTTAAGTAGGATCGTATGCTCCATGACGGGAACACAGCATTCCGCCGGTACGAGCGACGATTTCTTCATAGTATAAACTGAAGCTCCAATTAACTCATTTCGCCACCAGGTGATCATCAAGAAAGGACCCGACAAAGTAACGACAGAACGACCATTCGACTCGTACACAAGAATTACTGTCCATATAAATGATATTAATGATCAATCTATTTTGCAGATACTGAAAAACCATTTTAATCCTAGTAAAGTTAGCGGGCTGTTAACAACAGAAGAAATTATGGGTAAAGTACAGGAGGTATATAGGAAACATTTCGGACACCAGAGATTATTGAAAAACCGCTTCGCACAAACACAACTCGAAGACATCCAGGAAGAGGACAGTCAATGGGCTGTCATCCGAAAAGAGCATCAAAGGGCTCACAGGAACGTCGAAGAGAATAAACTTCAAATTCTAAAAAGATTCTACTTCCCCAGATTAAAACAAAAATTACGGGATTTTATTGTTAACTGTCAGATCTGTAATGAAAACAAATATGACAGAAGACCAATAAAATACCCAATCCAGGCAACTCCAATTCCAAACGCTCCTTTCAAAATAGCTCACATCGATATCCTATTCCTTGAAAGCGGTCATTTTCTTACATACGTAGATAAATTTTCCAAATTCGCTCAAATAAAATCCATACCCTCCAGAGCCGCCATTGATATTGTCCCAGCTGTGAAAGAAATTCTTCTGAAGTATAATCCTCCAGAAATTTTAGTTATGGACGGAGAAAAATCCTTTGCAACAGGAGACTTGGTAAACTTTTACAATGCTTATCATATTAAACCTTACGTCACAGCAACAGGGCGAAGTGAAATGAACGGCATTGTGGAACGTTTCCACTCTACCATTTTGGAACTATATCGAATAACTAAACACGAAAATCCTGAAAAATCAGTCACCGACCTACTCTCCTTAGCACTCCATAAATACAATTCCTCCATCCATAGTTCCACAAAACACACTCCTTACGAAGTCATACTACCTTCTCCTCGCACACCCACGATAATAGAAAATGTTTTCAAAAACATTACAGAAAAACAAAAAAAGGATTTGGACTTCCATAATAAGATCAGAAAACACACAGAAATAGACGGTAACCAGGACGTATACGAAAACGCTAGACAACGACTAAAACACAAAAAAGGTTCAAGCAAAATAGAATTAAAGAAGTAAATAAAAGTACAGTAACTATGGATGATGGAAGAAAAGTTCACAAAAAGGATATAAAGATTAGAAAGATCTGACCAGGTTTATCTTTCCTCTTTACAGAGTATTCATACTATTGGAGATATTAGCAGGCGAAAAATTGGAAATCAAAAGAATAGATCATCTCCCTATAATTTTATTTCATTCAGGAACAGCTAGGATACAAATTTCAGCCCATTATTATGTACACCACTTCAATGTTACGGCCTTAAGAACACATGTAGAAAATCTCAGGATACAATTTGATGAATTAAAATCTAACCAGTTTACAGAGCTCACAATTCAGAAATTCGAACAAATTTATCAAACCTTACACAATTTAGCACCTTCTAGAAGACAAAGGCGCTGGGACAGTCTAGGAACAGTTTGGAAGTTTATAGCAGGTAGTCCCGACGCCAATGACTTAAAGATAATAAATTCTTCCATCAACGACCTTATTTCCAGTAACAATCAACAAGTTAGAATAAACCGAGCCTTAAACTTACAGATGAAAGAACTAGTATACAAAACCAAAGAAGCAATAGAGCTTTCAAACACAAAATCAACAGAAATATATTCCATTAATATTTTCCTCAATTTAAGATATTTGTCAGAAAAACTAGAACAAATCGCAGATAGCATATCGTTAGCTAGAACCGGAAACCTAAATGAAAAAATTCTTAGTCAGGAAGAAGTAAACATTTTGTATCAAAATATAATCAACCAAAATGTCACAGTTCATAATGTCTTGGATGCACTCAGTTATGCAGACACCACGATTGCCACGAATGGCAAGGAATTAGCTCTCATCATAAAAGCTCCCATATTGGATAAAAGGATATTTAACAAAGTTCACATCTTTCCTGTCATAGCCAACCACAAGCAAATACATCTGATGAAAAGAAACTACCTAAGTCACGAAACTGGCAATTTCATCGTTAATTCATTAAAACCTGATATATACAAATTAGCCGAAACTGTAATCGACAATTCCAGATGCATTCCCAGCCTACTCTCTGGTCAACAAGCAGACTGTAATTATACAATGAACCCGACTGAACACGAAATCATCGTTATAAATGATGAAAATATCATCTTAAACTCTAACAAGAATATCTCATTCACATCAAATTGTGGAATCATCAACCGTACTCTAAGCGGCACATTTCTAATAACTTTTCAGGATTGCGAAGTAAACATTAATAATATCAGTTACTCTAACCGAATGCAGGACATAGTTAGTAAACCAATTCAGCTTCCCCTGGAAGGCCTCACAATACACAAACAATTCACCATAGCCAACCTAAGTTTAGAACACTTACTCAATTTACACATGGAGGCCAGAAGAGAGATGGATTACATCCGATTAAATCAAACCAGTATTCAATGGCCAGTTTGGCCTGTTTTTGGGGGACTCATTTCTCTCCCATGTATGATAATAGTCATCATGGTTTTATTCAAAATTTTCTCCTGCAGATCAACCGTTTTTAAAATACAGCAAGTAACAGAGACCACATCAAACCAGGAGCCAGAGAGAGACATACAACCCAAACTTAGATCATTGACACTTAAGGATGTGATTCGTACGGAACCTCATCTCTAAGGAGGGACGAGTTAGCAACGGAGCTACCCGAACGAGGACAGCGAGAATTGCTGACGAACACGTTAGCATCGGCGCCAGCCTGACGGGACAGACAAGAACGCTGACGGAACATTTCGCACCTGAAGACATCGATCTATGGGAACGGAGAAAAGTCACGTCCACTAAAAAGTGCAATTTGACATTATGAGCTGTAGATACAATTGAATTAAAGAATAAAGTCAGTTTAATTTTTGCAAGTGAAACGAGCGGTTGTGCTTTTTTAAAAAGACATTTAGATTAGTGAAAACTTAACTCGCGTTAGCCCATAAATCCTGCCTGATATTGTCCCACGAATTCGTTTGCAATCGGTGAAAATCGACGGCATAAGATTTGAGAGAGTACCTTGTAGGCGGCGTTCAGCAGAGTTATCGAGCGGTAATTGCAGCAATCCAGCTTATCGCCCTTTTTGTGGATGGGGCACACGATTCCTTCCATCCATTCCTCAGGTAAAAGCTCGTCCTCCCAGATCTTGGTAACGACCCAGTGCAGTGCTTTTACCATCGTGTTTTGGTAGCTCGCTTGGTAGTTGGTCAACGCCAGCGGCCTTATTATTTTTCAACCGGCTTACCACCTCCTCCACTTCTTGGAGGTCTGGGACCGGCAGTCTATCGTCCTCCGCACGCGTTCCCAAGTTCGTTACCGCGCCGCCACTTTCGTATTCCGCCACATCGCCATTGAGGTGCTCGTCGAAATACTGCCGCCACCTCTCGATCACCTCACAGTCGTTCGTGAGAAGATCCCCGTTGGTGTTCTTTCACATATCGGCCTGTGGCACATGGCCTCTGCGCGAACAGTTCACTTTCTCGTAGAACTTCCTTGTGTCATTAGCACGGAACAGTTGTTCCATCGCTTCGCGATCTCGGTCTTCCTGTTGGCGCTTTTTTCTACGGGATATCGAGTTTAGTCTGTTCCACGCCTGTCTGTATCGCTCCTCGTTTGCTCTCGTCCGGTGTTGCAGCTTACTCGCCCAAGCTGCATTCTTCTCGGCCACTAACTGTTCACATTCGTCGTCGAACCAGTCGTTCCTTACGTTCGGTGCCGCCGTACCTAGCATTGCTGATGCAGTGCTACCTATGGCAGAACGAATGTCTCTCCAGCCATCTTCAAGAGTAGCTGCACCAAGCTGCTCTTCCGTTGGTAGTGCCACTGCCAACTGCTGCGCGTAATCTTGGGCTACTCCAGCATCCCGGAGCCGCGCGATGTTAAACCGCGACGTTCGGTTTCGACGTTGGGTAGCCACCGCCGAAAGTTTTGAGCGCATGCATACAGCAACCAGCAAGTAGTGGTCCGAATCTATATTCGCACTGCGGTAGGTGCGAACATTGTTGATGTCCGAGAAAAATTTTCCGTCGATCAAAACGTGGTCGATTTGGTTTTCAGTCTGTTGGTCAAGTGATCTCCAGGTAGCTTTGTTGATATCCTTGCGTCGAAAGAAGGTGCTTCTGACTACCATTCCTCGGGAGGCCGCAAAGTTGTCACACCGTTGTTATTCGATGCGGCATGCAGGCTATTCGGCCCGATTACCGGTCGGTACATTGCCTCCCTTCCTACCTGGGCATTCATGTCACCGATGACAATTTTTACGTCTCTGCGTGGGCAGCCGTCATAGGCTTGTTCCAGCTGCACGTAGAACGCTTCTTTCTCGTCATCGGGTCTCCCTTCATGTGGGCAGTGCACGTTGATGATGCTGTAATTGAACAAACGGCCTTTAATTCTCAACTTACACATCCTAGCGTTAATCGGCTGCCACCCAATCACTCGCTGACGCATCTTGCCCAGCACTATAAAGCCAGTTCCCAGCTCGTTCGTTATGCCACAGCTTTGGTAGAAGGTAGCCGCTCGATGTCCGCTTTTCCACACCTTCTGTCTCATCCAACAAAGCTCCTGCAGCGCTACGACGTCGAAGCTGCGAGGATTTAGTTCGTCGTATATTATCCTGTCGCAGCCTGCGAACCTATCGACTTGCAATTCCATGTTCCAAGTTTCCAGTCCTTATTTCGTCGCGTGGGTCTATGCCGATTATTCCGGGTCGTATTCTCTCTTGTATTGTTTGTAATTAATGTTTTATGGGCGGCTTATTAGGCCTACGCCAACCCCCTGTTTCGCCGGAGGATCATCGTGCTTGCTCTGTTTAACGCCCCAACTAGCACTAGGACGATCCCGTTTGTGGGGTTGTCATCTCATGAAATCATGTCTATTATTCGTGATTTCATTAGAAAAATGATTTATATCATGAAAATTGTCATGTCAGATGAGTTGTTCATTTTGCTAATGAAATCATTAATAACAGTCCAATTGCATTAAAGACATGTTCCATGATTTCATAATTTTTTAATCGTTGTACCAGTAATGGATTTTTCTCCGTGTAGACAATTCCGGCCATTTTTAACGTCAGTCAGTTTTAGATTGTAATTGTACGTGGACATGTTTTAGTTTGCCTTCGACATTCGTCTTTCCCGAAAAAAGGATGGGATGACAGCTTTCATTGCGATGATTAAGTTTTGGTTTCTACGTCATCATCGTGCTTGCTCTGTTTAACGCCCCAACTAGCACTAGGACGATCCCGTTGGTGGGGTTGTCATCTCATGAAATCATGTCTATTATTCGTGATTTATATCATGAAAATTGTCATGTCAGATGAGTTATTGTTCATTTTGCTCATGAAATCATTAATAACAGTCACGATTGCATTAAAGACATGTTCCATGATTTCATAATTTTTTAATCGTTGTACCAGTAATGGATTTTTCTCCGTGTAGACAATTCCGGCCATTTTGAACGTCAGTCAGTTTTAGATTGTAATTGTACGTGGACATGTTTTAGTTTGTCTTCGACATTCGTCTTTCCCGAAAAAAGGATGGGATGGCAGCTTTCATTGCGATGATTAAGTTTTGGTTTCTACGTCATCTAATGTTGTTGAAATCGGTTAAGTCATCTCTGAGAATATTGAGCGTTAAAAAATTCGTTAAAAGGTGCACATACACACATACACACACACAGGGGGAGAGAGAAAGATTTTCCGATCTCATCGAGCTGAGTCGATTTCTATATAACACTATGGGTCCTCGAGGCTTTCATTGACGTTCGAGAGCTTGGGTGTCTTAATAAAAGTTTCTCAGATTTGTATGACGCGTCTGTTGGAGGAGGTCCTTTAATTTTTATTTAAACTGAATAGGCACTTGTCTTGTGTGACTAAGAAACAATAATCATCTTTATTTTCATCAATGTCCTAATTTATAGTCTGTCTTCTCCTGAGCTAGCTAGTTAGTTTATTTACTTTACAATTAGTGAGAATCTAGGTGGGAGGAGTTAGAACGCGCAGTGTAAGTCAGGTTTAACCAATGGGATCAGTTGTATAACGTCGTCCATTGTATGTTTTGTGAGTAAGAGAGGAAATAAGCTTCTTGATGAGAGTGAGCGGGTGTGATACGGAGAGGAGAGGGCGATAGCATGTTGGGTTATTCTCGTGAGTGTCGGTTTGAGTTAGTGTGTGTTCCTGAGTCACTTGTCGCTCTAGTTCTTGTCGGTTGGTATTCAATTGCGGTCATGAGGGTGTCAAGGAAGGGGAAGTGTCACAGTAGGTCAGGTCTGTTTGTTTTCAATTCACTGGTGGGTAACTTATTTCTTTCCGCATTTCGCTTGCCGAAATTTATGTCTATGTAGCTCTATTCTTTGGGTCAGCGTAAATTGCTTTCATGTAGGTTGCCTTCATGTAGGTCATGTGTTTGTTTTGTGTAGGCAATTTGGGTTTTCTTGGAATGGTGTCGAGTGGAAATTTGTCGAGTACGTGTTTTTGGAAATTTATCAAGTGCGTGTTCTTGGAAATTTGTCAAGTGCGTGTGGTCTGGGGTGTGAGAAAGATTTAGTCTTAAATGCTCATATTACATCATCCCCCTTTTGGAAGAATGATGTAACGAAGGGAAATCATTCTGTAGTGCTTTATGGGATTAGTTTACTGTTGCGTTCGAACTCCCTAACAATTTTAATGTATATTACAGAGTTTTCTTATAGCTAAAATAACCGAATTTTACAGTTTTTCTCAGAGAAGCTGAGTAAAACTTCACTTACGCCCACGGCAATTATTTTTTGATTTTTCTCTCTCTTTTTTTTTTGTTTTTACGTGGTGTTAAGGTAGCGCTTCGCCGTGGTCAGGTTGAAGCAAGACAACTCACTGCTTCCTCTTGCTTTGTCGCCGAAATTTCACCCTAAATTGCAAATTTCTAAAATACTAACCCGATTCACGAAAAATCAAAAACATACGATTGTAGGTAAATGATTTTACTATGCATTTGGCGAAAAATATCAGTTAGAAAGCTTTTCTTTCGCGAGATTTCGTGCGAGTTTTGTTAAAATTTGGTTTTCTTTTTTCCTTTTCTCGCTATAAACAACTCGCATATGTAGGGATGTGCTACGTTTTCAACAAAGCGTCAAAGCTAGTAGCGATGAAAATCATTACTGATTTCTGGTTCTACTGAAACATGAATAGAAATTATTTTACAAAGTAGTAACACTTACTTACATTTTCTACTCATCTATATTCAACGTTTACGCAGAGAGAACGGACAACGAAAACAAAAGAAATGTTGTTAGCGTCTACCGCATGTAGCATTTTGCACACCCCAATGCATGCGTTGACATTGTGTGCGTGCGAAAGAATAAGGAAAAACTCATTTATTTTTATAACTCGCACGAAATCTTTCGATAAATATGTTTATCAGGCACAATTTATATACGAATCGATAGAAAAATTAATTATCTAGAATCGTATGTTCTTGGAATTTCCGTTTTCTTCCCCGTTTTCTCACAATTTTGGGTAAAGTGCGTGAAACCCCGGGATAGGCAGCGAACTCCCGTGACCACGGCGAAGCGCTACCTTAAGCTCGGTATCTGAATCTTGTTTCTAGAAGTTTGATGTTACAATTTTGTATTTTATGCTTTGATGAGTCTATTTTTGTGAACAATGGTTTTTTCTTTTGATTGTAAATTATGTATTTCGCAATTTGAATCTTGAAGTTGTGTAACTTCAAATGGACCAATATAAAATGGATCTAGCTTGCGTCTATTTTCGTTTTGCAGATACACTATGTCGTTCAATTGTATTTCTGTGTTCTGTTGTTGATTTTCTGAATTCTTTTTGGTGTATTAAATGTTTGTTTGCTATTTCGTGTGATTTGTGTAGTCGGTATTGTAATTCTTTATTGTACATGTCCAAATTATATATCGGTTCAATTTTGTCTGGATAAATTTCTTGTGGTAGTCTGGCTTTTACGCCGAAAACTAGTTCGTAGGGTGTATACCCATGATCTGAGTGTGGTGTTGTGTTATATGAAAATGCATAGTATTGTAACCAATCATCCCAGTCAGATTGATGTTCGTTGATAAAAGATCGCAGAAACTCGTTGAGACATCTGTGATTTCTTTCCAAAGAACCAATTATCTGAGGATGGTAAGCTGTCGAAAAGGTTTGTTTAATTTTTAACAATTTGCAAATTTGTTCTAGAACCTCGTTTTTATATTCGGTTCCTCTGTCGGTTTTTAACTCAAGAAATTTACCGTAAGTTAAAATGAAATTTTCTACTAACGCTTTAGGGGCTGTCCATAAAAGACGTCACGCCGCAAGAGGGAGGGGGGTGTTTCATAAAACGTGACCTTTTGTGACAGTGGGGAGGGGGAGAGGTTTTTGGAATGAGACGTCCAATATTTTCAATGAGCGCATTTTTGAAATACCTAATTATATTACTGCTTTGCACTAATTCCTGAAAAAATCTCCACAATAAACGTTTACATTCTATAGGAAAACGTGTATTTGTTGATGTAGAAGCTTCTTCTTGTAAATTTGGAAATGAGTGATGCAGGAAATCATTTCTGTTGTGATCACCAAAGTGCACGGAGGAGCGAGTAAATTAGCGAAATTAATAAATTTTGCCTAATATGAGAAAAAAATAAAAAGATGCCTTCAAACGGTTTAACTTAAGTTATGCACTGACAATTTTTTCAGTAATTTGATTTTCTAGCATTGATAATAGTATATCATAAGAATTTCTCCTCTATGATTCTGATGCAGTTTATTCAATTGTACTCCATTTGAAAAAGGGCGGGAGATCAACGATTTCAGACGTAGATCATGTCATGTCTTATTTTGATCATATGTGATTTTCCTCCATCAACATCAAAGCTTATCGAATCATCCAATGATTGAACTTACATAAATCAAGAATCATTTTAGCTCAAAATCACTACAAATTTTGTGTGACGGAAGATCCGTACCGATTTTGATTGATGTGATTTAAAATCCACTGATGAACTGATCATGAAAAGATTCTCCGGCAGTGATCTCGTTTTGATGAGGTTTTGGTCTTTATTTTCTCAGCCCTGTATGCTACACTAAGGAAATATTATTCTTTACCTAAAACAATAATATATCTGTGTAACCCTAGGAGGAATAAAACAGATGATTTAAATGTTTCATCAATTCCAACCAAATACTTTTGTTAATAAAATAATTCCGATGATTTTGTAGTTTTAGGGATATTTTGTCGTGAATACGACTTACTTTACTATGGAGCGCCTTTTCAAAATTTACCCTCTGAGAGAGTGATAAGTTTTTGATCGTGAATATCTCCTGTTATATCTAACGAATCAACATAATTATTGCTACATGCCATCGGAAATATGATCACAATTTTATGATAAAACTTTCAGTTGTGTGACATATTCTTAAATAGTTCACAATTAAACTTTTCTGAAATGTTTGGTATAAACGAGTATCAAAAAGGATAATTCATATGGCGCGTTTGCCTTTCTCGTATTTTGAAAGCTCATAGCTCAGTGATCTGTAGAAGGATTTATATAATCTAACTACCAATAGAATCGAAAATCTTCAACTTGAACGTGTATTACAACAATATTGAAGTTTTTCAATAGTACACTATTGAAAAACCTGTTTGATTTAACCCATGACAGCACCAGCCAACCAGAACGCGAGATGTCTGTATCTATACAAGAGCATCCATATAATTTCCGACAGGATAGAAACTCACACAACAGCGTTAAAAAAACTGGAGGTGGAGTCCTAGTCGCCTGCCGGTCTGAATTGAAATCACGCCAGCTATTTATACCGAACTGCAACTGTGTTGAGCAAATTTGGGTTGCTATCAGTTTCAAGAATTACACACTTTACCTCTGCGTGCTGTACTTGCCGCCTGATCGTGTCAATGATTCTGTTCTAATCGATCAACACTTAAAGTCTCTCTCGTTTATAACGGCACAAGTATCCTTGAACGATAGGATTTTTGTGATCGGTGATTTCAACATTCCTCGTATCAGACCCGCTGTTCCTCTAGATATTTGTACCCTGATTCTACAAGCTCGTCGTTATCTTCTACAGCTTTAAAATTATTTAATGACTACAACACAGCCGGTTTAGTCCAATTAAATGACGTTTATAATAGCAATGGACGCCTGCTGGATCTTTGCTTCGTCAGTCAAGAACTTTCTGCCTCGATTACACTAACGGAAGCTCCAGCAACCCTTGTTAAAATTTGTAAGCATCACCCACCGCTTCGAATATATATCCGTGACCAACCACCTATCAGATTCAAGAACATCGCTGAATCAACATACTACAACTTTAAAAAAGGAGACTACACTGCTATGAGTAATTTTTTCTCATCTTTAGATTGGAACTCTATATTATCCAATGAATGCAACTCAGCTGCAGTAACTTGGACTCATGTTGTGTTATACGCCATGGATCAGTTCGTACCAAAAAAGACACCTCGTAAAGCAATCCACCCACCATGGTCTAATTCCACGTTGAAAAAATATAAAAGTGCTAAGCGATCTGCCTTGAAGAAGTTGTCCAAATATCCTTCGCTACATCTCAGATTGCACTATTCGCGTTTAAACTACCGTTATAAACGTCTAAATAAGACTCTGTACCATAACTACCAACGGCGGATCCAGAGAAGTCTTAGAACGAACCCGAAAAGCTTCTGGAGTTACGTCAACGAACAACGTAAAGAAACGGGCTTTCCAACTCAAATGTCACTCGATGGAGTTCAAGCATCAACATCTCCTGAAATCTGTGATCTGTTTCGTAAGCATTTTAGCAGTGTTTTTTCGGACGAAATTTTAACTGATGATCAAATTCATGAAGCGACCGGTAACGTTCCTCTGCGTACTCCCTTCGGCTCTCATCCAATTATTACGACCACTGAAGTTAGCAAAGCGTGCTCCAAGCTTAAGTCATCATTCAGTGCTGGTCCTGATGGAATCCCATCTATATTACTGAAAAGATGTTCAAATGGTATTTCGATTCCACTATCGATACTGTTTAATAGTTCTTTGAAAGCAGGACATTTTCCGGCCATATGGAAAAAATCATTCATTTTTCCCGTCTTTAAGAAAGGCAGTAAAAACGAGATATCAAATTATCGTGGAATAGCGGCGTTATGCGCAGTATCCAAATTATTCGAACTAATCGTCTTGGACTTCATCACACATAATTGCTCAAACTATATATCTGAAAGTCAACACGGTTTTATGCCGAAACGATCTACTACTACAAATCTCGTATCTTACACATCATTTATCATAAAATCCCTGCAAGCGCGACTGCAAGTAGATGCTATATATACCGATTTCTCTGCTGCTTTCGACAAGATCAATCACCGGATCACAATTTCGAAATTGAGTAGACTTGGATTCAACGGACCTTTTCTTATCATTTTAGCTCAAAATCACTACAAATTTTGTGTGACGGAAGATCCGTACCGATTTTGATTGATGTGATTTAAAATCCACTGATGAACTGATCATGAAAAGATTCTCCGGCAGTGATCTCGTTTTGATGAGGTTTTGGTCTTTATTTTCTCAGCCCTGTATGCTACACTAAGGAAATATTATTCTTTACCTAAAACAATAATATATCTGTGTAACCCTAGGAGGAATAAAACAGATGATTTAAATGTTTCATCAATTCCAACCAAATACTTTTGTTAATAAAATAATTCCGATGATTTTGTAGTTTTAGGGATATTTTGTCGTGAATACGACTTACTTTACTATGGAGCGCCTTTTCAAAATTTACCCTCTGAGAGAGTGATAAGTTTTTGATCGTGAATATCTCCTGTTATATCTAACGAATCAACATAATTATTGCTACATGCCATCGGAAATATGATCACAATTTTATGATAAAACTTTCAGTTGTGTGACATATTCTTAAATAGTTCACAATTAAACTTTTCTGAAATGTTTGGTATAAACGAGTATCAAAAAGGATAATTCATATGGCGCGTTTGCCTTTCTCGTATTTTGAAAGCTCATAGCTCAGTGATCTGTAGAAGGATTTATATAATCTAACTACCAATAGAATCGAAAATCTTCAACTTGAACGTGTATTACAACAATATTGAAGTTTTTCAATAGTACACTATTGAAAAACCTGTTTGATTTAACCCATGACAGCACCAGCCAACCAGAACGCGAGATGTCTGTATCTATACAAGAGCATCCATATAATTTCCGACAGGATAGAAACTCACACAACAGCGTTAAAAAAACTGGAGGTGGAGTCCTAGTCGCCTGCCGGTCTGAATTGAAATCACGCCAGCTATTTATACCGAACTGCAACTGTGTTGAGCAAATTTGGGTTGCTATCAGTTTCAAGAATTACACACTTTACCTCTGCGTGCTGTACTTGCCGCCTGATCGTGTCAATGATTCTGTTCTAATCGATCAACACTTAAAGTCTCTCTCGTTTATAACGGCACAAGTATCCTTGAACGATAGGATTTTTGTGATCGGTGATTTCAACATTCCTCGTATCAGACCCGCTGTTCCTCTAGATATTTGTACCCTGATTCTACAAGCTCGTCGTTATCTTCTACAGCTTTAAAATTATTTAATGACTACAACACAGCCGGTTTAGTCCAATTAAATGACGTTTATAATAGCAATGGACGCCTGCTGGATCTTTGCTTCGTCAGTCAAGAACTTTCTGCCTCGATTACACTAACGGAAGCTCCAGCAACCCTTGTTAAAATTTGTAAGCATCACCCACCGCTTCGAATATATATCCGTGACCAACCACCTATCAGATTCAAGAACATCGCTGAATCAACATACTACAACTTTAAAAAAGGAGACTACACTGCTATGAGTAATTTTTTCTCATCTTTAGATTGGAACTCTATATTATCCAATGAATGCAACTCAGCTGCAGTAACTTGGACTCATGTTGTGTTATACGCCATGGATCAGTTCGTACCAAAAAAGACACCTCGTAAAGCAATCCACCCACCATGGTCTAATTCCACGTTGAAAAAATATAAAAGTGCTAAGCGATCTGCCTTGAAGAAGTTGTCCAAATATCCTTCGCTACATCTCAGATTGCACTATTCGCGTTTAAACTACCGTTATAAACGTCTAAATAAGACTCTGTACCATAACTACCAACGGCGGATCCAGAGAAGTCTTAGAACGAACCCGAAAAGCTTCTGGAGTTACGTCAACGAACAACGTAAAGAAACGGGCTTTCCAACTCAAATGTCACTCGATGGAGTTCAAGCATCAACATCTCCTGAAATCTGTGATCTGTTTCGTAAGCATTTTAGCAGTGTTTTTTCGGACGAAATTTTAACTGATGATCAAATTCATGAAGCGACCGGTAACGTTCCTCTGCGTACTCCCTTCGGCTCTCATCCAATTATTACGACCACTGAAGTTAGCAAAGCGTGCTCCAAGCTTAAGTCATCATTCAGTGCTGGTCCTGATGGAATCCCATCTATATTACTGAAAAGATGTTCAAATGGTATTTCGATTCCACTATCGATACTGTTTAATAGTTCTTTGAAAGCAGGACATTTTCCGGCCATATGGAAAAAATCATTCATTTTTCCCGTCTTTAAGAAAGGCAGTAAAAACGAGATATCAAATTATCGTGGAATAGCGGCGTTATGCGCAGTATCCAAATTATTCGAACTAATCGTCTTGGACTTCATCACACATAATTGCTCAAACTATATATCTGAAAGTCAACACGGTTTTATGCCGAAACGATCTACTACTACAAATCTCGTATCTTACACATCATTTATCATAAAATCCCTGCAAGCGCGACTGCAAGTAGATGCTATATATACCGATTTCTCTGCTGCTTTCGACAAGATCAATCACCGGATCACAATTTCGAAATTGAGTAGACTTGGATTCAACGGACCTTTTCTTAATTGGCTGTGCTCATATTTAACCGATCGCGACATGTCAGTGAAAATAGGAGATTGCACTACGTCTCCATTTACGGTCAGTTCCGGAGTTCCTCAAGGCAGTCATCTTGGACCGTTCATATTCCTACTCTACCTAAACGATTTAAACATTTTGCTAAAATGCATGAAGTTATCGTATGCTGATGATTTCAAACTCTTTCACCTTATCAAAACCATCGAAGACGTCAGATTCTTGCAGTCACAACTGGACATTTTTACAAATTGGTGTAGAGTAAACCGAATGACCGTTAATGCTTCAAAATGTTCTGTTATTTCATTCACTCGCAAACATTCTATGATTGAATTCGACTACACGATCTTACAAACTGTTCTTAGACGAGAATCGTGTATTAAAGACTTGGGAGTTATCTTGGATTCGAAAATGAATTACAAACAGCACATTGAATATACCATCAATAAAGCCTCGAAACTGTTAGGGTTCGTCTTCCGCGTGACGAAAGAATTCAAAAACATATATTGCCTCAAAGCATTATATTGTTCTTTGGTCCGTTCTACTCTAGAATATGCAGCTGTGGTTTGGTCACCCTACTATCAAAACGACATTCAACGCATAAAAAATATTCAACATAAATTTATTCGTTTTGCGCTTCGCCAACTACCATGGAGAGACCCCCTAAATCTTCCGAGTTACCAAGATCGCTGCAAGCTCATAGATCTCGATCTATTGTCCGTTCGCAGAAATGTGTTCAAGGCAGTTTTCATTGCTGATCTTCTCCAGTCACGAATTGATTGCTCGGAGCTGTTACGTTTGCTAGATTTTGATATTCGTCGTCGTTGTCTTCGAACTCATCCTTTCCTACGCATTCCTGCCGCCAGAACCAACTATGGCCACAACGAGTCATTTGTCAGTATGTGCCGAGTGTTCAATAGCTGTTCAAGTCAGTTCGACTTTCATCTAACTCGTGATACTATTAGGAAATTTTTTAACCGAACACTATCTCTTTAGAAGTTTATCGTTTGTTCTAAGTACTTAGCTATGTAGTTATAATAGTTAATGATATGCAATATGTTATAATAGTTATTAATATGAAATGTATCATTTGGATATTCTGTAATCTGTTGGTACAAAGGATGAGGAGGTTTTATGCCTACTGGAGACATAGTGTTACATTGATAATAACTTATCTCCAGTGGGCTTTTCCCTGCTCCAGAAATAAAATAAAATAAAATAAAAAATAAAATAAAAGTTGAATGGTTCACTTTTCCTATCATTTGCTGAGCAACTCTTCCCGAAACAAGACACACGACAGCAACATCGAGGACCTGTCGTCTCATTGTTTCCCGATATGAATGCACGAGACACCGTCAGCACAATGACACCGAAAAAGGCAGCCAAAAAGTCCAGCAAGGCCCATTGCCGAAACAAGACACACACGAGAACCATCTCAGATCTCAATATTTCCTACCAAAAGATTCAAGATGGGAGTTAAAATAACCGTCTTTAACACATTCAATTACGAACGGCAATGCGAAAGCGAAAGTGATGATTTTGAACACATCTTTATACTAGTTTACAAATATGCCGTGCGAAACAGAGTTGCCACAGATCAATTATGTATTTTTGTCGCGAGTACTTTAGTATGCGGCCGAAAACAAAAATTGTTAGAACAAATGTTTCCACTTGATTTGCGCATTCTACTTTCCAGGCGTATCAGAACTGGCTGAACTTAAAGCAATTCTTAATATTTCTTTATCGCAGTGATGTGGTCATCCTGAAAAGGACGGGGTTTTCAACGGATGGCCAGCTGCAGATGGCGAGGGATGATTTTCGTTTTCGTTGTCATGGGCAGCGTTACCGGTCAACTCCAACACTTCGGCAACCAAGTACTCCATCACTGCCGCCAGATAGACCGATGCACCAGCACTGACACGCTCGGCGTAGTTCCCCTTCCGAGGCAAACGATGGATTCTGCCGCCAACTGGGCACTTCAGACCAGCACGGTTTGAGCGGGACTTTACCTTGCCCTTAATTGTTCCTCCACAATATGCTGTTAACAGCTCGACGACCCATTTAGTATTACTGGCTGCCGCTCTGCTAACTCTCTCTTTTATATCGTTTCAATGTTTCCCGTTCTGCGTACAGGAAAGGAATTCTAACAAAGGGGACGTCCTACCGTGCTACCACTAGCACGTATAAAAGGAAATGTGATGTGAGAAATAGCGTCATTTAAGTTAAAGCAGCTACTCTGTACGTACGAGACACGGTCAGAACGATGGCTCCGAAAACAGGTAGAAAAGTAGATTTGTACCGTCACTAACACATTCAATTACGAACGGCAATGCGAAAGCGAAAGTGATGATGTTGAACACATCTTTATACTAGTATGGGGTCGTGTGAAAATATGCCATGCGAAACAGGGTTGCCATATATACAGGTTAATCTGTATTATTATTATTACTATCATTATTATTATTAGAATCACTCTTGCATACCGAAGATCGTAGATACATTTCAGACCAGGCCATTGCAATTGTCTCGTACTGAAATTTCGAGAAGAATCAGATATCTTCGAACTTCATAGCTTCAATAAAAATAAACTACAAATTTGTCGTACCTAGCTTCCTATATTAGCAAATTAAAAAGGAATTGTTTCAAGTTTGGAATATATAGTTGTAGAATAGTAGCTGTTTAATGTAACTAATCTGTACTTTAATGTAGGTGTATCGCTTCAAATTCTATTAGTGAAAAAGAGGAAAGCTTGCACAATTCACACAATCAATCAACTAACTGATATTCGGAAAAGTGATGGGAGCGTGTCAGTTTTTTCGTTTTCACGACATCCAGTTATGTCTCTGACATTACTCACCCGCCTTTTTTAATCTAATGACAGCATGTAATAAATTGATTTTCCCTCATATTTGTATGGTTTGTCATACATATTGAGTGGGTATTAAATGAATTTTATTTATTTTGAATTCGTGACATGTGACATAGAGGGGGTGGGGGGTCTTTGCTTCTGTGACAATTTGTGACAAAGGGGGGATGGGGAGTCAAAAATCGCCAAAAAAAGCGTGACGTCTTTTATGGACAGCCCCTTAGCTACGATGTTAGCTTCTTTGGTTGGAATAGGTATATATACAACGTATTTGGTTAGTTCACACTCTATGCTTACAGCGTATCTATTATTATGGATCGTTTTGGGTAATGGTCCAACCGTATCGATTGCCACTACTTCAAATGGTTTGTTAGGTGTATTAGTAATTTGTAATTTTTCTTTAGTATGTTTAATAATTTTGTTCTTTTTGCAAATTTCACAGGCCTTGATGAAATTAGCAATTGAACTTTTCATAAATTTCCATGTGTATATTTCTCTTAATTTGAGGTACAATCTGTTTTGTCCGATGTGTCCTCCTGTTGGTAATTCATGGTGATTCTTTAATATTGTTTGTATTTCCTGAGGTTTACTAATAAACTTCGGTGGTTTGTAGATAATAATTTGTAATGTTTTAATTGTTTTTAGGACGAGACCTTTAAACATTTCCATAGGTACCATTTCAAATATTTTATCATTGCAAGAGATTGCTACTCTGCTAACTTTTAATTTTCTCATTTCTTCTTCATATTTGGAGATTGCAAACACGAGTGTTTGTCTGATATCTCTTATTTCTGTAATTACACGATGCATCGGTTTTTGTTTTTGTATCCCTTGATATGTATCAATTATAATGTGGTTGTTTTCGAAAAAACACCTCATTTTCAATAAGTTTCTTACTTCGCTAGGAGTTTCCGTTGAATAAACAGAGAGTTGATCAGGCTCACTGTTGATGCAAGGATTATTACTTAAGTTATTCTTATAATTAGTATTTTTGGTATTATTTAATTTATCTTGTTCTTTCTCCCTTTTTATTAGTTCTTGTTTTCTTGACATTGACCTTGTATTAACCATCAAAATACTGTTTGCCTTTAATTCATCTGAAGACATTATTATGCGTGATAACGCATCGGCTGCAACGTTACTTTTACCTTGGATATATTCTATATTAAATTCAAATTCCTCTAAATCTAACCTCATTCTAGTTAATTTGGAGGTTGGGTTTTTCATATTAAATAGAAATACTAACGGTCTGTGATCCGTTCGTATAGTAAATTTGCGTCCGTATAGGTAGGACTTAAAGTAATTAATTGACCAATGTATTGCAGTCAATTCTTTCAAAATTACTGATTTATTTTTTTCTCCGGGTGTAAAGCTTTTGCTGGCGAATGCTATTGGTAAGTCATTGCCATTAATTATTTGTGATAAAACTGCACCACATCCAACGTCTGAGGCGTCTGTGGTTAAAATAAATTGTTCATTAAAATCTGGGTATTGTAGAAGTGTTGGTGACATTAAAAAGGATTTTAAAGTTACAAAAGCATGCTGGCATTCTAATGTCCATGAAAATTTCTGGTTTTTCTTTAGTAGCTGGTTTAATGGGTAGGCTATGGTTGCGAAATTTGGGACGAATTTTCTGTAATAGTTGCAAAAGGCAACGAATCTTCGCACGTCGTCGCTACTTGTTGGCGTAGGATAATTTTTTATTGCTTCGTATTTATTACTATCCGGTAGTATTCCTTTGTCTGTAATTTTGTGACCTAAATATGTTACTTCTGTATTAAAAAATTTACACTTATTGAGGTTTAATTTGAGGTTGTACTTCCTAATGCGTTCAAAAACATTCTCTAAATTCTGAAGGTGGTGTTGAATTGAGCATCCAACTACTATAATATCATCTATATATACAAAAGCATGCTCAGATGTTAATCCTGACATTGCGATTGTCATCATTCTTTGAAAACTGTTTGGACTGATATTTAAACCAAACGGTAACCTTTTAAATTGAAAGTGACCGGATTGGGTCGAAAATGCTGTAAATTTCCTGGAGTTTACTTCTAAGGGTATTTGATGGAATCCTGACATTAAATCCAGAGTTGTAAAATATTTTGCTCTACCAAGCTGATCTAAGATAGCATCAACTCTTGGCAGTGAGAATTTATCGGCTAATATTTTTTTGTTAAGTTGCCGGAAATCAACTACTAATCTCCATTTTGTATTATTGTTTTCTGATTTTTTCGGGACTAGTAAAATTGGATTGTTATATGGTGATATGGATGGTTAGATAATATCATCTCTCAACATTTTGTTTACTTGTGTTGCAATTTCGTTGCTTTGTGAGTGAATCGTTTTGTAGTTTGGAATGTATACTGGGACTCTATCGCTCAGTTCAATATTTTGTGAATAAAATTTGTTTGACGAAACTGGTTCGTCTGGTAAGCATAATATATCAGAATACTTTGAAATTAATTTTTTCAGGCTGTTTTTAGCGTATATGGGTACATTGCTTAAATCGAGTTCAGTTAGGACTTTGTTTTTTCTAGTGTTATTTTTGTACATGTTGTTTTTCAAAATTGTGTACTTACTTAGGGGTTCTAAAATTGGCTTGAATTCTGATTGGCTGACATTTATAGGTTTGTCAGTAGTATTCATAAATTTTACGAATTGATTTTGTGGTGAAATAATTGCGCTTGCGCAAAATAACCCTTGTTTAATTTCCTGTGAGTGTAGTACCATGTCCTCACTGATATTTAAATTTTGCATTATTCTGATAACTTCGCATCTTCCTGGTATAATGTAATTTTTATCGATTGTATCTTGAATCGGTATTGCTATTGGAATATTGTTAATTGTAAAGTTTAATATCCAACATTCATAATCTATTAGGCATTTATGAGCCGAGAGGAAATCTCTACCTAAGATGCCATCTGTAGAAATAGGAAAATTTGGGCTTACTAGGTGGAATCTATGTTTAATAGAAACTTCGTTGTTAAATATTAATTCTGTTTCTGTCGATGCGATGGTTTCTATCTCGCCATCGGTAATTCCGGTAAGTTTAATTTTATTATTTATATTGATTGGTTGTTGTGGAGATATTTTGTTTGCTTTAAATACTGATATATCTGCACCTGAATCTATAATAAATGTGCATATTGAATTTGTCATTCTTATACCTACTTTGATGAAATTAGCGGCGTGTATATTCATGGTATACAAGGTCTTTCTTAAAAATTTTGGTTCGTTGGGTATTGGTTAATATTTTGTACTTGTTCGTACTGACGTGGTATTATATTTAATGTTTCATTTTGTGAGGCATTTTCCGTCTGTTCCTCGTTGGTTAATAATATTCTGTTATTTCCGTTCCTTCGGAAATTTTCGTGGTATTGACCATCTCTGCGGGGTCTTCCACGGTAATTGGTTGTATTCCGCATATTACCTTCATGCCGGAATTCTTGATTATTTGCATTAAAATTATTATGGTTGAAATTACTATTAAAATTATTATGGTTATAATTATTTCTACTATTATGAAATAATTGTTTTTGTGCATACCTATTGTATTGCACTGGATATCTGTGTGCATTATATTGTCTTGCCCCTCTATTAAAATTATTCACACGTTGTTGGTGCTGTTGAACAAAACGTGTGTGCATTATTTGGGAGTGGGTTATTTCGTCTGTACCCAATTCTTGTGCTTTCTGGTTTGCTTCTCTTATGTTGCTGAAATTACCAGCTTTGAGAATTATTTTTAATTCGGTGTTGTTACACCCTTTTATTAGAGCGTTTCCTCCTATCTTAGTGCTCATTGATTTTGCCACTGGTAGTGGGATTTTTTGCTCGGCATAGGTATTTTCGAGTTTCGTGCAAAAGGTTTCAATTTCATCGCAAAAACTGTTTATTGAGTTTTTCTGTTTTAAGGTGTTTATTTTCGCTATGATACTTTCGGGAGTGGTCGTGATTTTACACCTGTCCTCCACTAGTTGTATCTAATTATTGATTGTATTGACTGTTTCAGGGATGCCTTGTCTGGCTTTTCCGGACAGTCTGGTTTTTAGAAATTTTATTGCCATGGCCATGTGGTCTGGCAGAACTAACTCATTCAGCAATCTAGCTGAGTCAATAAATGTGTATAGGTTCTCGGGAGAACCATCGTAAGGTTGGATAAGAGCCGTCGCCTGACGTAAGTCAAACGGGGTTGTTGTGTGTGTCATTGTGGCGTTTTTGGTTGCTCTAATGCATGCGAGTTTAAATTTTATTATTGCGCAAATTTCGTCTGTCCACAGTCTCGTATTTTTTACTAAGTTGTGGAAAGTCTTGTCGTCGATAATTTCTTGTTCCTTTATAAATAAATTTTCAAGGTCTGTTTTTAATTCTTGGCATCGATTCAATTTTTCTTCGAGTAATTTTTCTGATAGTTTCGTGTTAATAGACTTCTTTACGTAAATGTGGAGTTTTTCTAGCTCCTTATAATTTTGCATTTCATTTTCGCTTGGATATATATAACATTTATATAAAAATTTTATTACATATTAAAAAAAATTATATTATTTTTCTCTTTTTTTAAAAAAGAAAAAATCATTACTTTCGCAATTATAAGATATAGTATGTAGTTTTCTAGACATGAATATACATGCGTAACCACATTTGTGTTTGTCGGGAATCGCCTGTTTGCGTTTTTCCTCGGTACGAATTTTAATTTCATTTAATTTCTCTTTGACCGTTAAAGGCCATTTGTCGTTATAAGAATTTTCCATTGTCGACTAAAAATGTTTGTATACGTAATCTAAATTTAAACGTTGGTCAATTGTATCTGTCGTGCGGCCTTGATTGCTATTTTTTCTGTATATTGCTTGTGTAATTTTATTAGACCTTTCAGTAGCAGATAGCCTATTGCTATTCCTACTAACGCGCAGAGTGCGATGCCTTCCGTTTCCCTCGACGGGGAGGCTATTGTGTTATTGATGGTTTCGTCTGACGAAAACCAACCCATAATCTCTATTCACAAATGTTGTTTTGTCTTAACTCAATATTTGCCTAGCTAGCTAGTTGTCCCTAATTCTTAATTTAAGCACAGTACCTTTGGTTTACTTCCATTTCGTCCTCACGTTGTAGGTACTCGTGTGTGAGCGTTGTCGTCGTCTCCTTGTGCTGTAGCGGAGCCTTCCTTGGTGACACACGGCTTTGTTTTATTTTTGTTTGCACACAAAAAAAATCCACCTTAAGTATTCAATTGATGTAACCAGCAACACAACGTTTTCGGGAAATTCATAACCAACATCGGTATTCGATTAACTGCAACCAGCAACACAACGTTTTCGGGAAGTTCATCACTAATATCAGTATTCAATTAACTGCACCCAGCGTCACAAAATTTCTCGGGTAGTTCATAACTAGTATCAGTATTCAATTAACTGCACCCAGCGTCACAAAATTTCTCGGGTAGTTCATAACTAGTATCAGTATTCAATTAACTGCACCCAGCATCACAAAATTTCTCGGGAAGTTCATAGTTAACGTCGCACGATGTTTCCCGGTTATTCACCGCTATGAAAAGGGCACCAATTACCGAAAGTCGAACTGTTACTAACTAACGATAATAACGATCGTCATTTGCATTTTTTTTTTGCATCACAAAACACTCGTTTATCAGTTATTGAATTCGATTTATTGCTAGCCACTTGCTCTTCTTTTTCAATTTGAACTTGGTAACTTCGGTACGATTACTTTCACCATAATCCGTTCCGTACAGTCATATTCAACCGCAACTCGAACTCGAAAAATGTTATATTTTTTTTGCACTGTTTGCACGGTTCGAAACACTATTTAACGGTCGCCATTTAAACTGAATAGGCACTTGTCTTGTGTGACTAAGAAACAATAATCATCTTTATTTTCATCAATGTCTTAATTTATAGTCTGTCTTCTCCTGAGCTAGCTAGTTAGTTTATTTACTTTACAATTAGTGAGAATCTAGGTGGGAGGAGTTAGAACGCGCAGTGTAAGTCAGGTTTAACCAATGGGATCAGTTGTATAACGTCGTCCATTGTATGTTTTGTGAGTAAGAGAGGAAATAAGCTTCTTGATGAGAGTGAGCGGGTGTGATACGGAGAGGAGAGGGCGATAGCATGTTGGGTTATTCTCGTGAGTGTCGGTTTGAGTTAGTGTGTGTTCCTGAGTCACTTGTCGCTCTAGTTCTTGTCGGTTGGTATTCAATTGCGGTCATGAGGGTGTCAAGGAAGGGGAAGTGTCACAGTAGGTCAGGTCTGTTTGTTTTCAATTCACTGGTGGGTAACTTATTTTTTTCCGCATTTCGCTTGCCGAAATTTATGTCTATGTAGCTCTATTCTTTGGGTCAGCGTAAATTGCTTTCATGTAGGTTGCCTTCATGTAGGTCATGTGTTTGTTTTGTGTAGGCAATTTGGGTTTTCTTGGAATGGTGTCGAGTGGAAATTTGTCGAGTACGTGTTTTTGGAAATTTGTCAAGTGCGTGTTCTTGGAAATTTGTCAAGTGCGTGCGGTCTGGGATGTGAGAAAGATTTAGTCTTAAATGCTCATATTACATTTATTAAGGAGGTAGTACCAATTTCGAAAAAAAAAACATTTTATTCAATGAATTTTTTTTTCACCTTACAGTTTTGAAGAAAAAATGTTGCGTGTTTTTGCTTTCTACGTAATTTCTGTGAAAAAATTGTTTTTCGAGATACAGTATTTTTACTCTAAATCTAAAACTTCGTTGTAGATTTTTATGTTATAAAATAGATTCTGCGAAGATAAATTCAAAAAACTGTTTTTGCAGTAAAAAATGTATATCTCGGAAAAAAAGGTTGTTCAGAAATTACTTGAAAATAAAAACACTCAAAATCTTATTTTCTTGAAAACTGTAGGGCGAAAAAAAAATGCATGGAATAAAAATATTTCTTTTACTCGAAATTAGTACTACACTCTAAATTAAATTAAGGGACTGTAAGAACTCCGTAACCATACCAAAACGAGGTAGACAAATTAGAGGAATTTATTATAGTATACTGGAATTACTACCGCAACATAAATGAAACACGTCTGTTCAAACTGGTGTACAAAGTCTTACTGCTTCATTCTTTCAGATTTCGCCTCATTCCTGGCAAACGATTATTCTCTCCTCTCTTAGAATTCGTGCACTCTCATGAGTCCTGATTTGCCTAACGCTATCATAACAACTCCTTCATCATTTAAGAACGAATTATAATTCAATTTACAATATATCAATACTTAAAATTTAATTGTTTGTACAAGAAATCCGAGCTAATAAAACAGGAAATCCTTTTATCTCTTCTTCTCCGATTTTTTAATTGATCTCCTGAGTTCATTCGCGGGTTGAATTTCATCTTCATCGTTCAATTGATCATCGATAGGAGTTCTTTCTCCAAAAATATCTGAGTCAGCCGTGAATCCATAAGAGTCTGGTTCTCGGTCTGAACTGTACTCTTCAGCTACGTAATCATCTTCTCTTCTCCGTTTATTAGAATTCATCTCGTGGTTTCTTCCCTGCACAACAAATTTAGGACCTTCCTTACGACGATCATGCAGAGGCACCTTCAACTGTTGTCTATGCGCCATTACTATCCTGCCTCCAAGCGAAATCTGAAAAACAGTAGTAGAAATTCGTTTGAGAAAGGTTGCTGCTAACCATCGTCTTACGTCACTTCTATTTATGTTTCTGTAATATATTAGGTCGCCGCATTTGAGATGAACGAAATGGTCATTGAAATTATTATTTATCAGACAATGAATTGTCATTTGTTTTTAAATTATTTTTAAAACTCTTTTTGGGATTTATCAAATCCAATAGTGTTTTAGGTTTGTTTGAAAGGAGTTTTTCAGAAGAAAACTGACTATCGCCCTCTGAACAGGTGTTCCTGTAATTTAAAAGAAAGTAAGCAACTTGCAAATCCGTATCCAATATTTTTATCTTTGGCTTGACCAAAAATTTCCTGAATACTTACTTTACTAATCGAACCATGCGTTCCGCCTGTCCGTTGCTTTCAGGGTGATATGGCGGGCTCTTCATTACTTTTACCCCTTGATTACTGAAAAAACTTATAAAATCGGTTGAGTTGAACGGTGGTCAACCATCCGTCACAAGCACATCGGGAAGCCCATACCTAGCGAAAACATTGAGGAACATTCTAGTGACATTTTTACAATACGTTCTATGCTTCCTATGAAAAAGCTCCACCCATTTCGTATAGCTGCCTACAATCACCAACAAAGTTTTATTAAAAATATAAAAAAAATCAGCGTGAACTTTGCTGAAAGGTTTATTGGTTTGGGGCCATCGTGAATATGCTGCTGGATTTGTGATAGGTGTCGTCTCGTTACATGTTCTACAGGATCTAACATATTCATCTACGTTATTATTCATTCCGAATCAATATACAGTTCTTTGTGCCAGTTGTTGAATTTTATTTATTCCCGTGTGATTCCAATGTAGCAACTTTAGAACTCTTAGTTTTAAAATTTCAGAAATAATTACGCGATCCTGGAATAATACGCAACCTTCTACCTCTTCTGATTCTTGATGATAAGAATAAACATCCCTGAACTTCCTATGAAGACGATCTGGCCAACCATTTCTTATATATGATACAATTTCTATCAAAAACTCATCTTTTGAAGTTTCTTTGGTGGTTTCCTTGTAATCTAGTGGAAATTCTTAAGTAAAATTCAAACTTTTCCCATATTGACGATCTAACTCCTTTGGAACAGGCTGTGCAAGAGGGAAACGTGAGCAGAAGTCTTCATTTGACATTTTGGAATATGGTCTATAAATAATTTCATAATCATAAATAGAGAGTTCAACCGCGTACCGTTGCAGTCGTGTCACTGATATTTGGTTCTTTCCTTCCTTTCCAAATATACCTAACAAAGGTTTGTGGTCGGTGTGAATTACAAAATTCATCCCGAATACAAATTTATGAAATTTCTTCACCGCACAAACTATTGCCAAAGCTTCCAAGTGTAAAATGGGATATTTCCTCTGGGCATAATTCAGGCTAAAAGATGTAAAACAAACAAGACGATCCTCTCTCTCAACTATATGTGACATCACGCCACCTAATCCATAACTGGATGTATCTGTAGACACCACTATAGGTTTAACCGGATCAAAATATTCCAAAAAGCATGGTCGAAGAAGAAATCTCTTACATTCTTCAAAAGTTTGCTTACACTCTTCTGTCCATATAAATTTTGTGTTCTTCTTCAGCGAATTGTAAAGTCAGAAAATTGTAAAGGTTCTTCTTCAGCAAATTGTAAAGGTAGTTTACTAAAACTAAAAATGCCTTGAGTTTCGCCACATTTTGAGGAGCTTTGACGCGGACAAGGTAACAACCCTTTATCCGTCAAAGTATGTCCCAGATAAGGCAATTCAGTCACAAAAATGTGCATTTTTTTTTAATTGACTTTTATGTTCGCTCTAGTTAATCTTTCTAGAACTAAAAAAAGTTTGAACCCGCCAGAGAATTATTGATAGAAATCTTGCAATCGATGACTAAACGTATGTTCTGATCTTTTTGTCGTGAATACGACTTACTTTACTATGGGGTGCCTTTTCAAAATTAGCCATATGGAAGAATGGGCAGAACTTAATCGTGAATATCTCGACTTGTATTAATCGTAGCAACATAACTCTTTCACCATATCATCAAAAATATGATCAGGAATTTAGGATAATATTTTGAACAGTGTGAGATAACCACAAACAACTCAAAAATTAAGTTTTCTCAAAATTTGAAAATAATGCGGAAAGCTCTTTACTTTCGCTTGGGTTTTTCGCACAAGGACGACGATTTTGAGGTAGTCAGGCACATATCTTCAACTGAATGCATATAAAAGGGAAACCGTGGTGAAAATCGATTATTTCTTTCCGTGCGTTCGATGGTAGCAGACGTCGTGGGAGTTAAAGTTTCAACCAGCAGCGACGAAAAGTGCACCTTCTGCGTTGTTAAAACATCAAATGCTCAGGTAGCAACTATCATTCGCTTGCTGGCCTTCAAGGCGAGAAGACTGCCATCATTTGCTTTTCGGTAGTCGTAACGAGAAGTTCAAGTTTCAGATTTTAGTTCCGCAATATAGGTTTAGAATTCAGAGCCTGCGTACTGAAACTGGATTCTGGAACTGTATTCCGGAACTAATTTGAGGTTCGAAATTGCAATTCTAGAACCGAAACTGGATTCTGAGTCTGTTATTGGTTCTAAATTTAGTTCTTGAACTCAGGATACAGTTCTTTATTCCAGACTTCTTCTATTCGGTTCTTTTGAGAATCATAATAATACTCCTAAAGAATTATGCGGAAATAAACTTTACTGTACTCTATAAAACCCATTCTGGTAGTCATGGCGAAAAATCGTCTTCAAGTTTCATAGCTTAGTTCTGGAATATATGGGTTTAGAATTCAGAGTCTGCGTGCTGAACTAACTCAAATCGTCACTCTTCATCACGAACGCTTTCATAAAACTTTCTTTTCAGAGTCACCATTTTTTTATTTTAAAGAACTATACTGCTTATTTCATAATATTTAATTGCGTTTCAGAATGTTCAATGTAACTAATCTGTAATTTAGTCTAGTCGCATCTTTTAAATTTCTAGTAATGAAAGAGGGGAAAGTTGCACAATTCAAACAATCGATCAACTACCAATTCGAATTCGGAAGCATTAATAAAGCGTGTCATATTCGTATTCACGACATCCAGTTATGTCTCTGACATTACACACCCGTACTTTTTCAACACGATTACTACCGGTGATGCCCATTCACTGGTATCTACTGGTGTAATTACTCCATCTCTCTCTAGTGAGTCTAAATAATCAACGACTCTGTCCCTCAACCTTAGCGGCTCACTATAAGCTTTCTTAAAAATAGGCTTATTCTCCTTCAAAACAAGTTCTCGTTCATACCCAACTATTGTAATTGAAAAATCCCCATCAAAAACTCATGCAAACTTACTTTTCAACTCATCGACATAATCTTCCATCTCGAGTTTGTGGATATTCCCTTGCTGAATCCGCTTCGAAAAAATATTCCCTCATCCTGCATAGAAGCAGTCTAACCAGGTGCGACCCATTAATGGTACGAAATTATTGTTACACCGAAGCACGATTAGATTAAGTTGCTGCATCTTTTGTTTTAGCTGGACCATCACGCTCAATCTTCCCAGAACCTTTAACCTTTTGCCATCAATCACTGCTAAATTCTTATTACAAGGATAAAACTTTTTTTTAGAAAAATTCTTTAAAAACAAATTTTCCGAAATAACGGTCTCAGCTGACCGTTATACACTTTTTTCTATCGAAACATCGACGTAGCAAGCCTCGTTAATATAATTTAATGCTGAAATCATCATGCATGCCATATCATCATCATCATCTTCTTCTTTCTTAGCATGCTTTGATCTTTTAAAGTTTTCATATGATTCCTTGATTTCATTCTCTCTAGGCGAACCCAATAATTTGACCTCTGATTGAAACCTACTTCTAGCATTTAATTTATAGCAAAACTTTCGCGTATGCCCTCTTTTTTTTACAAAAAAAGCACAAATATGATGGTTCATTCAAACCATATCTTCGATCACTGTATCTTTCTCTTCTATTTCTACACTGAGCTAAATTCTCATTTCCACATTATATGATATTCTAAAGATTTTTCACTTTAGCATTTCCATTGATAGCTACAAAGTGTGTTCAAAATCATGTCAAATATATAAGATAATCTTATGAAACATAAAACTCTTCGTAACGTTATTTTTACAAGATTTTCATATAACGAATGAAATTTCCAGTCTGAGTCAAATTTATTGGCGCACCCTATAACCATTCCTAGATATCCACACAACATACATTGTAACAATTTATGAAGCGCGTATTATATTCACTTCGAATTAATATAGATAATATAACTTTTTATGGAGGTCATCCCAGTTCCATATAGCAGTTATATATATATATATATATATATATATATATATATATATATATATATATATATATATATATATATATATATATATATATATATATATATATATATATATATATATATATATATATATATATATATATATATATATATATATATATATATATATATATATATATATATATATACATATATATATATATATATATATATATATATATATATATATATATATATATATATATATATATATATATATATATATATATATATATATATAAATTAAGTTTTCGAATTCGTTAAAAGGGTTTTTAAAAAGCCAAACGTATTGATCGAAGTCTAAATTAGAACTGATTTATTTTATGAAATGTTCGATACATCGAAGAGCCCTGTCTTTGTCCCTAAACTGCTGATTTGACGGCTAGCAACGATGGTCCTCCGGTCACGTACGGTGTTGGGTTGCGTTCGTTGGCGTTCCACTTCGGTGTTGCTGACTTCGCTGTATTGCTTGGAGCTTCTATCGGTTGTCCGGTTAAGTTTGGTTGGGGAGTATCGCGTTTAACTGCTTCCCCCATAAGTATTGCTCGTCCCGAGCAATTTCCTGTTTTTGTAAATTTCCAGTATTTGATGATGCCGATGGCCAAAAGTATGAGCGTGAGAATGATGACGGTGCCGAATGATATGGATCCGATTCGGTATTTGAACTCTATAGTTTTCATGAGTTGTCTGTTTTCTAAATGGATATTATGTAGTTCGGAAAGGTTTACGTGTCTTTCTACGTGCAACGTTCTGATTTTTGTAAGTTGCAGCGGAAGAATTGATGGTTGATCAAACCGTAGTTCGTAATTCTCAAAGAGCTCATTATTGATGAATAACGAACAGTTGTGAAACGTAACTAGATGAATTCCTTTCAACGTTTCTGGTTGAATGCCGCAGGTGCTATTAATGATTACGTCTTGGTGAACGGTTTGCACTAATAGTGTTCCTGGAGCTATCGTTTTGGTATTCATTGATGGTGGTTTTTCTGATACCGGGCATTGCCCAGGTTGGCCTATTAGTAGTGGAGCTTCGCATGCATTGTTGCTGATGTCCATTAGTTGACTCCTTTCACAGATCGTAATTTGGTTGGCTTCTCGACATTGTGCTGTAATAGCTAGTATCTGCTGTGGGTTTATCAAAACGGTGTTATGTGTCAGCTTCACTGAGTGGTTGTTACGGGATAACGGTTCAATAATAACTTTCTCGTAGGATATCGGTTGTAGTCTGGGGATGTTTACACATATAATGATTGTTGAGCCTTTATGTAATGTAGTGGTCGTTAAGTAGTTGCTAGCGTCGTCAAAGTGTTGAATTTTCATGCCCTGCTCTATGAACTCTTGAACAATGATTTGTATTTCTTTTGGTGTAAGTAGAAATTTACTTATGATATTTAATTTTGATAACATAATTGCATATTCTATTGCTTTTAGATTCTCTAGGAATGTGTCTAATTGAAAAGCTATCGATATTTTTTGGTTTTCTGACAGAATGTAATCGTCGATTTTTAAAATTGAGTTCAACATGCTTTGGTGATTTCTGATTTCTCTGTTTACTAGGTTAAGCCTGTTTTCAAATTTGGAATTAATTTGGATTTGTCTATTGTTTTGTTTAACGATAGAATTACCAGTTTTTCGCAATTCATCTAGATTATTATTGATAATTTTCAGATCTTCTGCGTCGAGATTACCTGTTATGAACTTGATTGTACTTCCTAATAAGTCGATAGACCTCCTGTATCTGTTTGATTGCAAATTTAGTGTGCTATAAATGAATTTTACTTCTCTGAGTTTCATTTCGAGAATGTCTGATAAACTGCTTGATGAATTCTTAGTTTGATTAATTACATTTTCTAAAATAGATATTGAAATTTCAAGTTGTGAGAAATCGATCATATGCAATAATCTGTCGTATCCAGCAATTACTCGTCCATCCCCCCTTTTAAGAAGCAACGCTCCTGCGTTGTTCGTAATGTCATGAATCTGGATGGATTGTGCATGGGATGAAATGAGGATTGTGAAGGTGGTGTATAGGAATAGAATCCATTGTTCGCAAGCCATATTTTCTTTTCCTGAAATTAGATTTATGTTAGTTTGTTCTTTTAATATTTTCTTTGTGTATTTCCCGCCCAGAGTCGTCTATCAGCAATCTACCTTGATTTTCAGCGACTATGACCGGTGAATACATAGGATATGTTTTTTTCTTTATTCCTTGCACTTTCTTGTATCTAGTTGAATTTTGTTGGAACTCAGGAATGCTTTCTTTGTTTTTATTGTGATAGCGTAAATTTTCTTGTTTTGATTTTTCATGGGCCAAAATGATCTCATCGTAAACTTTGTTTCTACTTTCTATTAGCATTTCCGTATCTAGAGGCCTTTCTTGGGAATCTTTCAGCCCATAAAAAGCTTCTCTAGGTTTCATTTTAATAGCGGAATGGATTGTGTTGTTATATTGTGTGCAAGCAATATAGAAGGTTTCTTTTAAGTTCAGTTCTTTAAATGTTGGTTTGATACAGCGAAAGATTTCTGCAATGGTGGAGTGAAATCTCTCGACAGTACCGTTACTCTCACTGTGGTTGGCAGGGGTGAAGAATACTTCAATATTGAGGTCATGAAGTAGTCCTCTAATTTCAATTGATCTCAAGGATGGTTCGTTGTCACAAACTATTTTCCGTGGTGTACCATGTATTTTTAAAAACTTAATCAATCCTTTTCTTACGTCTATAATGTTACGGGATTTAATGTGTGTCAACGATCCGAACCTTGAAAATTTGTCAATAGCTGAAAGGAAATATGTTTTCTCTGCAGTAAAGATATCTATGTGTACTATGTCTAGGGGTCTTTCCGGGTTAGGTGTACTGCCTATTTTTAAATTAAACGGGTGGCGATCATATTTATTTTTATTACATGTTTCGCAAAGCTTGATATATTCTCGTATCTTCGCTTTCATCTTGGGGAAGAAAAATCTATTCGAGATTTGTTCGTTGTTTTCCCAGATGCCTCTATGAGCACGTTCGTGCGTTTGCTCTATGATCAGGTTTTCTTCTTCTGGGGTTCTTAGGTCTATTAGCAACTTTTGTGTTAAATAAACTTTGAATTGATTTGCTCTATTAAAGTGATTTTTATACACAGTCTGAATAAGGTTCATGAGGTTCTCTGGACAATAAATACAATTTGTCCGTTTTAAATCCATGTAATCCTTAAACATGCTAAATATTATTGGTACCCCAAAGACACATCTCGTTATGGTTCTTCGATAGACTCTCGGAAAGATTTCTTCGTAATGATCGGGTTCGTCGGGTCCTATTTTTAGAATAATTTGGTTGCTGAAGGCATTTAGCGGTTGTTCTGTACAACTTATAAACTCGGAATCATCCGTGTCGGCTGAATGAACGGTCATATTGGATGATGCACTTTCATTATTATTAAGCTCATTTCGAATCCGGGAGAGGCTGTCAGCGACTACGTTTTGCTTACCCGGGCGGTAGCGTATTTCATAATCGAATTCGCTCAGTGAAAGACGCCAATGGACAAGTCTATTGTTGGTGTCTTTCAAGTTGAGACCATATGTGAGTGGCTTATGATCCGTGTACAGAGTGAATTTTCTTCCGTAGAGATACGGACGGAAATATTTGCAAGCCCAAACTACGGCTAAGAGCTCTTTCTCTATAGCCGAGTATTTTTCTTCTGACTTGTTAAGGGTTCGGGAGGCAAAAGCTATTGGTTTATCGCTTCCGACAGTCCCTTGAGAGAGTACAGCGCCAATTGCAAAATTGCTGGCGTCCGTAGTCAAAATGAATTGTTTAGAAAAATCGGGATACTGTAAATGTTACTTCCTGTTAGTATTGTTTTACAGTGTTCGAAGGCGTTAACAAATTCTTCTGAGTGGGAAATTGTTTCTCCTTTTCTTAGAGCATTAGTGAGTGGTTTCGCAATTTTTGCGAAGTCTCTAATGAATTTACGATAATACCCTAGAATTCCTAGGAAACCGCGCAACTCTTTTTCATTCGAAGGTAATGGCCATTCTTGAATGATTTTGATTTTGTCCGGATTCGGTTTGCAACCTTCCGGTGTGACAATGTGGCCTAAGAAAGCAACCTCTTTCTGTAAGAACTCACTCTTGTCCAATTGTACTTTGAGATTGTGTTTTTGCAAAGTTTTGAAAATTTTTGCTAAACTGTCCATGTGCTCTGTAAGGCTTGTGGAAAAGACAATGATGTCATCCATATACACTAGACAGATAACACCTATATGCTCGCGAAGAACATTGTCCATCACACGTTGAAAAGTTGATGGTGCGTTCTTTAACCCAAAGGGCATCCTTAAAAATTCATAGTGCCCATTTTCGACACTAAATGCTGTTTTTGGGATGTCTTTTTCTTCTACCTCTACCTGGTGAAACCCAGATGCGAGATCGAGCGTGGAAAAATACATACTCTTTCCTAGTTTGTCTAGGATATCAGTGATGTTCGGTATCGGATAACGATCATCAATCGTTTTCTCGTTTAGTTTGCGGTAGTCGATTACGAGTCGCCATTTTTGTTTGCCGGAGGCATCTAATTTTTTTGGTACTATCCATACCGGGGAAGTCCAAGGGCTATCCGAATGACGGATAATTCCTTGATCGAGTAGTTTTAAAATTTGTCTTTGAACCTCTTCACGGTGACAGTATGGGTACCTATAGGACTTGGCATGTACTGGTGCTTCATCCTTTGTTTTAATATTATGTTTTATTGCGCTCGTGAAAGAAAGTTTTGAGCCTTCCGTAAAGAAAATATTTTCGTGTTGAGAAATTAATTTAAGTAGTTTCCTTTTTTCATCATCATTAAGATGCTCTGTCCTAAGTTGATCGTATATAGATTTTGTTTGCTTAATCTTGGATTTGTTTGACTCTAACGTAATGGTTTCAAAGTTATTAATTTCTGGTTTGAGGATATCGTTGCTAATTGAGACGCTACATGGTTCAGAAGAATGATTCATAATAGGCATTATAACATGAGAGTCTACTGCTGAGTATAATCCAGAGTGAATTGTGACGTGTGAGTTAACTTCCAAGTCATTTTCTAAAAGAAATTCGCCTTTTACCTTTGTAGGAATTTTGGTAAATTTCGTTTCGTGTGCATTCAGATGTAGAGATATTCTATCAGGGTACTTACGTTTCATTTTGATTGTTCCTCGAGGGAATTGTAGTTCGTTGTTACTAGTAATAATATTTGCTTTGAGATTTTTGAGAGATTCATATCCTATTAGCCCATCAAAAATGGGTGAAAATCAAAAATAAGGAATATTTGCTTTTTTGTATCAGGAATTGTATGGAAAGGGTTCAATTCTATGAATTGGTTAACTGTATGTGTGCCTCTTACATTTCTTACGGTAGTGGGTGTTGTGTACCTGCAATTTTGTAAATTTACATGTTTTTCTGAAATATAGTTACGGTTGCTCCCAGAGTCGATTAAAAATTTAAGTTCACCTTTGTTTGTTGAAACGGTGATATACGGAATAAAATTGTTCATGTCTGGCTCGATGGACCGCCGGCCAGTTGAAAATTTAAATCGTCGACTTGAGCTGTTTTGTTTGGTTTAGTTTCGGAATCGTTTTCTGCTACCAGTTCGGGTGTATCAACGACGTGCTCGTTTGAATTGCTTTCTATAGGTTGGTAATTGTTGCTTAATTCAGACTCGGGATAGTGATAATAATAATAATCATAGTCGTCGTCATAGTTATGTGTATCATGCTCTATATGATAGTTGGGTCTGTTCATATAGTTCAATTTATTGGACCTGATGGAGTGGTCGACTTCCATCGGGACTTGTTTTGGTTGTGGTAAAAATCGCGGAGCAAACACATTTTGTATGGGACGTTGTTGTTGTGGCATGTTAAATGAATGCGGTATTGAATAGTGCTGTCTGGGGAAGTTGAACGGAGGTGGATTTGTAGGGTTCTTGGTTTGGTTATGGAAAGGGTTAAGGTTAAACGGGTTCGGTTTGTGTGTATGAATTGGATTTCCTTGAGCTGGGATTAATGGTTTATATGGAAATCGTGGAAATGGTGCGCGATTTTGCATTGGATACTTTTGAATAGGGTGTTGAACTAGTTTACTTGGAATTGGAGGTGGTATTATTAATTGGTTCTGCCTGTTTGGATTTCTTGCATGGTGATAATTTGCTTCTTCTAAACAAAGTCTTAGAGCATCTTTTAGTGTTGAGGGTGTTTGTGCTCGTATTATCGGTCCTAGGGGCTCTTTTAATCCTCCTAAGAAAACTTTAAGGCCCATATCCTGATATAGTTTGATTTTAGCTAACTTTACCTGTTCGTTTACCGTGTTCAGGTTAAGCAAATTGATTAGAAGTGAAATAATGTGGGAGACTTTTCCGTAAAAGTCTTCTACTGTCGTTGTTTGCTCGAGACGATATAGGTCTCGGCTCAAACATACTTCGTCGCGTCTATCGCTATAATGCGTGATCAAATTATTTTTAATTTCGTTCCAATCGAGGTTTGTTCCGTATAGCTCTAGCACGCTATCGGCCTCGCCTTGGATTTTACTTCGAATAGCCTGCAACCAGACATTGTAGATTGCAGTTCCTCTAGCGTTGTCAATGATCGGTAGCAATTGATCTATTGACTTTAAAAATGTATGTAATTTTATGGGGTTGCCATCAAACGATGGCAAATCTTTGATAATTTGAGGCGTTTGGAGGGATTTTAATATTTCCTCTACACGCGGTACTTGGTTTTGCGCAGCAGCGCTCGCTTGAGCAGCGAGTACTGCTTCTGCAGCGCCGATTGCTTCCACTTGAAGCTGTGCGATTTGCTCGTCTTTTTCGTTTAACAGACGACGCAGCTCGCCAATTTGGTTTTGGTATTCCATTGTAAAATTTATTAAATTATGCACTTTTTGTTTCTTAAATTGTTCACTTTTGTTTCTTCAATTATTCACTTTTTTAAATTATTTAAAGATATAAAAATGCAGACTTACCTTTGATTTCACGATATTCGTTCGCGATCTTAGATGAGTTCTGGATTGCGATATTCACTCGCGGATGGGATTTCTTGGTTCACGAATTTTCCCGGTTTTTAAACACAAATTCACAATATTCACTCGTGAATGCTCGATTGCGGTTTAAAAACTATTCGGTAAAATCCTACCGACTGCGCCAATTAAGTTTTCGAATTCGTTAAAAGGGTTTTTAAAAAGCCAAACGTATTGATCGAAGTCTAAATTAGAACTGATTTATTTTATGAAATGTTCGATACATCGAAGAGCCCTGTCTTTGTCCCTAAACTGCTGATTTGACGGCTAGCAACGATGGTCCTCCGGTCACGTACGGTGTTGGGTTGCGTTCGTTGGCGTTCCACTTCGGTGTTGCTGACTTCGCTGTATTGCTTGGAGCTTCTATCGGTTGTCCGGTTAAGTTTGGTTGGGGAGTATCGCGTTTAACTTATATATATATATATATATATATATATATATATATATATATATATATATATATATATATATATATATATATATATATATATATATATATATATATATATATATATATATATATATATATATATATATATATATATATATATATATATATATATATATATATATATATATATATATATATATATATATATATATATATATATATATATATATATATATATATATATATATATATATATATATATATATATATATATATATATATATATATATATATATATATATATATATATATATATATATATATATATATATATATATATATATATATATATATATATATATATATATATATATATATATATATATATATATATATATATATATATATATATATATATATATATATATATATATATATATATATATATATAGATCAAATGATTGCTATTTGATTGAATAAGTGAGACATAAGATTCAAATTAATTACTGGGACAATGGTGCTTAAGGGAATCAAAAACAATAAAAATTGTCTTATCAAAAACTTGTTATATTTTTCGTATGTAAAGAGTTTCATAATGAAAATTTAATTTAATATTTCAACTACACTTACTTCTTCCCGGGTTGCCGGTTCAATGCATAGGACGCTGGTCTTACAAGCCAGTTACCATATGTTCGAGCCCCGACCTGGAAGGGTTCTTAGTGTCAGTAGGATCCATAGTACTAGCCATGCAATGATTCTGTACACTAAGAATCGGCTGCGAAGTCTGTTGAAACAGAAAGGCCAAATTCCACAAAAGGAATGTAATGCCAAGACTTTGCTTTTTTACTTCTTTGGAACTGGCTGATTTCATCGGATATTTACTGTTACCAGACGAATCAGATGCACAACGAATCGGAAACTACTTCTTTTCTCGAGGATTTGAGCTATACTAGTCGTTAGATTTGTAAGGGAGCACCTTCTGATATTTGCGAAGGAGAAGTAGGATCCCGAAACTATAAATAAAAAAGTCAAATCCTCTTATTAGGCAGACAGAGTGATGAGACGCACCGGGTATTTATTTAGAGTGATGAGACGCACCGGGTATTTATTTCATAATCCGTAGGGTCCTTGAACGTAATTGAATGAGTTGTCTTGTCAGTGATTTAAAATAACGGAACTTCCTAAAAAAACTGTCTGGAACAGTTGATGAATATCGAGGCCAAAACTCCTTCTTCAGCTTCAAGCAGTACGATTCACAACTTTTTTTTCGTAAAAACAAACTCTTCTTGGTGAAGATTTGATGTACGCTTCCAATGAAAATTATAAGTTTTCACATGACTTTTATTGAACATAATCAGCATGCGATTAATAGAAAAATGTAATGAATATTAAAATTATATTGGATTAAGTTTTATCGACTTTTCGCATAACTTGTATATGGTATTTTTATAATTATCATAAAGATTATGAAGATATAAAATTTATTGAACATCATTTAGATTTTATGTAGAGTTCCATTAAAGGTCATACGTTGTCATATGTCTTTCGTGAAATACGATCTGCGTACGATTCATAAGACATATCCAATGAATATAAATTATGTAACGAACTAGGTTTCATCGGATTTCCATATACATTATATGGGATATTCTTATAACTTTCATTATGGTAACGTCTATTTAGATTTAACGTACACTTTAAATAAAGATTATAAGTTTCCATATAACTTCTATAAATTATATTCTGCATATGACTCATATGACAAATCTAATGATTATAAATAAGATTTTTATTTCAGTGATAGGTGAAAAAGATACACTGCGGTTGTTACTTTTGCTTCTATCTCTGTGGTTTTGTTTCGAACGTGATCGAACTACTTTTCTACCCAAATGCGTTACCATTGATGTATTATGGTCATCATCTTCTTTCAAAACACTTGCCCTGTTGTTAGAAATTTCATGATTCATAATCAACTTTTCTGCTCTAGCAGCGGTGAGATCATCTTCGTCGCACAAACGCTTTTGAATATATCTATTATATACTCCTATCACTAACAGATCACGAATCGCTCTATCCTTGGAATTACCGAAACCGCACTGTTCTGCTTGAACCTTTACCGCTATCACGAAGTCTTCCGATTTTTCGTACTTTCCCTGCCGTCTACTCCAAAATTTGTAACTACGAATAACCTCTGAGTCACATTTATCAAATCTTTTCTTCAGTGCCTCCGTGATCTGTTGATAAGTCAGAATTTTAACATCCTGACCAGGAAAGAGCTTTTTTATCTCGGAAAAAACTGTTACACCGCAAATAGCGAGAAATGAGGTTTTATATCGCTCTTCCGGCACATTATTATATATAAAAACATATTCAAGCTGCTCAATATATTGAACAAAAGGGATTGAATTAGGCAAGTAAGGTTCAACGGTCGTTGACACCGACATACTTTATTAAAATATAAAAACAACATGAAATCACAAAACAAATTGAAAAAAAAAATTAATGAAATAAAATAAAATGAAATCGTGCTTGTTTTTTTCTATAACAACAATCAAACATGTAAAGTTCTGATGATGAAACCTAACCAACTATTTCAATACTTCACCTAACTTGACTGTTTCAATACTTCACTGATTTCAAAAACTGCTGCAACCATGAAAAGGTCAACACCCGTGGATGATGGCAATCTGCGCCAAATAACTGAAGAAAATATTTTTCACCGTCTAATCCACTATCCGCTGCAAAATTTGTGATACTCGTTCCACCAATTCAGCTCTGACACGAAACTAGCTCATTACCTTCCTTTCAATTTGTTGGGATCTTTCCTTTCCGCGATTTAATTCATACAATTGAATTTATTTGGAGCTACACCAACTGCGATGAAATGATTGTTTACAAAATTTTGATGAGGAACGGATGGAACTTGAACTATAATCAATCAATTGGTTTTTTTTGCGGTTTTTTTTGTGCATCATATAATAGAACAGTGCCTTATTGTGAGCGGTTGATCGAAACGGTACCGTTAGCCGGGTATTGTTTTGGCCAAGTGTGCGGATTATAAATAAGTGCTTTTTCCTCTCGGAGGTTTTTTGCACACCATCAAAGCGGCGATACGCCGATCGACGAAGTCCAGCTTGGTGTCCCCCGTTGGATCCTAAGTTAAGTACTGTTACTTCGTTCATTTTTATTTCTTTATTTGACCATTATATTTCCCCCCCGAATCATTTGTTTCTGCGCGGAAGTAGTTCCGCGACATGTCTAACTTAAATCCTGACCCCCCCGCTCCCGATGTTCAAATGGAGACTTCCCTTGACTGTAAAAAGTCACGCATAAAGAGCTATCCTGATGGGCTCGCACTACCGGCCGGGCCTTACGCGGTCTATTTCCGGACCAAATCAAAGGAAAAAAAACTGAATATTTTAAAAACATCGCGGGACCTGACATCGCGATATAATACCATCAAAAGTATTGATAAAATACGTCCAGACAAGCTCAGAGTCCTGTTTACCAGCTCAAAACAGGCTAATGAGCTTGTTCAAAACGATCCTTTTACGCAGGAGTACCGCGTCTACGTGCCCGCTCGCGAAGTAGAAATCGACGGTGTGGTCACCGATTCGAGTTTGACTTGCGAGGACGTTCTTAAGTGGGGTGGGCTGTTTTAAGGATCCCTCACTTAAGAACGTCAAGATACTGGATTGCAAGCGATTGCATTCAGTAGCGATCGCCGGGGATGGAACAAAGTCCTATCCCCAATCAGACTCTTATCGTGTGACCTTCGCCGGCTCTGTTTTGCCCAACTACATCCTCTTGGACCGGGTTCGTTTGCCTGTTCGTCTTTTTGTACCTCGAGTAATGAATTGTACTAATTGCAAACAATTGGGGCATACAGCTACCCATTGCAGCAATAAGCCACGTTGTGCTAACTGTGGGGAAGCTCATGCGGACGGCTCTTGCGGTAAGGATGCTGACAAGTGTTTCTACTGTAAGGAGGGTCCGCATGACCTCTCTGACTGTCCCGCTTACAAACTGCGAGGAGATCGGATGAAACGTTCCCTGAAGGAACACTCCAAGCGTTCCTTTGCCGAGATGGTTAAGAGTGCCACCCCTCCTAAACAGACAACGAATCCATATGCCTGCTTGTCAACTGACGAGAGCGATTCCGACGACCCTTTGGAAGGTCCATCTTCGGCGGTCCCTCATAGCTATAGGAAAAGAGCAAACAAATCCTATTATAAGCTCCCTAGTAAGGGTTCGAAGGTGTCTTCCGAAGGGCTTAGAAAAGTTACAGCTAACGGGAATCGTGATAAACCACCGAAGCAAAAAGCTCCTGGTCTCGGAAAACTCAATTCCGAGACGGAATTCCCACCACTTCCAGGGAATCCCCAAGCGTCCCTGAAAATCCACCAGAGAACCAACTAGGTGCTGGACTTATCAAGTTCCGTGATGTTGTGGACTGGATTTTTACAACTTTCAATATTTCTGACCCTCTTAGAAGCATTTTAATTGCTTTCATGCCAACAGTAAAACATATTTGAAGCAGTTGACGGCAAATTGGCTTCTTCTCTCAGCGATTGTATCCTTCGATGGCTAAATCATCCACCGAGGTCACGGATCTAATCACTGTTTTACAGTGGAATTGCAGAAGTATCATCCCAAAAATAGATTCATTTAAATTTCTAGTAAATAATCTGAAATGTGACGCATTTGCATTGTGCGAAACTTGGCTAACTTCTGAAATACCCTTAAACTTCCACGATTTTAACATTATTCGCCTGGATCGAGATGATCCCTACGGAGGAGTACTTTTGGGGATCAAAAAGTGCTATTCTTTTTATCGAATTAACCTCCCCTCGATACCAGGTATTGAAGTTGTCGCATGTCATGTTACAATCAAAGGTAAGGACCTTTGTTTTGCTTCCATCAACATTCCTCCTAGAGCCTTGGTTGGGCATCGGCGGCTCAGTGATATCATAGAGGTCCTTCCCGCACCGACGTTGGTTTTAGGCGACTTTAACTCACACGGTATGGGTTGGGGTTGTCTTCACGATAATAACAGATCAGCTATGATCCATGATATTTGCGACAACTTCAATATGACCAAGTGCACTGGACTCCCTTTGCTCGACATCGCTACGGTTGGATTGCACGTGGGAGGTAATTCCTCATCCCCACGGTAGCGATCATCTTCCGATCGTAATATCAATCACCAGCGGCTCAAAACCATCGAAGACAATCAATGTTCCGTATGACCTCACACGAAATATTGATTGGAATAGCTATGCGAACTCGATATCTGAGAAACTTGAAAAAACTCAACAACTTCCTCCGGAGGAAGAGTACACGTTTTTGGCTGGCTTGATTCTCGACACCGCGACCCAAGCTCAGACGAAACGCGTACCCGGCGCGAAAACTAACATCCGTCCTCCCAACCCGTGGTGGGACAAAGAGTGCACAAATTTAAACGCGGAGAGAGCCTCCGCGTATAAAATATTCAGAAAAAATGGAACACCTGATAATTACCGGAATTACGCGGCGTTAGACGTTAAAACTAAGAATTTGATTAGAGCCAAAAAACGCGGTTACTGGCGTCGGTTTATAGACGGCTTAACGAAAGAAACATCTATGAGCACTCTTTAGAACACAGCGCGACGAATGCGCAATCATAACATCAAGAATGAAAGCGAGGAATATTCCAACCGCTGGATATTCGATTTCGCTAAAAAAGTATGCCCAGACTCTGTTCCGGAACAAAAGATCACCCGCGCCGCGACACCAAATACAGACGAAACACCGTTTTCGATGGTAGAGCTCTCATTTGCACTCTTGTCATGTAACAATAAAGCCCCGGGATTAGACAGAATAAAATTCAACTTGTTGAAAAATCTGCCTGACCCCGCCAAAAGGCACTTGTTGAGTTTATTCAATAAGTTTCTTGAGGACAACATTGTTCCACATGACTGGAGACAAGTGAAAGTGATCGCCATTCAAAAACCAGGAAAACCAGCCTCCGATCTCAATTCGTATCGGCCGATTGCTATGCTTTCCTGTATCCGGAAATTGTTCGAAAAAATGATTCTCTTTCGTCTAGACAATTGGGTCGCAACTAATAGTTTGCTTTCAGATACACAATTTGGTTTCCGCAGGGGCAAAGGAACGAACGATTGTCTTGCGTTGCTCTCAACAGAAATTCAAATGGCATTTGCTCGTAAAGAACAAATGGCGTCAGTTTTCCTAGACATTAAGGGGGCTTTTGACTCAGTTTCTATAAATATCCTATCTGAGAAGCTGCATCAGCATGGTCTTTCGCCAGTTTTGAACAACTTTTTCTATAATCTATTGTCTGAGAAACACATGTATTTCGCGCATGGTGATTTGTCGACAGTACGATTCAGTTACATGGGTCTTCCTCAGGGCTCATGCTTAAGCCCCCTTTTATACAATTTTTACGTAAACGACATCGATAAATGTATCAACACATCTTGCACGCTAAGACAACTTGCCGACGACAGCGTTGTGTCTATTATAGGACCCAAAGCTGTCGATCTCCAAGGACCATTACAAGATACTCTCGACAACTTGTCATCATGGGCTCTTCAGATGGGTATCGAGTTCTCTACGGAGAAAACTGAGCTGGTTGTATTTTCGAGGAAGCGAGAACCAGCACAATTACAGCTTCAACTAGGAAGTGAAACCATAGCTCAGGTCTTCACATTTAAATATCTCGGGGTTTGGTTCGACTCCAAAGGCACCTGGGGGTGTCACATTAGGTATCTGAAACGAAAATGCCAACAGAGAATCAACTTTCTTCGTACAATAACCGGATCGTGGTGGGGTGCCCACCCAGGAGATCTGATCAGGCTGTACCAAACAACGATATTGTCCGTTATGGAATATGGATGCTTCTGCTTCCGATCCGCCGCGAACACCCATTTCATTAAACTGGAAAGAATTCAGTATCGTTGTTTGCGTATTGCCTTGGGTTGCATGCAATCCACTCATACGATGAGCCTCGAAGTGCTGGCGGGCGTTCTTCCGCTGAAGAACCGTTTCTGGGATCTCTCATATCGTTTGCTCATTCGATGCGACATTTTGAATCCTCTGGTGATTGAAAACTTCGAAAGGTTAGTTGAGCTAAATTCTCAAACCCGTTTTATGTCCTTGTATTTTGATTACATGGCTCAGAATATTAATCCTTCTTTTGTTTCCAACCGTGCTCATTTTTTGGATACTTTTGATTCTGCTGTGTTTTTCGATACATCCATGAAAGAAGAGATTCATGGAATTCCGGATCACGTACGCCCTAAAGTGACCCTTACTATCTTTAATAACAAATTTAGAACAGTCAACTGTGAAAAGATGTTTTATACTGACGGATCAAACATCAACATGTCCACAGGCTTCGGTATCTTTAATCAAAACATCACCGCTTCGTACAAACTCAGTGATCCGGCTTCAGTTTACGTCGCAGAATTAGCTGCTATTCAGTACACTCTCGAGATCATTGAAACCTTGCCCAAAGACCATTACTTCATTGTCACGGACAGTCTAAGCTCAATAGAAGCTCTCCGGGCAATGAAGCCAGGAAAGTATCCCCCATATTTCGTGGGGAAAATACGGGAACACTTGAGAACTTTATCTGAACGGTCTTATTCAATATCGTTAGTCTGGGTCCCTTCGCATTGTTTCATTCCGGGTAATGAAAAGGCACACTCATTGGCTAAGGTGGGCGCATTGGAAGGTGACATTTATGAAAGACCAATCTGCTTCAATGAATTTTTCAGTATCTGACGTCAGAAAACTCTCGAAAGTTGGCAAACTTCATGGAGCAATGACGAACTGGGACGATGGCTACACTCCATTATCCCTAAGGTATCGACGGAACCTTGGTTCAAGGGGATGAACGTGAGTCGTGATTTCATTCGCGTTATGTCACGGCTCGTGTCAAATCACTATACATTCAACGCTCATCTCCGGCGTATCGGGATCGTGGGGAGCGGGCTCTGCACCTGTGGCGACGGTTATCAGGACATCGAGCATGTCGTGTGGTCGTGTGTAGAGTATCTCGACGCCAGGTCGAAGCTACTGGAATCCCTCAGGGCCCGAGGTAGACCGTCTGAGGTTCCGGTTCGGGATGTGTTGGCGAGTCGGGATAGTTCATATATGCTTCTCATATATCATTACCTTAAACACATTAATATACAAGTGTAATCTGTTACATCTTGCTTAGAAAGTTCCTCCCATTTATCGACGTTGTTTCAACTGTGGCTAAGAATGATTTTCACCTGCAGGTTCGACACTAACTTCCGCCGATTATCCCGATTCCTCATCTGTCCACCATCTTCATCGGAACTAACAAGATCTTTTTGCTGTCACTAACCTTTTCGCTTCCCCCCCTCTCCGTCTCTTCACCATCTTGATGACAACTAATTAGATCTCTTTCGTTCTTAGTCATTTCTTTCCCATATCCCCTTTTTACTTCGTTTTCCGCAATATTTACTTCTCTATATTTTTTTCGTTCTCTTCTGTAACATCACCATCATCGCTCACGGAAGGCCGCTCTAGTCTATCAACAGCATGCGGGCCACCCGCCGGGTATTCGTAACCTGGGGGTGTTTCCCGCGGACCCACACGGACCGAAGAATGCGGCCAACATGGATATTCACCAACGCCATATGGAACAATCTCATGCAATATTCAATTCACCCGGCACTGCCGATCGCCAGCTGAAGGCTGGATCTGCCAAAGTCGACCACTGCGACCCAAATGTGACATTACCCAATGATACAACTCTAGTTTTAAGTTAGTCGTTAATTGAAATTAGTAAAAGCCCTTGGCATCTTAGAGCTTGAGCAGTGTGCCTTAAACATTATATTATTGAATAAAAAAAAAACAAAAGGCTTTGTCTCAAAGCATTAACATAAAATGTACTTATAAAATCTGTCGTATTACCACAGGACAAACTTACGCTTGTGATGCAAATCTCAATATATCTTATTAATTCTGGATTCTATTTCACTTTAGCGTACTTTATCCTCGTCGCCAATTGTAAGAACTCCGTAACCATACCAAAACGAGGTAGACAAATTAAAGGAATTTATTATAGTATACTGGAATTACTACCGCAACTTAGATGAAACACGTCTGTTCAAACTGGTGTACAAAGTCTTACTGCTTTATTCTTTCAGATCTCGCCTCATCCCTGGCAAACGATTATTCTCTCCTCTCTTAGAGTTCGTGCACTCTCATGAGTCCTGATTTGCCTAACGCTACCATAACAGAGACCTCGTCCAACAGACGCTTCATACAATTCTGAGAAACTTTTGTTAAGACACCTAACAAAGCTCTTAAACGTCACTGAAAACCAGTGCAAACTTTTGACCGTCTTTTTGCTTTTCTCGTATAGAAAGGCTATGCAATCGTTGTGAATACCGACTTTACAACCGAGGCTCGGAGGGCCGAGTATCATATACTATTCGACTCAGTTCATCGAGATCACAAAATTTCTGTGTGTGTGTGTATGTATGTATGTATGTATGTATTTATGTATGTATTTATGTATGTGACAAATAATGTCACTCAATTTTCTCAGAGATGGCCGCACCGATTTTCACAAACTTAGATTCAAATGAAAGGGCTTTAGATTCCTTACAAAATTTTGGAAATTCATTTGGATCCGACTTCCGGTTCCGGGATTACAGGGTAATATGCACCAGAAAAAGGAAAAAAATAGTCACACACATTTCCCAGAGATGGCTGAACCGATTTTGACAAACTTAAATTCAAATGAAAGGTCTTATAACCATATACAATTTTCCAGAGTTTTATTTGGATCCGACTTCCGGTTCCGGTTACAAGGAAATATGTGAAAATTTATGAAAAATATACAATCAATTTTCTCGGAAATTTCTTAACCGATTTTCACAGACTAAGATACAAATAAAAGGTATTGAAATTCTTTAAAAAGTCCCCGTACAATTGATCTAGATCCGACTTCTGGTTCCGGTATTACAGTGCGATTAGTGATAATTTTCAATTTCATGAGTATTTATTTTTTCACAAGCGATGGCGAAACGAGGTGCACATTTTTATAAAATTTACTGCTAAATTGATCTAGTTGACAGATCTTATTAGTTAGTGAATATATTAAACTACTATATTAATATTCTATATAATTCGACACAGTTCATCGAACTGAGCATGTGGCTATGAGTGTATGTGTGAGTATGCGTCAAATAATGTCATTCATAAAAAATAATCTCGTAGTCCTATAGGTTGCTGTTGAATTTCACACCGTCATTTAGAGCGGCGATGCAAAAAAGGGTAAAATTTTTCTAGATTTTTCTAAAAACTGATTCAATTTGTTGGCTATATTAGTTACTTACTAAACGAACCGACTTTTACTATACTGGTTCCAAGTGCATGGTCCCAGAAGTACCAGAAGTAATGGTCAAAATGTTTAAAACGAGACTCACTCAATTTTGTCAGAGATGATTTGATCGATTTCCACAAACAGGTGGTTTTAGGAAATTTTCGATGGAAATCTTAAAAAAAATGCCAAACCCAGAAACATAGGGACCTTTGAAAATCTTTTATCGATCTGAGGGCAAAAGTGGCTAAAAAATTCGGAGGATTTTCCGAGTGTTATCGAAAATAACTCTGAAAAATGAGTGTTTTTGTGATCTTTCACAATCATTTGGAAAACCTTTTTCTGGTTGCAAGTTGTACATTCGGACACATTTTTAGAAAAGCTTTCCACGCTTGTTATGGAAAATCAACAAATTTCTTGTAACCGATTTCGTTGCATTTTGACGATTTGGAAGTAAATAAAATACAAATTAATTCGCAACGATGCAAGTTCAATTTATAAACCGATTAATGTTAGTTTTGTGAAGTTTTCTAAGTTTTACACAGAATAAGATCAATTTTGCAATGATCTGAAAAAAATCCGCTTCAGTTTGAATGTGTGTAATAATTGTGGAAGATCACAAAAAAACACTCATTTTTCAGAGCTATTTTTGATAACACTAGGAAAATACTCTGAATTTTTCAGCCAGTTTCGCCCTGCAGATAGATAAAAGTTATTCAAAGGTGAATAATGTTTCTGGTTTGTGGTTAATTTTTAAAGATTTCCATCGAAAAATTCCCAAAGCCACACGTGCGCATGGTACTTGGACGATGGCCTTAAATAAAAGTTTCTACAGTCTCATAGGTTGTTATTTAATTTCATCCGGGTCCGATTTCCGGTTCCAGAACTATAGGGTAAAGTGTGTTTAATCATTTAGTGCGACGATGCAAAATAAAGAAAAATTCTTATCAACTTGACATAACTGTTTACAATTTGAAAAGGTTATATTAGTTATACCCAAAAAAAGTTCCTTATTTTATTCAAGTTTAAAAAAAAGTATGGGTGTGTAATGTCAGAGACATATTTGGATGTCGTGAATACGAATATGACACGCTTTATTTATGCTTCCGAATTCGAATTGGTAGGTGATTGGTGATCGATTGTTTGAATTGTGCAACTTTCCCCTCTTTCATTACTAGAAATTTAAACGATGCGCCTAGACTAAATTACAAATTAGTTACATTAAACATTCTGAAACGCAATTAAATATTATGAAATAAGCAGTATAGTTCTTTATAATAAAAAAATGGTGGCTCTGAAAAGAACTTTTTATGAAAGCGTTCGTGATGAAGAGTGACGAGTTGAGTTAGTTCAGCACGCAGACTCTGAATTCTAAACCCATATTCCAGAACTAAGCTCTGAAACTTGAAGACGATTTTTCGCCATGACTACCAGAAGTACAGTAAAGTAAATTTTGGCATAATTCTTTAGGAGTATTATTATGGTTCTAAAAAGAACCGAATAGAAGAAGTCTGGAATAAAGAACTGGATCCTGAGTTCAAGAACTAAATTTAGAACCAATAACAGACTCAGAATCCAGTTTCAATTCTAGAACTGCAATTTCGAAACTCAAATTAGTTCCGGAATACAGTTGCAGAATCCAGTTTCAGCACGCAGGCTCTGAATTCTAAGCCTCGTTACGACTACCGAAAAGCAAATGAGAGTTGCGACCTGAGCGTTTGAGGTTTTAACCACGCAGAAGGTGCTCTCTCCGTCGCTGCTGTTTAACTCCCGCGATGGCAGTCTTCTCGCCTTGATGGCCAGCAAGCGAATGAGAGTTGCTACCTGAGCGTTTGAGGTTTTAACCACGTAGAAGGTGCACTTTCCGTCGCGATGGCAGTCTGCTCGCCTTGATGGCCAGCAAGCGAATGAGAGTTGCGACGTGAGCGTTTGAAGTTTCAACCACGCAGAAGGTGCACTCTCCGTCGCTGCTGGTTGATGGTTTAACTCTCGCGATGGCAGTCTGCTCGCCTTAATGGCCAGCAAGCGAATGAGAGTTGCGACCTGAGCGTTTGAGGATTTAACCACGCAGAAGGTGCACTCTCCGTCGCTGCTGGTTGATGGTTTAACTCTCGCGATGGCAGTCTTCTCGCCTTGATGGCCAGCAAGCGAATGAGAGTTGCTACCTGAGCGTCTCCGTCGCTTTATTTATGCTTCCGAATTCGAATTGGTAGGTGATTGGTGATCGATTGTTTGAATTGTGCAACTTTCCCCTCTTTCATTACTAGAAATTTAAACGATGCGCCTAGACTAAATTACAAATTAGTTATATTAAACATTCTGAAACGCAATTAAATATTATGAAATAAGCAGTATAGTTCTTTATAATAAAAAAATGGTGGCTTTGAAAAGAACTTTTTATGAAAGCGTTCGTGATGATGAGTGACGAGTTGAGTTAGTTCAGCACGCAGACTCTGAATTCTAAACCCATATTCCAGAACTAAGCTCTGAAACTTGAAGACGATTTTTCGCCATGACTACCAGAAGTACAGTAAAGTAAATTCTAGCATAATTCTTTAGGAGTATTATTATGGTTCTAAAAAGAACAGAATAGAAGAAGTCTGGAATAAAGAACTGGATCCTGAGTTCAAGAACTAAATTTAGAACCAATAACAGACTCAGAATCCAGTTTCAATTCTAGAACTGCAATTTCGAAACTCAAATTAGTTCCGGAATACAGTTGCAGAATCCAGTTTCAGCACGCAGGCTCTGAATTGTAAGCCTCGTTACGACTACCGAAAAGCAAATGAGAGTTGCGACTTGAGCGTTTGAAGTTTTAACCACGCAGAAGGTGCTCTCTCCGTCGCTGCTGTTTAACTCCCGCGATGGCAGTCTTCTCGCCTTGATGGCTAGCAAGCGAATGAGAGTTGCTACCTGAGCGTTTGAGGTTTTAACCACGTAGAAGGTGCACTTTCCGTCGCGATTGTTGTGTGAATTGTGAAAAGGCACCCCATAGTAAAGTAAGCCGTATTCACGACAAAAAATTCTTCGCTAAATCTTCTGGTAATAGTTTTGAAAATATAAGTAATATGAGAAAGGCATCATTACACCACTAGGTGTATTGAAACAGGTTTTTCAGTTTCCGACCACTGTGTACCAGTGAGATTGTTTCATATTATTTTTCATTTATTTATTTATTCTAAATTATAACACAGTGTTTTCTATACTCAAACAAGTGTGAAAGATGTTCCTGGGTTGCAACTATAATTCATTATCTGATCATTGTATAAATACTTGTCTTCTCGCCTTGATGGCCAGCAAGCGAATGAGAGTTGCTACCTGAGCGTTTGAGGTTTTAGTCACGCAGAAGGTGCACTCTTCGTCGCTGCTGGTTGATGGTTTAACTCTCGCGATGGTAGTCTGCTCGCCTTGATGGCCAGCAAGCGAATGAGAGTTGCTAACTGAGCGTTTGAGGTTTTCACCACGCAGAAGGTGCACTCTCCGTCGCTGCTGGTTGATGGTTTAACTCTCGCGATGGCGGTCTGCTCGCCTTGAAGGCCAGCAAGCGAATGAGAGTTGCTACCTGAGCGTTTGAGGTTTTCACCACGCAGAAGGTGCACTCTCCGTCGCTGCTGGTTGATGGTTTAACTCTCGCGATGGCAGCCTGCTTGTCTTGATGACCAGTAAGCGAATGAGAGTTGCTACCTGAGCGTTTGAGGTTTTAACCCCGCAGAAGGTGCACTCTCCGTCGCTGCTGGTTGATGGTTTAACTCTCGCGACGGCAGCCTGCTCGTCTTGTTGGCCAGTAAGCGTATGAGAGTTGCGACCTGAGCGTTTGAGGTTTTAACCACGCAGAAGGTGCACTCTCCGTCGCGGTTGATGGTTTAACTATCGCGATGGCAGTCTGCTCGCCTTGATGGCCAGCAAGCGAATGAGAGTTGCTACCTGAGCGTTTGAGGTTTTAACCACGCAGAAGGTGCACTCTCCGTCGCTGCTGGTTTAACTCCCGCGATGGCAGTCTTCTCGCCTTGATGGCCAGCAAGCGAATGAGAGTTGCTACCTGAGCGCTTGAGATTTTAGCCACACAGAAGGTGCACTTTCCGTCGCTGCTGGTTGAAGGTTTATCTCCCACGACGTCTGCTACCATCGAACGCACGAAAAGAAATGATCGATTTGCACCACTGTTCCCCTTTTATACGCATTCAGTTGAAGATATGTGCCTGACTACCTCAAAATCGTCGTCCTGACCCGAAAAACCCAAGCGAAAGTAAAGAGTTTTCCGGATAATTTTGAAATTTTAAGAAAACTTAATTTTTGAGTTGTTTGTGATTATCTCACACTGTTCAAAATATTATCATAAATTTCAGATCATATTTTTGATGAAATGGTGAAAGAATTATGTTGCTACCATTAATACAAGTCGAGATATTCACGATTAAGTTCTGCCCATTCTTCCATATGGATAATTTTGAAAAGGCACCCCATAGTAAAGTAAGTCGTATTCACGACAAAAAATTCTTCGCTAAATCTTCTGGTAATAGTTTTGAAAATATAAGTAATATGAGAAAGGCATCATTACACCACTAGCTGTATTAAAACAGGTTTTTCAGTTTCCGACCACTGTGTACCAGTGAGATTGTTTCATATTATTTTTCATTTATTTATTTATTCTAAATTATAACACAGTGTTTTCTATACTCAAACAAGTGTGAAAGATGTTCCTGGGTTGCAACTTTAATTCATTATCTAATCATTGTATAAATACTTGTTTACAAATTAATGGTCACATCGAGATTTTGAGCTTTGCACAGTCTTGTCTATTGAAGTTGAATGATTGCAGAGTGATGTTGGAGGTTCACTTGTTGGCAACAGAGAAAGTTGCATCATCCCTATTCCAACACGGCATAAAATAAGCGAGTTACATGAGCAGAATTTCATCAGTCAAATGAAATGCTTCATTTCAGCACCTAGCGTCAGAAAACTGAAAATGTTTGCTCTTGATTTGGGGTTCACTTTCACTTAGGAAAAGGATCAGAATACGCACTCAGACAGGATCGTTTCCAAATGCTGAGCGCTAGGCCTTTTCAGACAGCACGATGTAGGAGGTAAACAAGCTGCGTAAAATAAGCAGGCAGAAAATTATGTAAACCAGATGCGCGCGTATGCATAGCTAGGGACGCGGGCGAACCGCCAGAACTCCCGGTGTGGTATGAAAAGAGAAAACAGCAATACGTTGCGCAACATTCTCATTCAATGCAACACTTTTTTTATTATTAATAGTTTCAAATAATTGTTAATAAATCCAACTATGTTCAGTGAGCATCGTGTACGTATCCTCGCATGTAGTGAGTATCACATTTATTTCTTCAAGTTCGGCACTGTCGCAAATTGTTCTTTGGCTCTAGTCTGGAGCAAATCAAGACTTGCTGATTTTAGTGTTATATGAACTTGGGATCAAACGCATTTTCTTACCTCTGTCTACTGAAATAGGTTGGGTTTAGGCCAAAGCCTTTTCCTCGTTTGGTTGGACTCTGGCCGGAAAACCGACCACAATCGACTAAAACGCGCTCATAATCGCGTGTCACAAGCTAGCATTAGTGGAGAGGCTGGTAACACTAGTCAAGATTTAGCTACAGTTGATTCGAAGATGCCTCTTGTATAAGTTCCGAACTGTCGATTAAATCACAAAGCTGAGCTAATCTGCTAGCAGTTAGAGCTTGGTGCGTTGAATTAGCACACCAAGATATAATTTCTGGACTGAAGGATTACGCCTCAGGGAACATCGGAGGCTCCGGCGAGATACGTTACGTTAGTAAGTTAGTTTAACCAGTTGGGGCAAGTAGTAGCGAAGTTTTATTAGAGTTGTAGAAAGTATAGGAAGTGAATTCGATGAACACCATAATCACGCCGCAGTGGAAGACTTCTTAGGGTATTGAAAGAGCAGGACGAGGGTTTCATCTTTCTCTGTATGTTTTTGGAACAGCTGTTTGGTTGGTGTCCTTACAATATATATATTAATTTGTTCCTTGGTTGAACCTTGGTTGTAGCAGCTGGGAGCGGAAGTATTCAAGCATAGTCGCCAACGACTTGAGTTTAAATCTTTAATATCCAACGATTAGAATTCTTGGTTTTACGCTCATCGTAGTAAAACGATTCATAACACGGGAGGACTTTAGCTGGAGAAGAAACCCATCGCAGTGTTGATCAAGAAAGATCATAATGTCTAGTGAAGGCCCCGTACTTTCGTTATTTTTAAGATCCTTTACATGCGGGACTGATAGGAAAGGCATGCTAGCGATTATCAAGCGTGAGCACTTTCGGAAAGTCAGAACGATCCTACGGTCTTGAAACAAAGATAACAAGGATTAGTATTAGAGACGTCGCTTATTTTCTTTGACAGTGTACAAGTGGTGACGGATACTTGTATTGGCAACACAGTATCTTAAGTTATAAGCATGAGTTTGTTCGTGGAGAAAAATAACGGTAGCTGCCGTCTTTGTACGGAACCCGATGGAAGGCAACCAATGGTAAGCTGCGACGAATGTGATAGGTGTGAATAGCCTGTATTGCCGCGTAGTCCGGGCGGCGTACGTCGAGGATTGGAGGAGTGTTTTTCACAATTAGAAATAGTAATCTCTTTTTATTTGTTCTTCTTTAAACTTCTTTAATTTACTTTTATTACTTCACAATTAAGGTTCTTACACAATGCCGGCGAACTACACAATGACCGAAAAATCTTCGCAAAAAACTGTTATCTTTTCTCGTGTGTCTTGCTACCATCAGGCTATGTGCTGATAAATCCGATATTTACTTTTGATTATCACTATTCAAAAACTGCTTTCATGCTTTTCTGTCAGCCACATTTAGCGGATTCTTTTCGTATCACTATTCAAAACTATTTTCGTGCTTTTTTGTCAGCCACATTTAGCGAAGTCTTTTCTTGCAACGATATTGTACACGGAATGGTACTACTTGAAAACGATTATTAACACGAGAACGACCCTTTTCTTTTTAGCGTTAATCGCACAATGAATAATATATTTATTTGACGACCGTGACTTGTGACTCTCTGAAAACTGATTGACGAACTACTATCCGTACACTATCCGAAAACTGACTGAACTGTCTACGATTCGACGCCCGAGACTTACGGATATTTTCCGCGAACTCTCTGAAACTGACTCCCTACTCTTTCCAACTATGGGGTTTTAAACTCCTAACATTTTCTTTCGGGTGAACCACGAAGATTTTAGAACAATCTGAGCTTGCGATCATAAGTAGAAAGTTCATCCGACTTTCTCCCGAAGTTCTACCAAAATGTCGAGAGCTGCGAACCGAAACCACTGTCACTATGTCAATGGCAGTGACCGGTGCTCGTGAACAGATTTTTTTTGTTGCTGCTCGTCGCGGTCGTGAAGGCTTGCCTGAAAGGTGACGAGTTTTTCATTCACGGCTGGGTTGCTATTCTTGCAATGCTGCAAGTTCAATGAAATTCATTGAAAGACTTTGGTGAGGGCGCTGCATGCCCTCTTACTTACGGAGCTTGATGTTAGCAGAAGGGCTATCATCAAGGCGATTGCGTTGGTTTACAATAATAGGTTCGTAGTTGGGCCACAAAATTATTGTCTTCACAATTACGGATGCCTAATTTGTTTTAAAAAAACCTTCCTTTTTTCATTTTTCTAACGTGAATTACTTTCCCTAACCTTACGCTGGTCCTTGTGTGTGTGTTCTCCTTTGACGCCATCCTGTTCCATAGTATGCTTCTATCGTTGCTATATCTGTGGGGTGATCGAACGGTTACTAGTCTCGGACTCTGGGTACCGTATCGTTTTTCATTCCTAATAGCTCGTTGGCTTCTCGTTGATTAGTCATATATTAGTATTCTGTATTGTCGCTTCTCATCAAGACTTCTCGTTGATTGGTCATGTATTGGCATTTTGTATTCTTGTTTCTCATCAAGGCTTCTCGTTGATTAGTCACTCGCTTCATTTAGTATAGTTTAGAATTAATCGTTGTCTCATTTGAGTTTTGGGCGTCATCGTTCTGCAAGAGGTGATGAAACGCTCGATCTCAAGCTCATAATTGGGTAAAATGTGTTGAGGCTCCTAGCGGTTTTTCATGTATTTCATTTGATTTCGTGGTTGTTTTCTTCCTAGTGTTTTTTTTTTGTTTTCCACGTATTAGTAAACTTTGATTTTCATATGTTTGTTTATGGTATTCAGTTGAGCTTGGCGTTGCTCACTGATCTAAATATGGGGTAGCAATTTGTAACGTTGTGGTATACCCACGCAAGTCATTTTTAACTGTGTTGACTGCGTTTACTTCCTTCTTGTTTTGTTATCAGTTGTACTTGTCGATGTAACAATTTGTAGCGTTGCCATTACTTCAATTTGATATCACGTCTTCCATATTAAGCTTTCGTAAATTATCTGCCTCGATTTATTTATGATTGTGGGCCTCTAATGTAATCTATTTGCTATTCTATGAGTGTTATTATTGTTATTATTATTATATACGTATTTTTCCATAATTGCATTGTGCATCATATTCTTTTTCCACTGTCATATCGTTGTGCATCGTTTTTTGTTTGTTTTCGTTATCATACATGTTCTTTCTATTAGTTGAATCTATGTTTTTTTAACTTTAATGCATTTAAGTGTATCTGTCGATATATTTATTCGTCTATATGTTATCTCGACTGAATTTCCTTTAACAGAGAGGTTTTCATATTCGTGTATTTTAGATGCAGGCCGACTATATGTCTTTGTTTGTGGAAAGAAAATTGTTATTGGACTTGCGACATGCGAATGCTTGTTGCAAGTTATTAATTTCAATGATGTATATGCCATCTTTCCTAAACTGTCCCACAATTAGCTTCTATCCCGTATTAATTTTAATGGTGCCTTACTATCCTCGCCCCCATAGCTTCAGAAGTCGCCCTTCCGTTCTTTTACTGGAATCGCTTCTGAACTGGTCGGTTGTCTAGTATCCATGCCGCAGCTCCTCTTCCCGACTACCCGAGCTGGTTCTTCTGGCGTGTATTCCTGTTCTCCTGTCTTCCTGTCTAAAATAGACTTAAATATGAATTTTAATATTTTCCCAATAATAACAGTAACCTATAAAGTAACTTAGATTCTAATTCCGTGCGGAATGTGTTGTCCTCAATTAAAAAAAAATTTCTCATCTTACTATGCTTAGATCATCCACGTGCTGCTTTTTGGTGCTCGTTTTGTTTCCGAACTATTCCCTTTATGCTGCCAATTCCTATCTCTCTGTTTCTTGAGTATTCCAATATTATTAGTTTCTTAGTGACAGAGTTTTCATATATGTATATATTTTTTTAATCCCCCATGAATTCTTTGGTATATAATATTTCAATTATTTACTGTATCTTTATTTCACTGTGTTTTCATAACTTTTATATGTCCATATTGTCGTATCTGTATTTTATTGACATCTTAATTTGAGTGCGTAATTTGCACTATAAAATCATCAATTCATTCATATAGTACGCATATATTTTGTTATCATTCTAGGGTCGCGATCCCCTTGTCCACACACACTTAATGCATACATTAGATATAAATTATGTACTGGCCAGCGTCGTTTTGATAGTCTGGTCGCTTGTGTCTTATCTTTTTCTTGTCCATCCGTTCTTCGTAATTAGTGTCATATCTCAACCCTATTTTATTTAGTTTTTGTTCGAAGTATTCTTTTAGTGTCTCTTCAGCGTTAGTTTTATGTTATTTAATGATAAATCATCTCTTTTCACCATAGAACGTTTCCCTATTCATAACATTATTTCCGCATTCTATGCCAATTTGTTTACCTCTCTTGTGTAATGTACTCTTCTTTTTTTTCTAAACGCATTGTAACTTTTCCCCAGTTCATTTTAATTTGTAGCATTATAGCTTCCTCCCAAGAACACATTTTTTTTAAAATTTATTCCTTATTGATGCTCGTACTTTTTACCCAATGACATCGTAAAACATGTGTATTGCATTCTTAACAGTTGTTAATATCCTTTTGTTTGCACTTATTCTTTCTCATGTTATACTTAATTCATTTTGACTTACTGTTTCTTGTATTTATTCCACTGTTATTTATCCCTTCTTGGTAATTTTTTCATACTTTCACCTTATTCAGTGTTTTTCTTACACTTGGGTTTTAAATTTTTCGTCGAATTTTCATGTCAACGTATCATTGTATGATGTTTATTGTTAATTTCCGTTATAACTGTATCAGGAGTTTCCCTTATATTAACTTACTCCTCTTTTTAATATTATTTCTTTTTATTTAGTTTTCCGATGAAACTCTTAATATAATATGTTCATTTTCGTGTATTACTTTGTATACATTTTGAATCGCTTTATAACTTTTCTAATGTCTCTTTATATTTTTTTAATTATCTTGATGTTCGGTGCAAAAATTCAGTTCCTCAATCCGTATACTTTTTCAATCGGTTATTGTGAACCCTTTCTACCTATTCCCATTTTTAATAGTTGTTGTTTGTTCGCTAGGGAGAGCGACTACTTCATATTGTCCTCTCCAAAGTGATTGTAATTTTTGTCCTGTGCATGTGGGATTGGCTTTTACTAGCACTAAGTTATAATGCAATTCGTTGCGCTTTTGTTTAGACATAATTAGATTTTCCCGAGCTTGATGATGAAGTCTTTTAAATGTAGATCGCATTTCATTGACGTAGTCCTCATAGTAAAGACCATCATTGTCGTATTTGTAAACGGAGTTTGGAATGTTCACCCGTCTTCCGTATAGTAATTCAAACGGTGTATCACCCGTTGAGGAATTTACTGTTGTACTATATTCGAAAGTGAAGAATGGAAGTATTGTCGTAGATAGGTTTTCAATTCCCTTTTCGATCGTTCCACCAGGTTTGCTTGTGGATGATATGTACTAGTAGTAATCTTTTTAATTTTTAAAATTTTACATGCATTTTTCATAAGAGAACTAACAAAGTTGGTTCCATTAACGATTACTAATTCGGCGGGTGTCCCATATTTACATATATAATTATTTACGAAAGTTTGCGCGACTGGCACTCTCTTGATTTTCCTTCGGTGCTACAATTAAATATCTAGTCAGATCGTCTTGCATAACAAGTCCGTATCTGTTACCCCATTCTGACTCAGATAATACTACTGTGTCCATTTACAATGTCTCGAATGGTTCGGACGATGTCGTAGTAATTTTCATTGGAATTCTGTTTGAAATGTTAGTGTGAAAATTTTATCAAATTTCTCGGCAATAAATCTCAACACATTTGCCTCAGGGGTTTTTCGCATGTTTCGAAAAGAAATAATTTGAATGTTCTTTGCATATTTCATATCTTCAGGGCAGTTAGTGAATGCATTCACTAACCCATCTATTAGAATTCTTGTGTCGGTTATTAATCTACTCGAGCCGCTTAGAACCAATCCCCATATTTTACGATCTGGAATTGAAAATAATCTTCCATTCAGATAGTCCTTCAAACCGTGTGGTAGGTCCACCAGCTCGGATAATTCTTTAAACGCTGGTCTGCTGTTTACTACTATGAAAGTACCGTCAAATTCGCTTCCACTAGCTTATGTTTTGAAAATTTCAGTAGATCAAATTTGATGACATTATTATTCATGCTTATTTCGTATTCTTCGAAATACGAGAGTGCTCCCAAATCTTCCTTTTCGTCTCATCCAAAGTCTGTTTTCTAATCCGTCCCTGTGCGGATTAAACTCTGATTTTTGTTTGTTTTGAAATAGCGTAAATCGTCCAGATTCATCTGTGAGCTGTCTGGCGGGGGCTGTTTTACCTTCCACGTTCTTCCGCTTTGCAAGTTCATTTTTTTCTGCTTGCTGCTGTTGACGCTCTTGTTGTCTAGTGACTATTGGAATAGGGTGTAAGGAGTCGGCCTGCTCGGGCAGTCTAGAAAAAGTCTGCCACAACATTGTCTTTGCCTTGTTTATAGTGAATGTTCATTTCCAACCTTGTAGTTTCAGACGTAGACACGTTAGTGTAGGCGAAGTTTCTTTTAAATGCCATATTGAAATCAACGGTCTATGATCCGTGTATACCTTATGATCAAAAAAGAACCGGAATTTTCATTTTAAAATTCCCGCGCTTGTTCAATCGGTAAACTTTTATTCTCTCAACGTTGGCAACATTTTGTCGTGAATACGACTTACTTTACTATGAAGCGCCTTTTCAAAATTTACCCTCTGAGAGAGTGATGAGTTTTTGATCGTGAATATCTCCTGTTATATTTAACGAATCAACATAATTCTTGCTACATGCCATCGGAAATACGATCACAATTTTATGATAAAACTTTCAGTTGTGTGACATATTCTTAAATAGTTCACAATTAAACTTTTCTGAAATGTTTGGTATAAACGAGTATCAAAGAAGATAATTCATAAGGCGCGTTTGCCTTTCTCGTATTTTGAAAGCTCATAGCCCAGTGATCTGTAGAAGGATTTATATAATCTAACTACCAATAGAATCGAAAATCTTCAACTTGAACGTGTATTACAACAATATTGAAGTTTTTCAATAGTACACTATTGAAAAACCTGTTTGATTTAACCCATGAAAGCACCAGCCAATCAGAACGCGAGATGTCTGTATATGAATATAAAAGTTGAATGGTTCATTTTTCCTACCATTTGCTGAGCAACTCTTCCCGAAACAAGACACACGACAGCAACATCGAGGACCTGTCGTCTCATTGTTTCCCGATATGAATGCACGAGACACCGTCAGCACAATGACACCGAAAAAGGCAGCCAAAAAGTCCAGCAAGGCCCATTGCCGAAACAAGACACACACGAGAACCATCTCAGATCTCAATATTTCCTACCAAAAGATTCATCAAGATGGGAGTTAAAATAATTTGCACCGTCACTAACACATTCAATTACGAACGGCAATGCGAAAACGAAAGTGATGATTTTGAACACATTATTATACTAGTTTACAAATATGCAGATGGCGAGGGATGATTTTCGTTTTCGTTGTCATGGGCAGCGTTACCGGCCAATTCCAACACTTCGGCAACCAAGTACTCCATCACTGCCGCCAGATAGACCGATGCACCAGCACTGACACGCTCGGCGTAGTTCCCCTTCCGAGGCAAACGATGGATTCTGCCGCCAACTGGGCACTTCAGACCAGCACGGTTTGAGCGGGACTTTGCCTTGCACTTAACTGTTCCTCCACAATATGCTGTTAACAGCTCGACGACCAATTCAGTATTACTGGCTGCCGCTCTGCTAACTCTCTCTTTTATATCGTTTCACTGTTTCCCGTTCTGCGTATAGGAAAGGAATTCTAACAAAGGGGAAGTCCGTCCACCGCTACCACTAGCACGTATAAAAGGAAATGTGATGTGAGAAATAGCGTCATTTAAGTTAAAGCAGCTACTCTGAACGTACGAGACACCGTCAGCACGATGGCACCGAAAAGATGGCAGATTTGTACCGTCACTAACTCATTCAAGTACGAACGGCAATGCGAAAGCGAATGTTGAACACATCTTTATACTAGTATGGGGTCGTGTGAAAATATGCCTTGCGAAACAGGGTTGCCATATATACAGATTAATCTGTATTATTATTATTATTATTATTATTATTGTTATTATTATTATCATTATTATTATTATTATTATCATTATTATTATTATTATTATTAGAATCACTCTTGCATACCGATTATCGTAGATACATTTCAGACCAGGCCATTGCAATTGTCTCGTACTGAAATTTCGAGAAGAATCAGATATCTTCGAACTTCATAGCTTCAATAAAAATAAACTACAAATTTGTCGTACCTAGCTTCCTATATATGCAAATTAAAAAGGAATTGTTTCAAGTTTGGAATATATAGTTGTAGAATAGTAGCTGTTTAATGTAACTAATCTGTACTTTAATGTAGGAGTATCGCTTCAAATTCTATTAGTGAAAAAGAGGAAAGCTTGCACAATTCATACAATCAATCAACTAACTGATATTCGGAAAAGTGATGGGAGCGTGTCAGTTTTTTCGTATTCACGACATCCAGTTATGTCTCTGACATTACTCACGCGCCTTTTTATACACATTCTGTCAAATTTTGACGCATATCGTACGATTAGATTTTATTTGGCGTCTATACAAAGAAGTTGAAAAATTTTCGTGCGGCGATTTTTATAATGGATGAAAATTTAGAACAACATGCGTGCATCAAATTTTGTGTCGCAAATGGATTTAAGTGTTCCGAAACGTTGAAAATGTTAGAAAAGGCCTTTGGTGAATCGTGTCTAGGAAAAACACAGGCATACGAGTGGTATAAACGCTTCAAAGGTGGTCGTACAAACGTTCTTCTCATACCGCGTGCAATAAATACAGTTTCTCTGTTTTGTGCTGTGTTAAACTCGTGTCCGGGTAGTTCATTCTTCCGAAATCCGTACGCTCGTGTCCGCTTGCTCGTCCACCCACAGGTTCTGGGCCCAGATGAAATTTCGGATAGTGTAAATAGTATGAAATAGTTTATATAAATTGCTGGTTAAAATTTCACATCGCGAGTTATTTATTTCGTTCATTGCAAGATGGCGGAGTGGTATGTAATCGTCGACGTGAAACCGGATCCGGTGACAGCTGCCTGGAATAAGGATGAACAAAAAGCCCGTGCTACTATTGGTTTGTACATAGAAGACAGCCAGTTAAGTCTAGTGAAAAGCGCAAAAACCGCGAAAGATTTTTGGGATCTGCTACGCGCGTACCATGAAAAGACCACTATGACTTCTTGTATTTCTTCGTTGAAGAAATTGTGCTCGTTAAACTCGTGTGAAAGTGGTGATATGGAGAAACATCTCCTGGAAATCGAAGAGCTGTATGATAGACTATCGTTAACTGGTCAAGATTTAGATGAATCTTTACGAATCGTCATGATTCTTCGTAGTTTACCGGACTCTTACAGTGTGTTAGCTTTAGAGAATCGACCGGATGTTGACTTGACTATGGAGCTAGTGAAGTCAAAGCTGCTCGATGAATATGAGCGCCGAAAGGAGAAGAATTGTGTTTCGAAGAGTGATGTCAGTGCAATGAAATGTTTAACGAGGCACGGTAAACAAAATGGTTCAATGTATGATCGAAAGTGTTTCCACTGTGGAAAAATAGGTCACTTGCGGCAAGATTGCCGATTGCTCACAAAGCAGAAGAAAAGTGACGAAGTAAAGAAGAAACCCGTTGAAAAACCAAGTGCTAAGTAAGCAAAGAACAGTTCCAGTGGTATGTGTTTTCTTGCCGGATGTGCTCCACGCGGGTCGTGGTTTATTGACAGTGGTGACTGTTGTCACATGACTTGTGACGAAAGTTTTTTCTCGAAGTTGAAGAAAGAAGTCGGTCCGAATGTTTATCTTGCCGATGGGAAAGTTGCACAAACAGCAGGTTTTGGCGATGGAACTTTGCTTGGCGTGAATGGTGATGGTGAATTAATCGAAGTAAATCTTACTGATGTTTTTTACGTTCCATCGTTGACAAGTGGTCTTGTGTCGGTCGATAAGTTGACAGCAAAAGGTTTTACTGCCGTTTTCAAGGAAAGCGGATGTGAAATTCGTGACGCTACAGGCTCATTGGCGGTAGTCGTTTCTGACATAGGCATCCTAATGCAATCAAAAGGATTTGTGATGAAAAATTGGGCATCGGTATACATGTTATCGATTGTGGCATACATACGTGAGTGTTGCGAGCCACGTTTAGAAGGGAAACTAGCGAGGAACCCAATTCCTAAAACAGCGGGGAGAACGTCGTCGCATGTTCTAGATCTGATTTATACTGACTTGTGTGGACCAATGCGGGTTGCGACAACTGGTGATACACGATTTTTAATGACAATGATTGATGATTACAGCCGTTTTAGCGTTGTTTATCTGCTGGAAAAGAAATCAGATGCGGTGCAGAAAGTCATAGAGTACGTTCGGTATGTTGAGAATCTATTTAATCGAAATCCGCGTATCATTCGCTCTGATGGTGGAGGCGAGTACGTGAATAAATACATCCAAGTTTTCTTTGCTAAAGAAGGCATTAAAGCACAGTACACCACAGCGTATACACCACAACAAAACGGTGTAGCCGAACGGAAGAATCGATCTCTGCAGGAAATGGCAACGACAATGCTTCTAGATGCAGATCTACACAAGCGGTACTGGGGCGAAGCAGTCATGACAGCAGCATATTTGCAAAATCAAATGCCTTTGTGATCCATTAACAAAACTCCGTACGAAAAATGGTACGGTAGAAAGCCGGTACTCAATCATTTGAGAGTATACGGTTGTCCAGCGTACGTACACATTCCAGATGTTAAACGTGGAAAGTTTGACAGGAAAGCCCTAAAGTTATGGTTTATCGGATACTCTGAAGTTCACAAGGGTTACCGATTTGTTGATACATCAACTGACAAAGTTACCATCAGCCGAGATGCAAGATTTTTAGAAATGGACAGAGGATCATCGCATAGGAAAGATTTGAAGTTACTGAACGGTGATACTTCTTCAAGTAATTGGATTGAGTGGTCAATTTCGGTAGTAAACACAAAGCAGCAGATGATGGAAGATAATGTGCCCGATACTGACGAAGAAAATAAAGAACCAGTGAGTGATGAGAGTGAAAAAGAAGATTACTTTGACGTGAACGATCATGATCCATAAAAAGACCCTCTTTTTGTGAAAGAGTGTGCCAGTTGTACTACGTAACCGCGCGGCGAGTTTCTTTCAATGAAACGAAGTGTTTTCTTCTAACCCGTAAACTTCACTTATATTTACTTCTTTTTTTGTCGTGAATACGACTTTACTATGGGGCCCCTTTTCAAAATTTACCCTCTGAGAGAGTGATAAGCTTTTGATCGTGAATATCTCTTGTTGTATCTAACGAATCAACATAATTTTTGCTACATGCCATCGAAAATATGATCACAATTTTATGATAAAATTTTCAGCTGTGTGACATAATCTCAAATAATTCAAATTAAACTTTTCTGAAATGTTTGGTATAAACGAGTATCAAAGAAGATAATTCATGAGGCGTTTTTGCCTTTCTCGTATTTTGAAAGCTCATAGCTCTTCTGAAAGGAAGGAATGAATCCCGGACAGCATCCTGATAGTTTCTTTCAATGAAATGCCTAATTTGAAATGAAATAATCGAAATTTAAATTCTATATGCTGCTATTTTTATAGCCGTTAGGACCACCCATTAGTGAAAAAGCTACAAAGGAAATCACGTAAAAAGAAACCTCTTAACAAAAATTGGATCAGTTTGGATTCTATCGCCTTTGCGAGCAGATGTATTGTGTGTCGTTTGCTAAGCTACACTGAGAAAACTGAACGTACGAGATTCATAACTTGTTTCGTATGAACGGTTTTTTTATGAGCTCAAATCTGTTTTATACGATATATATATAACTATCAGAAAACTGTGATTCGAATTTCATACGACGTTCTAGCAACAATTATAATAAGACATAGTGTAAAATTTACTGTCTGTGGCACGTATGATTTCGAAAAACTTGTTTGTAAAATGCGTATGACTTAGAAATAAAATTTATATTACACACCAGTGAAAACTATAATAACTAAACCGATGATATTCATAACACGTTTCGTATGAACGATATTTATTCATCTCTTTTTATTTTCAAAGGAAATATAAGTATGTTCATGTGTTACTTAAAACTATGATTCAAATTTCATACGAAGCCATAGTGAACATAATGAAAAGTGTCGTGTGAATTTTATTGTATGAAACTACCATCGACTGGTTTACGAAATGCTTGCAATTTTGTTATGGATATTATACGAAACGCTAATGGACATAATAAGCAATTCTTGCGTGAAAAAAAACATACGTTCTTTATTTGAAAACAAAAATGACACATTACATTACATTCAGATCTTGAGGTTCCTGCAGATGCGTTGTTTGTTTTTGCAGGTAATTAGATATCAATATTCAAAAATTAAAAAATATCTTCATCATGTATTAAATAGAGTGTGGTGTACATACAGTTTCGTTGGTAACCTGGCCACGAGAACAAATTGAACGAGTGCTGTTGTAACCGTCAAGCGACGCCAGTGACATGAGTATGGCGGCGGTGAGTTTAGTAACCAAATATTTACTTACACCAACCAGATCTTTAGCTCCCGTAGACGGGGTTCGAATATCGGCTACTTTTCTGAAACATTGGATCGATCGCGAGACTGAGCCGAATGGTTTAAGTCCGACAAAAGCTAACCAATCAGGGCAGGACACGTCCGGAACTTTATGAGATCACGCGATATCTACCGAACCCGAAAGAGGTTCTCGGATCCGTGAGAGCAAAGCCAAAAACACTTGATCGTTATACCACTCGACAGTGCAGACGGTGATAAAAGAATAAATGTGGCAAACGTAGGCAATCCAGTAGTGGCCAGAAAAAGGCAAACGATAATTTATTCAGAAAAGTGAGTTTCATTACACAGCAAGCCTTATGTAACATACATAATATAATTGTATACGTTTAGGACAATAGTCACTAGATAAAATAGCGTAAACCAGAATTGTACTAGGCGACATAGTTTGAATACAGGTAAATGAATAGTTGAACCTGGCTCATGAAAAGTGCTAAAGAAAGGTCTATTTCCGCCTGAAGAACATTCAGGTGAAGGTTTAAATTTTCCGCTAGAAAAACTGCTGATTGATCAAGGAGCAGGGATACCTAACGCTAACTAGCCTACGAAAGGGTCCACGATACCGCCATGCTCCGAAACGGCAGCCATAACGCCATCGGTCGTTCCGCCATCGTGGATTGATATCAGTCTAGTCACATCGTTCTCGTTCAGTATCCCGTGAGTCCAGTCTACACGGCTGACCCGATAGTCACGTAGTTTCATCTCACCGTCCGAGAACATCATCTGCACGTGCACCACTCATACCAACTGGTATCTTCGTTTCCTATGCAAGCTTCCTCGGTGACGACCGAGTCGAGGCTCTGAAACGCTCCGGAAGGCGCCGCGACTTCGAAGCAGAAAGCAGTCAGTGATATCGACACCGGAATATAAAGGTCAGATCATTCAGTTCACCTCTTAGAATAAGATACCTGTAGAGCAGAGTTAAGCCAATGAATATAAATTGTAAACTGCCGATATAGTTTTCACTTACCGTATAGTTGTTTTGGTGGAGGTTCAAGAGCTTTTGGATTCGTTTCTCGATTTCTTTTCCTTTAGTTGGAGTTGGTTCAGGTAGTTCGTACCTGACCTGCCCTGAGAAAGTTAGCCGGGCCGGTAAAACACGCTCCTTCGTCGTACAGGATCCCCTGTACTGGCGCTTAAGCGAAGGAGTTCAGAAGGGTAGTTTACAGGAAATAGTTGAAGGATCGGGTGTCTAGTATAGTTGGAGATATTCTCTACCATGTCCGAAGCCACATCTTCTGGCAACTAAACTTTACTGTTACATTTGGCGACCAACTACTGGAATGAAAACGATAGCATTATTTTTGGATCAATCAGTGTACATATCGATACCGAAAATCACCAAAAAGCACTTTAATTTCTAATTTTAAATCTTCTTTATAATTTACTACTTATCTGAAATTCTATCATATATCAAACTAACACATGTAGGGAAATCCAGACTAAGATAACATGGATTTATAAAAAAAAAACTTCCTTCAAAACACTTTTAAAATGTATGATTACAAAGCGGATGATTTAGAGGAAGAAGAGTTGATTTACTAATTAACCTTAAGAGGCGAGTCAGTTGAACCGGGAACTCCCGTAGTCCATCTAAAAAGATCATTGCGTAATTGGTTAAAACAAGATAGGGCGTACGGAACATTATACACAACAAATCTACCTATTGAAATGGAAGAAGAAACTATTCAGTTAAAACTGGCAGAAATCAGCACTGCACTAATTCTAGAAAACAATTACAAAATGCGCTCACGGCTAATTCACTTCAAAAACCGCATACTTAGAGCTAATGCAAGAAATTTAAATACGAAACAGTAATTATTAGGAGATGTTCATAACCTTCTGAACCAATATTTTCCCGACCAAACGGTACCCGCGAACCGAAACAATTCAAAAGAAACTCAAATTCCTAGCATTGTTCACGGAAACAATCTCACAAGAACGGCCCATAACGAAGAAATATGTGTCTCCGCCCCTCCAAACATAGAATCGAATAGTACGATGCCCCGAAATTTGTTCGGCTATAGTCTAAATTCAAGAAGTGTTGCAATCTACGATCAATCAAGATTAAATAAACCCATTACGATAGGTACACATAGAACAAATTGTCCTCCGTTAACATCAAATCAAAATCAATGTACCCGCTTGCCGGAATTCGAATTTCGTACGTAGGAATGACCACTTTCGAACGACGCAACGTGTAGATAGCCAGACAAGTTCACCAATCAATATACGATCCATCACGGAAGCATTGAACGAAATGCAATTCTCAAGGATGTCTAACAGTGAAGTACCAGTAGTTTCCCATCCGGCAGATGAACAGAACACTGGGGCTAATGAAACCCGCTACAATTTAAATTCTGAATTGAAATCCTATATTCGTTCAGTAATAAGAGAATCAATATTCGAATATATAGGTGAAATGGATCGCATGGGTACGCCGACATTACCACCGCGACGCACTTCATTAAACGACGCGCGTCATGGCAATCTATCACAACCGATAAATAGTATACCAACGATCAATCATTCCGGAAATAGAAGTTTTCCTTTTCTAAATAGTCATCTGGACAACTCCATCCAGCTGCCACACAACCCATGGCAAGACAAGACCGTTCTTCAAATACACATTTTCTGAAAACGAAACTAGAAAAATGGCAAATCCAATTTAGCGGTGAGCCAGGAAATAAATCATTATCAGTAGGAGATTTCGTTCGGCAAATTAAAATTTTATCTCGAGCAAATCAGGTTTCAGACGAACAATTACTTCAGCAGTCCTATCCATTTTTTACAGGCGAGGCCAGAAAATGGTTTTTTACATATTGGGAGAAATTCGTAACATGGGATTATCTGGTCCACCACCTAAAACTGAACTATGAGCACCCAAATAAAGATAAAACTGTAGAAGAGGCGATTAGGGAACGTAAACAGAAAGGAAATGAAAGATTTAGTGCATATCTGGTTGATATAGAAAGGCTTTTCCAAGGGTTATCATATCAAATCGAGGAAAGGCAAAAATTACAACTTATGTATGAAAACATGAAGTTATCCTACAAGAGACGATTGTCATTAACACCCGTTTATTCGCTAGCGCAACTAACGGTATATTGTTATAATTTCGATAGTCTTGAGCCAAGCCTTTTCACTCCCACCAATCAAAGACCGAATACTATAAACCAGATAGAAGATTCAGAATACGAGATCGTAAACAGTTCCGATGAAGAAGTAAACGCGCTCTATAAAAACAAAAACTATATAAAAAAAATTAAACACTCAAGAATCCCAAAAAGAAGACTTACCAAAAGATAAATCGGACCAGCTTCCTTCTAGCTCATGTTGGAATTGCAAAAAAAAAAATGGCCATTGGTATCCAAATTGCCCCGAGCCGCGATCAGTTTTCTGTTATGTAAGCGGGGAACCCTCATACACCGCGCGAACATGTCTAAATAAACATAGTTCACGGTCTGATCTTCCAAAAAACTAGAAAATGGGGCGGCTCAGAAACCACAGTTGCCGTCCCCCCAAAATTTCAATTATTTCAATCGCGTTTTCCAAATAAATACGAGTCCGGCGCGATGTCCTCATGCCACAGTAAATATTCTCGGACAGAAGATAACCGGGCTTCTGGATTCAGGAGCCAGTATAACAGTCACTAGCGCAGTCGCGTTATTAAATCGACTAAACCTAAAAATAAATAAAAATCAACTACGAGTCCACACAGCAAACGGTTCGCCTCTTACTTGTATCGGTTTCGCGTACATACCCTACACCTTCAACGGAAGAACGAAGGTTATCCCAACGGCTGTAATACCGGAAATATCTAAAGAACTTCTCCTTGGTACTGACTTCTGGAACGCATTCGGCATTCGACTCTCCGTCGCGGGTAGCGAGAACAGCGTTTCGAATCCAACAGACAATAAAGAGTGTCACGTTTCTGAATACCATATTAATAATATCTGTTGCACTCTGCAACCAGACGGTAGGTTTCATGTTCCGGAAGACCCGTTGCCAATAGACGAGAGCTTAAATATCCCTTCGGTCGAGCTTCCTTCGTACAACCTGTCCCATTTCGACGAAATAGTAACGGAACATACACTCACAGTATCTGAAAAGCAAAAATTATTTGAAGTAATAATAAAATTCCCTTTTACCAATAGTGGCAAAATTGGACGAACACAATTAATTCAGCATAGAATTGTATTGACGGAAAATTTGAAAGATATAAAGCACAAGAAAATCCCTATTTATACGGTTCACCTAAAGTAGAGAAAGAGGTAGATAAAGAAATTGAACGTCTTAAAAACCTTGATTTAATTGAAGAATGTGAAAGTGATATTATAAATCCACTTTTGCCGGTGAAGAAGGGAGAAAACAATTGGCGATTGTGCTTAGACGCAAGGCGTTTGAATTCAATGACAAAGCGCGATGAATACCCGTTCCCTAATATGAGTCAAATACTTAACCGCATCCAAAAGTCAAAATTTTTACAACCATTCATCTGAAAGATGCCTACCACCAGGTGCTTCTTCATCCCGAATCGCGCTATTTAACGGCCTTTCGAACGACTAAGGGTTTGTTTCGATATAAAACAATGCCCTTCGGACTCTTAAACAGTGGTGCGACTCTAACCGGACTAATGGTGAAGGTAATTGGCCACGATTAAAGTCCAAAAGTGTGGGTATACCTGGACGATATAATAATTACGTCAAACACTTTAGAAGAACATTTCGGGCTACTGCAGATGGTAGCCGATCGCTTGCTTAACTATCAGCGTCGAAAAATCTAAATTTTGTCAAAAATCAGTGCGTTACCTCGGTTTTGTTTGTTTGTACCAAAAAACATCAAAGATATTCGGAGATTGTTAGGTTTAGCAGGTTTCTATCAGCGATTTATAGGAAACTATAGTTCCGTCCTGTCTCCAATATCAGATTTATTAAAAAAAAAAGTAAACGAAAATTTCAGTGAACGGAAGACGCAGACCGAGCTCTAATCGCATTAAAATCAGCATTGACATCTCCTCCCATACTTGCAAATCCAAACTTTAACGAACCATTCGTTATAGAGACAGACAGTTCCGATCTGGCTGTTGGAGCGGTTCTAACCCAAAATATAGAGGGACAGCGTCGATGCATTGCATACATTTCAAAAAAGTTATCTTCAACACAAAAAGGATATGGAGCTACAGAGCGAGAATGTTTAGGGGTGTTGATGGCAATAGATCATTTTCGCCCGTTCATCGAAGGCGCACATTTTACAATAATGACAGACGCAATGAGTCTGACATTCCTGAAAACCATGTCCATAAACAGTAAGTCTCCCAGAATCGCGCGATGGGCAATGAAAATCCAAGATTTAGATATTGATTTCGTGTACAAAAAAGGAAAAAAACGTAACCGCGGATGCCTTTTCGCGGTCTTTAAATCATATTAAAACGAGCGTAGCAGACATCCCTTACGAAGAACTCCGAGAGGGGATTAAAAAGAATCCACAAAAACAGATTTTAAAGTAGTCGATCAGAAAATTACAAATTCATCACGAATGCCGGTAAATGTGATGACCCATCGTTTCGATGGAAATACATACCAACTGCCGCGGAAAAAACAACGATAATTCAAGAAATCCATAATCAGGCGCATCTAGGTTTTGAAAAAACTCTGAGCGTTGCGCAACAGAAATATTTCTGGCCTCGAATGAGTTCAGATATTCTGCGATTCTGCAGGAACTGTCTCACATGTAAACGATCTAAAACGGATAATGTTAACCCGAATCATCCCTGTGGCAAAGAGAAAATCTGTCACAGACCTTGGGAAATGATATCGATCGATTTCTTAGGTCCATATCCGCGTTCTAATTCCGGTAACACCTATGCACTTGTAGTCACAGATTTATTTTCAAAATTTGCACTAATTCATGTTATGAAACAAGCTACGACAACGACGGTCATCAAATTTCTCGAAAATAATGTGTTTCTGTTGTTCGGTGTACCAAGCATATTAATCTCTGATAACGGTCTACCATTTCTTTCCCGGGCGTTTAAACATTTCTTAGAGAGATATAACGTACAGCACTGGAACCTCGCCGTCTATAGACCAAATCCAAATCCGACAGAAAGGGTAAACCGGGTTATTGTGACAGCAATAAGGTGTTCATTAGATGGGAAAACCCAAAAAGATTGGGATAAGGGTATCCAATACATTGCCGCTGCTATCCGTAACAGCCTCCACGATTCTACAGGCTATTCGCCGTACTTCATAAACTTCGGCAGACACATCATTAGCTCTGGAAAAGATTATGAACATTTACAAAATAACAACTGTCATCAAACAATCACACTAAGCAATGATACCGCAAAACTTCAAGAAGCGGTTCGCTTAAACTTCCAGCGGGCTTACAAACATTACGCAGAAAACTACAACTTACGTTCCACACGCAAAATATCATTTTCAGAAGGTGAAACCGTTCTTAAGAAAAAAAAATTCCAGTCGGACAAACCGACTAACTTCAACGCAAAACTTGCTCCTAAATACAGTGAAGCTGTGGTTAAGAGACAAGTTGGCTCTAACACATACGAGCTGTGGAACAAAGGATTCCAAAAGCGTCTGGGAGTATTTCACTCATCCGTTTTGAAAAAAATATAAGTTTGCACACTACCAAACACTTTCCACACCGATTGTTCGGGTGTGCTAGAACGATGTTTTGATACTCCATAGAATCTAATCGAACTCCTTTTTCAACAAAAAGAATTACACCAGCTATGCACAGTTCTAGTCGAGATTGCTCCTGGATGGACAATGCAAAAAAAAATTCCTCGGAATCATATTTTACACATTCACTCTAAAAGACCTTCTTTTGTAAGCGAAGCACTCGTGGTAATCTTCTTAGTTTTAAGCCAAATAAAATCTTTGAGAATCACAGAATATTATAGTTTGCAGCACGTTATTTTCTTTCCAATCGTATCGCAATAGGAAATACCACAACGAGATCTGAAATATACAAAAAAAGTTAAAATCCATAATACTTACCACAACGATTAATTAATTTTCGCATAAGCTGCACTAGAGAGGCAATGCCTTTCCCGCTTAGGAAACAGTTCTGCCAAAATTCACGCATAAAACAGCCATAGTTAGACAGATATATAAGAGTTAGGTATAGATGGGCACGTTGGAGCAAATGTGTAACCGGGACTGAATGAATGATAGCATGTAATCGTTTGGGTTGTAGGGTGACAATAAGTATTATTAGGTTAAAAATATGTTAAGTTTGTTTTTCGGAGTTTCCGAAGTAAAAACATTAAGTGATACCGTTACCGATATACAGATGCATCATTTTTTTCACACATTTGTGAAGTCATCAATACCGCTTTGACATCGAAAATATTGTAGATGCTTGTGACGCAACGTCCGGTATTTTTTCAGATATATCTGAAATTAAAGTAAGTATGAATGCTTCGAAGCTTGTACGAGACGGATGAACGCGGCAACCCAAAAATATGTGAGATTTTGCCTAACTTTTATAAATCAAATTTCACTCATCAAAAAAAATTCCAGCACACCATTAACTTATGCACTAGAACAATTTATTCTTCGAGTGATACCCTTATTTATCTTATTACCAACATTAACAAATCTCTATTCTATCTATCTCTTTCTAATCATTATCTTTCTCAAATTATCGTGCTTGATGGAAATTAAATTAAAAGTATATACAAAACTACGCGTTATTACTAGGAAAAAAATTCAAATTCAAAGGTTGGTAAGAAAATTCCAATTTTCGTTGTAAATTAAAATTTTCTTATTCAAGTTAGGGGGTAATGTAACCGTCAAGCGACGTCAGTAACATGAGTATTGCGGTGGTGAGTTTAGTAACCAACTATTTACTTACACCAACCTGATCTTTAGCTCCCGAAGACGGGGTTCGAATATCGGATACTTTTCTGAAACATTGTATCGATCGTGAGACTGAGCCGAATGGTTTAAGTCAGACAAAAGCTAACCAATCAGGGCAGGACACGTCCGGCACTTTATGAGATCACGCGATATCTACCGAACCCGAAAGGGGTTCTCGAATCCGTGAGAGCAAAACCAAAATCACTTGATCGTTATGCCACTCGACAGTGCAGACGGTGATAAAAGAATAAATGTGGCAAACGTAGGCAATCCAGTAAAGTGGCCAGAAAAAGGCAAACGATAATTTATTCAGAAAAGTGAGTTTCATTACACAGCAAGCCTTATGTAACATACATAATATAATTATAAACGTTTAGGACAATAGCCACTAGATAAAATAGCGTAAACCAGAATTGTACTAGGCGACATAGTTTGAATACAGGTAAATGATTAGTTGAACCTGGCTCATGAAAAGTGCTAAAGAAAGGTCTATTTCCGCTTGAAGAACATTCAGGTGAAGGTTTAAATTTTCCGCTAGAAAAACTGCTGATTGATCAAGGAGCAGGGATACCTAACGCTAACTAGCCTACGAAATGGTCCACGATACCCCCTTGCTCCGAAACGGCAGCCATAACGCCATCGGTCGTTCCGCCATCGTGGATTGATATCAGTCTAGTCACATCGTTCTCGTTCAGTATCCCGTGAGTCCAGTCTACACGGCTGACCCGATAGTCACGTAGTTTCATCTCACCGTCCGAGAACATCATCTGCACGTGCACCACTCATACCAACTGGTATCTTCGTTTCCTATGCAAGCTTCCTCGGTGACGACCGAGTCGAGGCTCTGAAACGCTCCGGAAGGCGCCGCGACATCGAAGCAGAAAGCAGTCAGTGATATCGACACCGGAATATAAAAGTCAGATCATTCAGTTCACCTCTTAGAATAAGATACCTGTAGAGCAGAGTTAAGCCAATGAATATAAATTGTAAACTGCCGATATAGTTTTCACTTACCGTACAGTTGTTTTGGTGGAGGTTTAAGAGCTTTTGGATTCGTTTCTCGATTTCTTTTCCTTTAGTTGGAGTTGGTTCAGGTAGTTCGTACCTGACCTGCCCTAAGAAAGTTAGCCGGGCCGGTAAAACACGCTCCTTCATCGTACAGGATCCCCTGTACTGGCGCTTAAGCGAAGGAGTTCAGAAGGATAGTTTACAGGAGGGTCTATCGTTGTGCGGAAATAGTTGAAGTATCGGGTGTCTAGTATAGTTGGAGATATTCTCTACCATGTCCGAAGCCACCTCTCCTGGCAACTAAACTTTACTGTTACACTGTCTCGTGCCGAAGTCAGTTGGAAATTCGATTATTCGTTTGAAGGGAATGAAATGGATAGCTTTGTTTCGTCTTGCACTTATAAAGGCACGTTATTCAAAACAGTTCGTAATTCACAGGGTAGAATCAGAAAACCAACTGCTTGAAACGAAGAATTTATAGAGCGCAACGGAAAAGTTCTTATAACAGTTAGAAAATGGATTACTGGCGATTACAATGATCTTTTTTTATCAAAAACAGCGACTCAGTGCACATTTAATTTGATCATTGTTGGTATTGATTTCATTAATAGTTCACCATTATTCATTATTAACATTAGCAATGATTATTATTAACAAACCTGAAAATAAAACTTTAGTTTATTTGATCAAACTACTTGAAATACTTATATTTTATACATGTACTTATATTACTTATTTTAATACTAAAACTGAATTAAATGTCATTTTTTCCTACAGTAAGATTAGCTTAAAGAAACAAATGAAAGTTATTACAAATATGACAAATGGCTTCCAATAAAGAAGAATTGAAAATCAAAATGAATCATACAACCTCATGCTTGTTTACGACCATTTTATTCTGAACTTTTATATAGATGATTATGTGTTAACCATCATTCTGTATTTCGATTGAATCTGAATATCTCGATCGCATGTAAAAATATACATTCTGTGTATCAATCGAGTGTTACTTTTGTATGGAAAACTCGAACTTGATCGAAATACAGAATGCAAAATTTTACATCCGAACGAAATAATTCGATTCGATCGAAATCTAGAATAGGGGGAATACAAAATCATTTAAATAAAACTTCATAACAGAATCAAGTGGAAATCATTTTATAAAATGTTCTTATTCATTCCACTACAATAAAATGTACATAATATAATCCATACATCTTTTATACGTTGCCTTTATGAAATTCATCTTGGTAAATTGCAAAAATCTTAAGCATATAATTTATTGAAATTCATAACAGAATAGTTTGGAAGTCACTTTAAACCATGTTGTTTTTCATTCAACTATAATACGAAATTTATGATCAAACCAATACATTATTCATACTTCGTCTCAATGGAATTCGTAACAGTACGTTATACAAATCATAGTTTATTGAAAGCTTATGTTCTCATAGCGCAATCGTATGATATCCATATTAATTTCCTTTGGTTAAATTTCATAAGCAATTATTATGATTCTTGAAATATTTTTTTCCTCAGTGTAGTTTCGCTTACGACAAGAGCGATTACGTCACAGTTGCCAGTCGTTTGCATTGGTGAAAAAAAAACAACGAAAAGAGGACAACGGTGGAGAGCATCACACAAAATCAGGCGCTCTAATGGCTCTAAAAGTTGTCTAAAGAACTATTAGGATTTCTTGCTCCCATATCGAAGGTAAATAACCTCAGTTTAGTGCAAATCTAGAACAGTTTGATAAGATTTGCGCACTTTTTGCTGCGTGAAACTCACAGTAATCGAGATCAAGTGAAGCCTTCTTTGTTTTTGCGAAAAATGTGAGAAAGGGGAATGCTTGCATAATTCATAAAATTGATCAACTAATTGATATTCGGAAGTGTTAAGGAACATGTCAGTTGTTTTCGTATTCACGACATCCAGTTATGTCTCTGACATTACCCACCCGCCTTTTTGCATTTTACACTGTATTACAACACTTTCCCTCAAGCACATAAATTTTGTGCCTGACCTAACTAATCTACGCTAATCACTTTCAACAGTTTAACTTTGCTTTTTGTCTTAATTTCTGTTTTATCCCGAGTAATGGTGTCCAAGTTTGATTACGGTGTTACCCTGTCGCGCATGGATCACTACTCTTCACAGTCGAATCAAGAAGCCACGATAAATTCAATAAACATCCTTTTTATACTCAAAATATAACTACCTAACCAAAAGCTATACATATATTCCAGCTTTACACAAATCTGGAATTCACTGCTAACTCTTAAGGGGCTGTCCATAAAAGACGTCACGCTTTTTTTGGCGATTTTTGACTCCCCATCCCCCCTTTGTCACAAATTGTCACAGAAGCAAAGACCCCCCACCCCCTCTATGTCACATGTCACGAATTCAAAATAAATAAAATTCATTTAATACCCACTCAATATGTATGACAAACCATACAAATATGAGGGAAAATCAATTTATTACATGCTGTCATTAGATTAAAAAAGGCGGGTGAGTAATGTCAGAGACATAACTGGATGTCGTGAATACGAAAAAACTGACACGCTCCCATCACTTTTCCGAATATCAGTTAGTTGATTGATTGTGTGAATTGTGCAAGCTTTCCTCTTTTTCACTAATAGAATTTGAAGCGATACACCTACATTAAAGTACAGATTAGTTACATTAAACAGCTACTATTCTACAACTATATATTCCAAACTTGAAACAATTCCTTTTTAATTTGCTAATATAGGAAGCTAGGTACGACAAATTTGTAGTTTATTTTTATTGAAGCTATGAAGTTCGAAGATATCTGATTCTTCTCGAAATTTCAGTACGAGACAATTGCAATGGCCTGGTCTGAAATGTATCTACGATCTTCGGTATGCAAGAGTGATTCTAATAATAATAATGATAGTAATAATAATAATACAGATTAACCTGTATATATGGCAACCCTGTTTCGCATGGCATATTTTCACACGACCCCATACTAGTATAAAGATGTGTTCAACATCATCACTTTCGCTTTCGCATTGCCGTTCGTAATTGAATGTGTTAGTGACGGTACAAATCTACTTTTCTACCTGTTTTCGGAGCCATCGTTCTGACCGTGTCTCGTACGTACAGAGTAGCTGCTTTAACTTAAATGACGCTATTTCTCACATCACATTTCCTTTTATACGTGCTAGTGGTAGCACGGTAGGACGTCCCCTTTGTTAGAATTCCTTTCCTGTACGCAGAACGGGAAACATTGAAACGATATAAAAGAGAGAGTTAGCAGAGCGGCAGCCAGTAATACTAAATGGGTCGTCGAGCTGTTAACAGCATATTGTGGAGGAACAATTAAGGGCAAGGTAAAGTCCCGCTCAAACCGTGCTGGTCTGAAGTGCCCAGTTGGCGGCAGAATCCATCGTTTGCCTCGGAAGGGGAACTACGCCGAGCGTGTCAGTGCTGGTGCATCGGTCTATCTGGCGGCAGTGATGGAGTACTTGGTTGCCGAAGTGTTGGAGTTGACCGGTAACGCTGCCCATGACAACGAAAACGAAAATCATCCCTCGCCATCTGCAGCTGGCCATCCGTTGAAAACCCCGTCCTTTTCAGGATGACCACATCACTGCGATAAAGAAATATTAAGAATTGCTTTAAGTTCAGCCAGTTCTGATACGCCTGGAAAGTAGAATGCGCAAATCAAGTGGAAACATTTGTTCTAACAATTTTTGTTTTCGGCCGCATACTAAAGTACTCGCGACAAAAATACATAATTGATCTGTGGCAACTCTGTTTCGCACGGCATATTTGTAAACTAGTATAAAGATGTGTTCAAAATCATCACTTTCGCTTTCGCATTGCCGTTCGTAATTGAATGTGTTAAAGACGGTTATTTTAACTCCCATCTTGAATCTTTTGGTAGGAAATATTGAGATCTGAGATGGTTCTCGTGTGTGTCTTGTTTCGGCAATGGGCCTTGCTGGACTTTTTGGCTGCCTTTTTCGGTGTCATTGTGCTGACGGTGTCTCGTGCATTCATATCGGGAAACAATGAGACGACAGGTCCTCGATGTTGCTGTCGTGTGTCTTGTTTCGGGAAGAGTTGCTCAGCAAATGATAGGAAAAGTGAACCATTCAACTTTTATTTTATTTTTTATTTTATTTTATTTTATTTCTGGAGCAGGGAAAAGCCCACTGGAGATAAGTTATTATCAATGTAACACTATGTCTCCAGTAGGCATAAAACCTCCTCATCCTTTGTACCAACAGATTACAGAATATCCAAATGATACATTTCATATTAATAACTATTATAACATATTGCATATCATTAACTATTATAACTACATAGCTAAGTACTTAGAACAAACGATAAACTTCTAAAGAGATAGTGTTCGGTTAAAAAATTTCCTAATAGTATCACGAGTTAGATGAAAGTCGAACTGACTTGAACAGCTATTGAACACTCGGCACATACTGACAAATGACTCGTTGTGGCCATAGTTGGTTCTGGCGGCAGGAATGCGTAGGAAAGGATGAGTTCGAAGACAACGACGACGAATATCAAAATCTAGCAAACGTAACAGCTCCGAGCAATCAATTCGTGACTGGAGAAGATCAGCAATGAAAACTGCCTTGAACACATTTCTGCGAACGGACAATAGATCGAGATCTATGAGCTTGCAGCGATCTTGGTAACTCGGAAGATTTAGGGGGTCTCTCCATGGTAGTTGGCGAAGCGCAAAACGAATAAATTTATGTTGAATATTTTTTATGCGTTGAATGTCGTTTTGATAGTAGGGTGACCAAACCACAGCTGCATATTCTAGAGTAGAACGGACCAAAGAACAATATAATGCTTTGAGGCAATATATGTTTTTGAATTCTTTCGTCACGCGGAAGACGAACCCTAACAGTTTCGAGGCTTTATTGATGGTATATTCAATGTGCTGTTTGTAATTCATTTTCGAATCCAAGATAACTCCCAAGTCTTTAATACACGATTCTCGTCTAAGAACAGTTTGTAAGATCGTGTAGTCGAATTCAATCATAGAATGTTTGCGAGTGAATGAAATAACAGAACATTTTGAAGCATTAACGGTCATTCGGTTTACTCTACACCAATTTGTAAAAATGTCCAGTTGTGACTGCAAGAATCTGACGTCTTCGATGGTTTTGATAAGGTGAAAGAGTTTGAAATCATCAGCATACGATAACTTCATGCATTTTAGCAAAATGTTTAAATCGTTTAGGTAGAGTAGGAATATGAACGGTCCAAGATGACTGCCTTGAGGAACTCCGGAACTGACCGTAAATGGAGACGTAGTGCAATCTCCTATTTTCACTGACATGTCGCGATCGGTTAAATATGAGCACAGCCAATTAAGAAAAGGTCCGTTGAATCCAAGTCTACTCAATTTCGAAATTGTGATCCGGTGATTGATCTTGTCGAAAGCAGCAGAGAAATCGGTATATATAGCATCTACTTGCAGTCGCGCTTGCAGGGATTTTATGATAAATGATGTGTAAGATACGAGATTTGTAGTAGTAGATCGTTTCGGCATAAAACCGTGTTGACTTTCAGATATATAGTTTGAGCAATTATGTGTGATGAAGTCCAAGACGATTAGTTCGAATAATTTGGATACTGCGCATAACGCCGCTATTCCACGATAATTTGATATCTCGTTTTTACTGCCTTTCTTAAAGACGGGAAAAATGAATGATTTTTTCCATATGGCCGGAAAATGTCCTGCTTTCAAAGAACTATTAAACAGTATCGATAGTGGAATCGAAATACCATTTGAACATCTTTTCAGTAATATAGATGGGATTCCATCAGGACCAGCACTGAATGATGACTTAAGCTTGGAGCACGCTTTGCTAACTTCAGTGGTCGTAATAATTGGATGAGAGCCGAAGGGAGTACGCAGAGGAACGTTACCGGTCGCTTCATGAATTTGATCATCAGTTAAAATTTCGTCCGAAAAAACACTGCTAAAATGCTTACGAAACAGATCACAGATTTCAGGAGATGTTGATGCTTGAACTCCATCGAGTGACATTTGAGTTGGAAAGCCCGTTTCTTTACGTTGTTCGTTGACGTAACTCCAGAAGCTTTTCGGGTTCGTTCTAAGACTTCTCTGGATCCGCCGTTGGTAGTTATGGTACAGAGTCTTATTTAGACGTTTATAACGGTAGTTTAAACGCGAATAGTGCAATCTGAGATGTAGCGAAGGATATTTGGACAACTTCTTCAAGGCAGATCGCTTAGCACTTTTATATTTTTTCAACGTGGAATTAGACCATGGTGGGTGGATTGCTTTACGAGGTGTCTTTTTTGGTACGAACTGATCCATGGCGTATAACACAACATGAGTCCAAGTTACTGCAGCTGAGTTGCATTCATTGGATAATATAGAGTTCCAATCTAAAGATGAGAAAAAATTACTCATAGCAGTGTAGTCTCCTTTTTTAAAGTTGTAGTATGTTGATTCAGCGATGTTCTTGAATCTGATAGGTGGTTGGTCACGGATATATATTCGAAGCGGTGGGTGATGCTTACAAATTTTAACAAGGGTTGCTGGAGCTTCCGTTAGTGTAATCGAGGCAGAAAGTTCTTGACTGACGAAGCAAAGATCCAGCAGGCGTCCATTGCTATTATAAACGTCATTTAATTGGACTAAACCGGCTGTGTTGTAGTCATTAAATAATTTTAAAGCTGTAGAAGATAACGACGAGCTTGTAGAATCAGGGTACAAATATCTAGAGGAACAGCGGGTCTGATACGAGGAATGTTGAAATCACCGATCACAAAAATCCTATCGTTCAAGGATACTTGTGCCGTTATAAACGAGAGAGACTTTAAGTGTTGATCGATTAGAACAGAATCATTGACACGATCAGGCGGCAAGTACAGCACGCAGAGGTAAAGTGTGTAATTCTTGAAACTGATAGCAACCCAAATTTGCTCAACACAGTTGCAGTTCGGTATAAATAGCTGGCGTGATTTCAATTCAGACCGGCAGGCGACTAGGACTCCACCTCCAGTTTTTTTAACGCTGTTGTGTGAGTTTCTATCCTGTCGGAAATTATATGGATGCTCTTGTATAGATACAGACATCTCGCGTTCTGGTTGGCTGGTGCTGTCATGGGTTAAATCAAACAGGTTTTTCAATAGTGTACTATTGAAAAACTTCAATATTGTTGTAATACACGTTCAAGTTGAAGATTTTCGATTCTATTGGTAGTTAGATTATATAAATCCTTCTACAGATCACTGAGCTATGAGCTTTCAAAATACGAGAAAGGCAAACGCGCCATATGAATTATCCTTTTTGATACTCGTTTATACCAAACATTTCAGAAAAGTTTAATTGTGAACTATTTAAGAATATGTCACACAACTGAAAGTTTTATCATAAAATTGTGATCATATTTCCGATGGCATGTAGCAATAATTATGTTGATTCGTTAGATATAACAGGAGATATTCACGATCAAAAACTTATCACTCTCTCAGAGGGTAAATTTTGAAAAGGCGCTCCATAGTAAAGTAAGTCGTATTCACGACAAAATATCCCTAAAACTACAAAATCATCGGAATTATTTTATTAACAAAAGTATTTGGTTGGAATTGATGAAACATTTAAATCATCTGTTTTATTCCTCCTAGGGTTACACAGATATATTATTGTTTTAGGTAAAGAATAATATTTCCTTAGTGTAGCATACAGGGCTGAGAAAATAAAGACCAAAACCTCATCAAAACGAGATCACTGCCGGAGAATCTTTTCATGATCAGTTCATCAGTGGATTTTAAATCACATCAATCAAAATCGGTACGGATCTTCCGTCACACAAAATTTGTAGTGATTTTGAGCTAAAATGATTCTTGATTTATGTAAGTTCAATCATTGGATGATTCGATAAGCTTTGATGTTGATGGAGGAAAATCACATATGATCAAAATAAGACATGACATGATCTACGTCTGAAATCGTTGATCTCCCGCCCTTTTTCAAATGGAGTACAATTGAATAAACTGCATCAGAATCATAGAGGAGAAATTCTTATGATATACTATTATCAATGCTAGAAAATCAAATTACTGAAAAAATTGTCAGTGCATAACTTAAGTTAAACCGTTTGAAGGCATCTTTTTATTTTTTTCTCATATTAGGCAAAATTTATTAATTTCGCTAATTTACTCGCTCCTCCGTGCACTTTGGTGATCACAACAGAAATGATTTCCTGCATCACTCATTTCCAAATTTACAAGAAGAAGCTTCTACATCAACAAATACACGTTTTCCTATAGAATGTAAACGTTTATTGTGGAGATTTTTTCAGGAATTAGTGCAAAGCAGTAATATAATTAGGTATTTCAAAAATGCGCTCATTGAAAATATTGGACGTCTCATTCCAAAAACCTCTCCCCCTCCCCACTGTCACAAAAGGTCACGTTTTATGAAACACCCCCCTCCCTCTTGCGGCGTGACGTCTTTTATGGACAGCCCCTAACTACGAAATGTTCTTTTCCGGCGTATTTGTGTAAAGAAGCTCTAAATAATTCATAGCCTTAAATAATTCATACTGGGCATTCTTGGGTTGACTAACTACCACATTGCTATAAATATATGCGATTGCCGTGCGATCGCGTCGCTTGTGTACTAGAGATGGTCGGGTATCGGGTATTTTACCCGAAACCCGATCCGTACCCGTACCCGACGGGTTTTTGGTCGGGTACGGGTAAAAATTTTTATTTTCAATCGGGTACGGGTCGGGTACGGGTAAAAAATTTTACTGCTCACTCGGGTACGGGTAAAAAAATTTACCGCTCACTCGGGTACGGGTCGGGTACGGGTAAATTTTTTTTTCGGATCGATTACCCGACCATTTGTACTTCACAGAAATATGTTTACACGTTGACGAGATTTTTTCATTGCAAAACAGTTCTTCCGAAAAATAATCATTTTGAATCAAAGGGTTTTGACATTCGCGCCTAGGACCAGACCTGTCCTGATTTTTTTCTTCATTTAAAAAAGATTAATCATAGTTACGTGAATATTTCCCGTCCTACTTTGTTTATAACATATTTAACAAGACACATTGCCTTAGCTCTATGATGTTGCGGTCGGAATTTACTTTTCACGTAGGTTTTAATGGACTGCCATTTTAAAGCTGTTTAATGCACAATCCAGTAAAAATTATTAGATTCATATACTGCCCATACTCGCATATCAGTCTCATATCGATTTTCGCCAATTTTGAGTTAGCTTGAGGAATGGAGTCTTTCCTCAATATACTCTCAGAAATTGCAATGAAAGTTGAGGGTTTGTTCAGTAAAATATAAAAAAATATAAACTCATTTCTGTGTCCCATATGCTAAAGTACCCGCATATCAGTCCCATTCAGTGCAAAATTTCAATAATTTCATTTTTGCAATATTGGAACAACAAAGGTGTATTACCGATATTTCATGTAATAATACCAAGATTTAGCATTAGGGAACAAAGCAAAGTCTTGGCATTACATTCCTTTTGTGGAATTTGGCCTTTCTGTTTCAACAGACTTCGCAGCCGATTCTTAGCGTACAGAATCACTGACACTAAGAATCCTTCCAGGTCCGTGCTCGAACATACGACAGCTGGCTTGTAAGACCAGCGTCCTATGCATTGAACCGCCAACCCGGGACCAGCATTAGGGAGCACAATAAATAAAAAAATCGGAAATAAACTTTTGATCGTCTTTTTCTCAACATGCCGATTTCCCATATGGGACTGATATGCAAGTATGGGCAGTATATAAAATGTAGTGTAGTACTCATATCACATTCAGATACCAGAAAACTGTTATTTTAAATATTGGTTGGAGATTGTCAAAATTTTCATAAAAATCATTAGGATTCTTACCATAAAAACATGAATATTTATTTCAGAAAATCTGCATAGAAGTTCTTCTTATTCTGCACTGCACGGTGGTGTCACCTCACTTGAAATGACACCGATTGATGGCACAGCAAGTTGGGCTATATTGCTAGTTAATTTTCGTTTCTTTTCACTGGGCTACAAGTGAAAATCTCGATGCGTGACAACGTGGAGTCGCAAAAGTAAGGGTGAAAATCTTTTCTCGCGAAATACTCAAATTTTCACCGTGTTCACTCGTTGAGGGTTCCACCGGTTCAATGGCTGTAAAAACCACCAGCTACCGATAACATCGTGGGTGTGGGTTTGTGAGGCTTACAAAACGGGCATAGTTGACAGATTAATTTAAATCAAAATCATAATTCATTTTGCTTTGTAGTAAAAAATTGTAACCAAAAAAATTTCCTACGAATGTTCAAACTACTTACACTTGAAGGACTCACTGTTTGATTCTTTGGTCAATTCACGTAAACGAACTGATAACACACTATTCATTTTAGGGGATGTTCGCATAAGATTCATTTTCGTCACGTATAATATTAAATTTGACATTTGGAACCATTTTACGTGATTTTTCAAGTGATTCGAATGTGAATTTTTATTTTTGTGTCAAGATAATGAGCACGCTTACTTGTGGTTCTAAAGAATTGGATCAAAAGTCGCACTGTTTCATAAAAACCATACCTACCCAAAATTGAATACAACGGGTATTACGACATTTTGGGTGAATATTCTTCTCGAAAAATTTGAGTTGATATTACTCCCTTTTGTTGACATTTGTAAATGAGTATAAAGTACCAAAGACATTGAAAATCTACAGGGTCCGCCATCTAGCATTTATTTTTGAACTAGCGGTTATTTCGACATTGGTAACCTCAATGTCACTTCTGATTTGACAGAAACTTAGTTGTATCCTTCCGCTGAACGAAAATGGTTATGTATACGCTTGAGGACCGCGTGAAAATAGTGCAGTTTTACTTTCAAAATCATGGTAATGTTGCGGAATGTGTACAAAAAAATCATCTTCTCGGATGAGGCACATTTTCATCTCGGCGGGTATGTTAATAAGCAAAATTGTCGCATCTTGGGACGGAAAACGCGCACGTCATCATGGAGAAGCCGATCTCAGAGAGTGACGGTTTGGTGCGGATTTTTGTCTGGCGGTATCATTGGGCCTTTTTTCTTAGAAAATGAGGCAGGAGCCGCCGCCACGGTCAATGGCGAGCGGTACCGCGTCATCATTAGCGATTGGTTTTTCCCGTTACTTGAAGAGGAAGACTTGGACACATCTTGGTTCCAACAAGACGGCGCTCCGTGCCACACAGCCAACGCTACGATCGATCATCTGTGCACAGTCTTCGAAGATCGAATTATCAGTCGAAATTTGGATGTCGTTTGGCCGCCTCGGAGCTGTGATTTGACACCGTTAGACTATTATCTTTTAGCGGCTGTCAAAGATAAGTGTTATGTGGACAAGCCAGAGACAATTCAAGCCTTGAAGGATAACATTCGTGCATCCATAGTTGAAATAAAGCTGCATACAATCGAAAATGTATTAAAAAGCTGGACCGACCGCATGGCGTACTGCAAGGCCAGCCGAGGCAGCCATTTGAATGAAATTATATTCCACAATTACCCGGAAGGATTGTACATTAATATGAAAAAATAAATTTTGAATTCGGATGAACAGTTTGTTTTTTTTTGCATGTTTAAAAAAAAGTTACATTACATTATTCATGCTTCATAGTGTATTTATATGTTTAAAAGTAAACAAGCATTTTAATGTATTTTTCTTACCAACTAGAGCCTGATACGGCTCGATATATAAAACACTTTATTTTTTCCATACTGAATTTTGGTAAAATTTTTACTACTCATTCGGGTCGGGTACAGGTGCGGGTAATTTTTAATCGGGTACGGGAAAAATTTTTTATTTTTTTTCGGATACGGGTCGGGTACGGGTAATTTTTTTTATTATTGATCGGGTACGGGTCGGGTACGGGTAATTTTTTAAATTTTTAATCGGGTACGGGTAAATATTTTTGCTGATCACTCGGGTACGGGTCGGGTATAAGAATTTCTATACCCGACCATCTCTAATATATATATATATATATATATATATATATATATATATATATATATATATATATATATATATATATATATATATATATATATATATATATATATATATATATATATATATATATATATATATATATATATATATATATATATATATATATATATATATATATATATATATATATTTATATATATTATACATTGTAAAAAGGTTTTTTGATTTCTTTTATGTTCACATATGACTCCCTTTATCCTTTCAACACGTTTTTTTAAGTATTATTAATTAATTCCCTATTGATTTGATTTATATATTATCCCTTTATACGACCCTGTATGATTCGTTGAGTGTTGTATTTATTTTGTCATAAATAATTTGAGATTCCAAATAAAATCCGACTTTCAAGTTCATATTCTTGTTTCATTACGATTGTCACGAAGTCTTGTTTGAGTATTGATAATTATCACAAAATTTGATTTCATATCTATACAGATGCTTTGTTTAATAATACAAATTGCCATTCCGTTCAAAATGTTGCGCACTTTCTTTTCATTCTGGGGTCCGGCTCCCCTTGTCCACACACACTTGTTTCCACACTCATTCTTTTTTTTTGCATAACTTTTTTTTGCATAACTTTTTTCGTAATCGTTTTTTTTGCATAACTTTTTATTTGTATAACTTTTTTCGTAATCCTTAGATCCATCCAAGTTGATTTTACGTTCTCATTTGGTTTTCATACTCAGTTAACATCTTGACAACATTGATTTTGTTTTAATCCCGTTTTTTTATAATGTTTTTTTTTTTATGTTTTTGTAACGCATCATAGCCATAATGTTGCTTTAAGTTTTCCCATTCCTTTCTAAATGCCTGTATATTGTTTTACGTATCCTAGTTTTTCAAAACGGATTATTTCTCCCTTGATACTTTGAACCCCGATTCATTCTGCACTTTTAAATAACTTTTGCCCGTTTTACATTAACTTATCTACACTTTTATGTTGCATATTAAAACAACATCGCTTTGTCGAATGTATTTTTCGCTATTAATTTTCATAATTTGTTAACTTGATTTTTGTGTTCCAAAATCTCATACTCTTTATCTTTATCCTATTAACACATGGATCAATAAGTCGCGAGAGTAACAATGGAAACAACATTTTTTTTTGAAATTTTTTTTTATTCATCAACATAATCACCTTTTAGGGTGATACAATGGTTCCAACGTTTTTCCAATTTTTCAATACCATGTTTATAAAAAAATTTATCTTTCGCTTCAAAATAAGCTTCAGTTTCAGCGATGACCTCCTCATTTGAGCCAAATCTTTTTCCCTGGAGCATTTTTTTAAGATCAGCAAAGAGCCAGTAGTCACTGGGGGCTCAATCTAGCAAGTATGGGTCGGGAAGCAGATCAAAGCCCAATTCGAGCCCAATTTCTCGAGATCTTACTAAACACTACTCGGCAGTAAAACACATGGACAAGGTATCTCCGAACAAACTGCGCGTTGTCGTGACTGATCTAAAACAAGCAAACGACATTGCTAACAATGAGATTTTCACAAGGGAATATCGCGTCTACGTACCTTCTCGGATGGTGGAGATCGACGGTGTGGTCCGCGAAGAAAGTTTAACTGTCGAAGATCTGTTGAAGGATGAGATTGGCCGCTTCAAAAATCCAAACCTTCAACCAGTGAAGATAGCAAGCAATTGCACTCTAAATCGACACAAGATGGAAAGTATCATCCATCAAACTCTCTTCGTGTGCCCTTTGCCGGTTCTGCACTTCCGAATTACGTTGTAGTGGGAGGGGTTCGTCTACCTGTTCGACTGTATGTACCGAAGGTATTGCACTGCTCAAACTGCAAACATATGGGACAAACGGCTCAAGTCTGTTCTAACAAACCACGATGTGGTAAATGTGGTGAGGGACACGGATATGACTCCTGCAGGAAGTCAATCCGAAAGTGTATTTACTGTGGTGAGAATCCGCATGCTCTTTTTGAGTGCTCTAAATATAAGCAACGCGAGGAAAAGCTCAAGCGAACCGTGAGGGAGCATTCCAAACGATCTTGCGCGGAAATCCTCAAACGAGCTACTCCTATTATCCCTGACAACCCATTCGCATTTTGTCGACTGACACTGATGTTTCAAATGACCCCGACGAAGGACCTTCTTCTGTTCAGCTAGGAACAAACAGTAAACGACCATTTATGTCCTCTCCTAAGCTTCCTCGCAAAGGTCTTAAAATACTAGAAACTAAAGTATTAAAACGGAACCAAAACAACAATGTCACAGAGCCGAAGCCAATACCTCCTGGATTTCGAAAATCAAATTACAACCAGGAATTTCCAGCACTTCCAGGGACACTGAAAAACCCAAGCGACCCCAAATCACAACCAGAAAGTCAAACAAATTCTGGGTTGCTGAAATTTTCTGATATCGTGGACTGGATATTAACAGCCTTCAATATCACTGATCCTCTAAAAGGTATTTTAATGGCTTTACTACCGACAGTAAGAACATTTTTAAAGCAGTTGACAGAACAATAGCCCCTTTTTGCAGCGATCGTATCTATCGATGGCTGAAACACCTACAGAAATCGAGAATATGATCACTATACTGCAGTGGAATTGCAGAAGTATCATCCCAAAATTAGATTCTTTCAAATATTTGATAAATTCGCGTAACTGCGACGTATTTTCATTGTGTGAAACATGGCTCACTTCAAATATAAACTTTGACTTCCACAATTTCAACATTATACGCCTGGATCGAAGAGACTGCTATGGAGGGGTTCTTTTAGGGATCAAAAAGTGCTATTCATTTTATCGAATTAACCTCCCCTCGATTCCGGGCATTGAAGTCGTTGCTTGCCAAATCCAAATCAAAGGCAAAGATCTTTGTATAGCTTCTATCTACATACCTCCCAGAGTCTCGATAGGGCATTGACGACTTGCAGACATCATGGAGCTTCTTCCTACCCCGCGGTTAGTTTTAGGAGACTTTAACTCGCATGGTTCGGGGTGGGATTGCCTATATGATGATAACCGTTCTTCGTTGATTTATGATCTGTGCGACAACTTCAATATGACTATTTTAAATACGGGTGAAATGACACGCAATCCAAGACCGCCAGCCCGCTCTAGTGCGCTGGACTTATCCCTTTGCTCGACATCACTACAGCTAGATTGCAAGTGGAAGGTAATCCCTGATCTCCACGGTAGTGATCACTTACCGATTTTGGTTTCAATATCCACTGGTGCACAAACACCGACATCAGTCGATATGACATATGATCTCACGAAAAACATCGAATGGAATGCCTACTCGACCGCGATATCCCAAGCTCTCGAAACGAAACAACCAGATTCGCTAGAAGAAGAATACAAATCCCTAACTGACTCGATCCTCAACGCCGCGATTCAAGCCCAGACCAAACGAGTACCCAAAACTACAATCACTACGCGACCTTCAATCCCATGGTGGGATAAAGAGTGCTCGGAAATATATAAAAAAATCATCCGCGTATAAAAAATTCGGGAACAGTGGCACGCGCGAAGACTACGAAAAATATGCATCATTAGAAAAGACAATGAAAAATCTGATTAAAGCAAAAAAAAAAAGGTTACTGGCGTCGGTTCGTCAATGGCCTATCTAGGGAAACATCGATGACCACTCTGTGGAATACAGCCCGTCGTATGAGAAATGCAATCAGTAATAACGAATCCGTAGAATATTCAAATCGCTGAATATTTGACTTCGCCAAGAAAGTTTGCCCGGATTTTGTTCGGGAATCGAATACCTATCGCGTCGCGTCCTCTCGATACACTGAAAACGATACCCCCTTTACGATGACGGAGTTTTCTCTTGCCCTCTTATCGTGCAACAACAATGCCCCAGGGCGTGATAAAATTAAATTCAACTTGCTTAACAATCTTCCCTATATCGCGAAAAAACGTCTGTTGAACTTGTTCAACAAGTTCGTCGAACAAAAAAATTATTCTGTTTCGTCTCGATGAATGGATGGAAACAAGTGGCTTGCTTTCAGATACACAATTTGGCTTCCGTAAAGGCAAATGAACGAATGTTTACTTTGCGCTGCTTTCTACAGAAATTCAAATGGCATTCGCTCACAAGAAGCAAATGGCATCAGTATTCTTGGACATAAAGGAGGCTTTTGATTCAGTTTCCATAAAAATTCTCTCGGAGAAGCTGCACAAGCATAGTCTTTCCCCACATTTCAACAATTTTTTGCACAATTTATTATCGGAAAAGCACATGTTTTTTACACATGACTTGACGACCTCACGATTTAGTTACATAGGCCTTCCCCAGGGCTCATGCCTCAGCCCCCTTCTTTATAACTTTTACGTCAATGACATCGATAAATGTCTTGAAAATTCTTGCACGTTAAGGCAGCTTGCAGATGATGGCGTGGTGTCCATTACAGGATCCAAGTCTACCGAACTGCAAGGACTTTTACAAACTACCTTAGACACTTTGTCTACATGGGCTCTACAGCTGGGTATCGAATTCTCCACGGAGAAAACTGAGTTGGTAGTAGTTTCCAGGAAGCGTGAACCTGCACAACTACAGCTTCAACTAATGGGTCAAACCATAGCTCAGGCCCTCACATTCAAATACATCGGAGTCTGGTTCGATTCCAGAGGTACTTTCTCTGTACAGTGACCGGGACTTGGTGAGGAGCTCACCTGACAGATCTTATAAGGCTGTACCAAACAACGATATTGTCAGTGATGGAGTATGGATATATCTGTTTTCGTTCAGCCGCGAAAATACACATTATCAAGCTGGAGAGAGTCCAAGATCGTTGCTTGCGTATAGCTTTGGGTTGTATGCAGTCGACTCATACGGGGAGTCTCGAGGTACTGGCGGGAATTCTCCCGTTGAAAAACCGTTTATGGGATCTCTCATATCGACGACTCATTCGATGTAACGTCTTAAACCCGTTGATTATCGATAACTTTGAACGGCTAGTCGAGCTTAATTCTCAGACCCGATTTATGACATTGTACTTTGATTTCATGTCACGTAACAATAATTCTTCTTCCTACAATCCTCACAGTGTTCATTTCTATGATACTTCTAATTCTACGGTGTTTTTCGACACATCCATGAAAGAAGATATTTATGGAATCCCGGATCACGTATGCCCTCAAGTGATCCCAAATATTTTTAATGACAAATTTAGAGAAGTCGACTGTAATAAAATGTTTTACACTGACAGATCACATCTCACGGGTCCACTGGCTTCGGTATTTTTAATGAAAATTTCACCGCCTCCTATAAACTCAGTGATCCGGCTTCAGTTTACGTCGCAAAACTAGCTGCAGTTCAGTATACCCTTGAGATCATTGAAACTTTGCCCACAGACCACTACTTCATTGTATCGGACAGCCTCAGCTCTATCGAGGCTCTTCGCTCAGTGAAGCCTGGAAAGTACTCGCCGTATTTCCTGGGGGAAAATACGGGAACAACTGAGTGCTTTATCTGAAAAATCATACCGGATTACCTTGGTTTGGGTCCCATCTCATTGTTCCTCAAGGACTCACTGGCCAAGGTGGGTGCATTACAAGGTGAAACCTATGAAAGACCAATCTGCTTCAATGAATTTTTCAGTCAAGGTGCACTCGTCAGCTGGCAAACCCCCTGGAATGATGTATTTCTAGGACGGTGGTTACATTCCATTATACCGCAGGTATCGACGAAAGCTTGGTTCCGAGGGTTGGATGTGAACCGGGACTTTATTCGCACAATGTCAAGACTTATGTCCAACCACTCTTTGCTCAAAGCTCATCTTCATCGTGTTGGTCTTAGTGAGAGTAATCTTTGCGTTTGCGGAGACGGTTATCATGACATCGAGCATGTTGTTTGGGCGTGCTCCGAGTATTGCGACGTCGGACTCCAGCTAATTGATTCCCTTCGGGCCCGAGGTAGACCACCTTATGTTCCAGTCCGTGACGTTTTGGCAACCCGAGATCCCCTTTACATAACCTACCTATATATCTTCTTAAAAGCCATAAACGTGCAAATCTAGTGCCCTCTCTTACTCTTTCTTTCTACTACAACAAACGAACTAAACACTGGTCAAGCTGAATTGCTGGAAACCATCCATAAATGACACACCAACAAAGCATCCGAGTGTAGTATAGTCTCTTCCTCGTTACAATCTGGAGAACGTCGAGAACCCGGAAATGCAGAATGTGTTTAAAAGATTCAAAAGCTATTAATGAATGATTTGTAATATCAAAACATGTTTAAAATCAACACAGTATAGGTCCCACCCTCCTGACACTCCTTTACTAACTCTAGGGGAGCAGGCCGCCCCATAATACGGCTTCCACTCTTCTCCACCTAACAACAAGACAATCGGCCACGTTAAGCTAACGCAAATGAACCTAATAAAAATTTTATTATAACAAAAATCGTTGCTTTTGATGGACAAGAGCCCGGATAACATTTTTCAATCCATTGTTTCGCTTGCACGGTGTTTTTCCCCATTAAAAAACAATGTTTTATCAAAACACGAAACTCGTTTTTTTCATTTTTCAAACAAACTACAAAACGACTTTACTCCTACCTCGATAACTCAGCTGTTTCTGGTCGGATCGACTTAAAATTTTGACCCGTTTCAAGCAAAGGTTAGTACTCTAGAAAGACGTGGTTACTGGTTTACTACGAGCGCCATCTCTGCTTTAGTCTCGGGACTTATTGATCCAAGTGTTATGTTCCAAACATATATAAATCATCGTAGGCCGCAATATCTTGACCATGACCAACACAGTTTCAAATTTCCTATTATTACATACCATACGAGAATTTAACATGCGCTAGTAATGTTTCAATCGTTTGCGCGAAGTTACTACCTTTATTATTATTATTATTATTTACACTGTATGTATCATCATACCGCTGCTATGCGCGAGGCTTGAAATGCATTGTTTGCGCTTTTTGTCACTATTCCGGATATGTGCATAGGTTGATACTTTGTATCGTGGATGACATGTCGTCATCGTGAATGGGTTTCAATATATTTGATTAGTACGAGAAAACGTTCTACCGTTTCATTTGAGATTTATTTGTTCCATTTACGATACTTTGAATTTAAAATGCAAAACTAATTGTTCCGATATTTTTCTTATGTTATAGTTGGTTGCAGAATATGAACCAACAATCATTGCCGAAGCATAAGCGGTTTTTTTATTTTTATAATAAAATTTTTTATTTGGCTCATTTGCTTTAGCTTATCGTGGTCGATTGTCTTGTTGTTATAGGAGAAGAAGGGACGCCGTATTAAGGGGCGGCATACTCTCCTAGAGGTAGTGAAGGAATGTGAGGAGGGTGGGATTTACAATATATTGATTTTGAGTTACAACACATGATTCGTTTGTGGCACAAATTTTTTAGAGTTTTCTGGATCTTCACGTTCTTCAGATTGTAACGAGAGAGATTATCCTTGGCTGGTATGCTTTGTTGGTGTTCTCTGATGTACGTGTGACGTTTTTGGGTAGTTTCCAGTAACTCAGTCAGTTTAAGGCAGGTACATGCTCCAAAGCATCGTTAATACGGGCCATACTTTCAGCAACGTAAAGAAGAGTGGGATAGAGCTGTAGACGAGAAAGAGATAGAGAGAGCACTAAATTTGAGCATTGATAGTTTTCAAGAAGTTGTAGATGAGAGTCATATAAGGAAGATTTCGAGTTGCCAAGACGTCGCGGGCTGGTACGAAGGGTGGTATACATCGGGCCCGAAGGAAACCTATGAGTTGGGATCTGGCATCACAATACTCGACACACATCCAAACAACATGCTCGATGTCATGATAACCCTCACCGCAAATGCAGACACCACTCTCGGCAAGCCCCACACGACGGAGATGCGCGCTGAACATATAATGATTAGACATAAGCCTTGACATTACACGAATAAAGTCTCGGCTCACGTCTAACCCCCGGAACCAAGCTTTCGTCGATACCTGAGGAATTATTGAGTGCATCCATCGTCCCAGAGTCCCACTATTCCATGTATTTTGCCAGCTGGCTAGAGTTCTCTGACGACAGCAATTGAAAAATTCATTGAAGCAGATTGGTCTCTCATAGATATCACCTTCTAGTGCGCCCACCTTGGCTAACGAGTCCGCCCTCTCATTGCCCCGCATGGAACAATGTGAGGGGACCCAAGCCAAGGTAATCTGATATGATTTTACAGATATAGCACTCCATTGTTCCCGTATTTTCCCCAGGAAATACGGTGAGTGCTTTCTAGGCTTCACTGAACGGAGAGCCTCAATGGAGCTGAGACTGTCCGATACAATGAAGTAGTGATCTGTGGGCAGAGTGTCAATGATCTCAAGAGTATACTGTATTGTACGAAGAAAGTTGATTCTCTGTTGGCATTTTGTCGTGAATACGACTTACTTTACTATGGGGTGCCTTTTCAAAATTAGCCATATGGAAGAATGGGTAGAACTTAATTGTAAATATCTCGACTTGTATTAACGGTAGCTACATAATTCTTTCACTATTTCATCAAAAATATGATCAGGAATTGAGGATAATATTTTGAACAGTGTGAGATAACCACAAACAACTCAAAAATAAAGTTTTCTCAAACTTTGAAAACAACGCGGAAAACTCTTTACTTTCGTTTGGGTTTTTCGCGCAAGGACGACGATTTTGAGGTAGTAAAGCACATATCATCAACTGACTGCGTATAAAAGGGGAATTGTGGTCAAAAATCGATCATTCCTTCTTGTGCGTTGGACGGAAGCAGACGTCGTGGGACTAGCAGCTTCGGAGAGTGCACCTTCTGCGTGGTTAAAAACCTCAAACGCTCAGGTCGCAACTCTCATTTGGACTTCAGTCGTCAGGTGGAGCAGTCGTCAATGAAAGCAGACCTTTTGCATGGTGCCAAACCTCAAACGCTCAGGTCGTGCTTTCATTTGGACTTCAATCGTCAGATGGAGCAGTCGTCAATGGAAGCAGACCTTTTGCGTGGTTTTTCATTTGGACTTCAGCCGTCAGATGGAGCAGTCGTCAATGAAAGCAGACCTTTTGCGTTGTACAAAACCTCAAACGCTCAGGTCGCAGAGCCAGTTTTCCTTCGAAGAAGATCGATTACATCATCCTGTTGGTGGTCGTTTGCATACATCTGGAAATGGACAACAATGTGGAACATTATGCAAAATCAACCTTTCTAATGGCTTTAAATGTTACCTAAAGAATTTGTTTGATGCAGGTGCGACCAGTTAATGTTGTTTTGAAATAAAGAGATGGTTTTTTGGTATTTCTCGTCAAAACATTTATTTTTCGTTAAAGGCCAACGTTTCGAAGGTTATACCTTCATCTTCAGGGCAAAACGACTACACTACTACGAGTCGTTTTGCCCTGAAGATGAAGGTATAACCTTCGAAACGTTGGCCTTTAACGAAAAATAAATGTTTTGACGAGAAACCAATTGACCAAAAAGCCATCTCTTTATTTTAAAAGTTACCTAAAGAACTATAAAGATTGCTTCTTTGTAAATTAGCAATGCAGTGCAAATCTAGGATAATATGATCAGTTTTTTTGCAATTTTCACAGTTCTAAATTCGCAACAGTGATCAAAATCGTTTATATCCAATCAGTGTTGAATATCTTAGAAAATTATACAATTTGGCCCTTCACGTACGCCTTGATTAGATTTGTGCACTTTTCGCTGTGTGAAATTCACAGTAATCGAGACCAAGTGAAGCCTTCTTTGTTTTTGCGAAAAATGTGAAAAAGTGGAATGCATGCACAATTCATCAATATTGATCATAATTGATCAATTAATTGATATTCGGAATTGTAAGTTGTTTTCGTATTCACGACATCCAGTTATGTCTCTGACATTACCCACCCGCCTTTTTGTTTCAGATACCTAATGTGACATCCCCAGGTGCCTTTGGAGTCGAACCAGACCCCGAGATATTCAAATGTGAAGACCTGAGCTATGGTTTCACCCCTTAGTTGAAGCTGTAATTGTGCTGGCTCTCGCTTCCTTGAAAATACAACCAGCTCAGTTTTCTCCGTAGAGAACTCGATACCCATTTGAAGAGCCCATGTCGACAAGTTGTCGAGAGTATCTTGCAATGGTCCTTGGAGATCGGCAGCTTTGGGTCCTATAATAGACACAATGCTGTCGTCGGCAAGTTTTCTTAGCGTGCAAGATGTGTTGATACATTTATCGATGTCATTTACGTGAAAATTGTATTAAAGAGGGCTTAAACATGAGCCCTGAGGAAGACCCATGTAACTGAATCGTGATGTCGTCAAATCACCATACTCAAAATGCATGTGTTTCTCGGACAATAGATTATATAAAAAGTTGTTCAAAACTGGTGAAAGACCATGCTGATGCAACTTCTCAGATAGAATATTAATGGAAACTGAATCAAATGCCCCCTCGATGTCGAGGAAAACTGATGCCATGCCATTTGAATTTCTGTTTAGAGCAACGCAAGACAATCGTTCGTTCATTTGCCTCTGCGGAACCCAAATTGTGTATCTGAAAGCAATCCATTTGTCTCGACCCAATTGTCTAGACGGAAGAGAATCATTTTCTCCAACAATTTCCGAATACAAGAAAGCATAGCAATCGGCCGGTACGAATTGTGCTCGGAGGCTGGTTTTCCTGTTTTTTGAATAGCGATAACATTCACTTGTCTCCAATCATGTGGTACAATGTTACCCTTAAGGTGAAATGTAGCGGAACGCAAAAATCGCAATGATTCAAAAACTAGACCGATTTTCGAAAAACCAAAAACACTTAAGTTTTAGAAATCGAATTTATCATAACTAAGTATTCTTAGTATTTTGAAATTTTGCTTTGCTGAGCCGTAATTGGTTTTTGAAATGTATAAACGGTAACTGTTCCGTTCCACGGGGATGATTTTAGAACTAAAAAAATGTGTTTGTAGCAGAATTTCACAAAGAATCTGAAAATGAAACTCAAAATTATAAAATATTAGCTAAAACAACCGAAATTTGAAAAAGTTTATATAAACTTTTCCGCATTTTGTTTATTGCTTGCGCGCTGCTGTTTCGTATTGAGGTGGTGTGGGAAATGCACGGTGGGCACGGTGGCATTATATCGTGAGCAAAAATTACATATAAAATAATGACGCGAATTTATGCAGCATTGGGTTTTGTGTTGAAATAAAAACTAGTTGAATTAAATAAAATGGGTATTGTAAGAAATCGTTTATTTTCTAAGTAACTGTCATTTATAATGCTAATAATGTCCAATTCTGTTGAGTTCAATGCATTGCAAGGTCTTGGTATTACATTTATTGTTGAATATGACCATTTGATTCAACAGACTTCGCAGACAAGGAGTGGCGGAACCGTATTGGGTGAATACTGAATCCACCCAAGGAAAATGTCTGGGTGTGGAAGTCTTGGAATTACATTCCTTTTGAGAAAGGCTATAGCAGGATAAGCATGTGAAATCTGCCCCCAAAGGGAATTCATATTGTTATACCACATTCGAAAGGTCATAGGCTGGAAACAATTTTCTCAAAGTTTCAACCCTTTAACTGCCATATTGACGGAGCTAGGGTGGTTCTATTGATTTTCATTTTATTTGATTTTTGAAGAAACTGCTCCTCCGAAAAATTTGAAAAAAATCAGGTATGTTTAAGGTATTATGGGGATGCTTCACAATTTTTTTTCAAAATTTTTGAATATGTATTTCTTTCATTAAAAAATACTAGAAAATTTTGAAACATATTTTTTCTCTCTTCCAATTTTTGCACCACCCTGGATTTTTTAGTGATAAATAAAGAATTGTTGGACGTGTTAAAATGGTATGTTTTCATATTTTTTAAAAATGTGGACGACCAATTTTTTCTAAAAAATCGTTCCCATTTCCATCAAATTCTGAGAGAAGGAAACGCATGGTGCTTTATCTTAGCAGTTTCTAGTAGTAGTCGACCATGCGTTCCCATAAAGTTCTCTTAAAAGGGAAACGCATGGTGCTTTGTTCTAGTAGTTTATGATGCAACTCAAGCGCAGGGCTTAGAAATCAAACTAACGAAAAGAAGGAAATGAGTATCAACCTTTGCATAATACATACACGATCATACTTCGGGTACAACCTAGAAAGCTACAAAGCAAGAACTTACTGGTATGTGGTTTATATATGAATGGTAGTATTATATGAACGTTGCGAGTATCACACATATGCAGTTCGATACAATGAAGTAGTGATCTGTGGGCAGAGTGTCAATGATCTCAAGAGTATACTGAATTGCAGCTAGTTCTGCGACGTAAACTGAATCACTGAGTTTATAGGAAGCGGTGAAATTTACATTGAATATACCGAAGCCAGTGGACCCGTCGAGATGTGATCCGTCAGTGTAAAACATTTTATTACACTCAACTTTTTAAACTTATTATTGAAAATTTTCGGGATCTCTTGAGGGCGTACAGGATCCGGGATTCCACGAATTTCTTCTTGCATGGTTGTATCGAAAAACACAGTAAGATTAGAAGTTTCTACCAAATGAACACGGTTGGAAACAAACGAAGAAAAATTTATATTTTGAGCCATGTAGTTAAAATACAAGGACTTACAACGGGTCAGAGAATTAAGCTCGACAAGCCTTTCGAAGTTTTCAATCACGGATATGCAATCGATATGAGAGATTCCAGAATCTATTTTTCAACGGCAAGACGCCCGCCAGCACTTCAAGGCTCATCGTATGAGTCGATTGCATGCCAAGGCTATACGCAAACAACGATACTGAATTCTTTCCAGTTTAATGAAATGAATATTCGCAGCGAAGCGGAAACAGAAACATCCATATTCCATTACGGACAATATCGTTGTTTGGTACAACCTGATCAGGTCTCCTGGGTGAGAGCCCCACCAAGTTCCCGTTATTGTACGAAGAAAGTTGATTCTCTGTTGGCATTTTGTCGTGAATACGACTTACTTTACTATGGGGTGCCTTTTCAAAATTAGCCATATGGAAGAATGGGTAGAACTTAATCGTAAATATCTCGACTTGTATTAACGGTAGCTACATAATTCTTTCACTATTTCATCAAAAATATGATCAGGAATTGAGGATAATATTTTGAACAGTGTGAGAAACCACAAACAACTCAAAAATAAAGTTTTCTCAAACTTTGAAAACAACGCGGAAAACTCTTTACTTTCGTTTGGGTTTTTCGCGCAAGGACGACGATTTTGAGGTAGTAAAGCACATATCATCAACTGACTGCGTATAAAAGGGGAATTGTGGTCAAAAATCGATCATTCCTTCTTGTGCGTTGGACGGAAGCAGACGTCGTGGGACTAGCAGCTTCGGAGAGTGCACCTTCTGCGTGGTTAAAAACCTCAAACGCTCAGGTCGCAACTCTCATTTGGACTTCAGTCGTCAGGTGGAGCAGTCGTCAATGAAAGCAGACCTTTTGCATGGTGCCAAACCTCAAACGCTCAGGTCGTGCTTTCATTTGGACTTCAATCGTCAGATGGAGCAGTCGTCAATGGAAGCAGACCTTTTGCGTGGTTTTTCATTTGGACTTCAGCCGTCAGATGGAGCAGTCGTCAATGAAAGCAGACCTTTTGCGTTGTACAAAACCTCAAACGCTCAGGTCGCAGAGCCAGTTTTCCTTCGAAGAAGATCGATTACATCATCCTGTTGGTGGTCGTTTGCATACATCTGGAAATGGACAACAATGTGGAACATTATGCAAAATCAACCTTTGTAATGGCTTTAAATGTTACCTAAAGAATTTGTTTGATGCGGGTGCGACCAGTTAATGTTGTTTTGAAATAAAGAGATGGCTTTTTGGTATTTCTCGTCAAAACATTTATTTTTCGTTAAAGGCCAACGTTTCGAAGGTTATACCTTCATCTTCAGGGCAAAACGACTACACTACTACGAGTCGTTTTGCCCTGAAGATGAAGGTATAACCTTCGAAACGTTGGCCTTTAACGAAAAATAAATGTTTTGACGAGAAACCAATTGACCAAAAAGCCATCTCTTTATTTTAAAAGTTACCTAAAGAACTATAAAGATTGCTTCTTTGTAAATTAGCAATGCAGTGCAAATCTAGGATAATATGATCAGTTTTTTTGCAATTTTCACAGTTCTAAATTCGCAACAGTGATCAAAATCGTTTATATCCAATCAGTGTTGAATATCTTAGAAAATTATACAATTTGGCCCTTCACGTACGCCTTGATTAGATTTGTGCACTTTTCGCTGTGTGAAATTCACAGTAATCGAGACCAAGTGAAGCCTTCTTTGTTTTTGCGAAAAATGTGAAAAAGTGGAATGCATGCACAATTCATCAATATTGATCATAATTGATCAATTAATTGATATTCGGAATTGTAAGTTGTTTTCGTATTCACGACATCCAGTTATGTCTCTGACATTACCCACCCGCCTTTTTGTTTCAGATACCTAATGTGACATCCCCAGGTGCCTTTGGAGTCGAACCAGACCCCGAGATATTCAAATGTGAAGACCTGAGCTATGGTTTCACCCCTTAGTTGAAGCTGTAATTGTGCTGGCTCTCGCTTCCTTGAAAATACAACCAGCTCAGTTTTCTCCGTAGAGAACTCGATACCCATTTGAAGAGCCCATGTCGACAAGTTGTCAAGAGTATCTTGCAATGGTCCTTGGAGATCGGCAGCTTTGGGTCCTATAATAGACACAATGCTGTCGTCGGCAAGTTTTCTTAGCGTGCAAGATGTGTTGATACATTTATCGATGTCATTTACGTGAAAATTGTATTAAAGAGGGCTTAAACATGAGCCCTGAGGAAGACCCATGTAACTGAATCGTGATGTCGTCAAATCACCATACTCAAAATGCATGTGTTTCTCGGACAATAGATTATATAAAAAGTTGTTCAAAACTGGTGAAAGACCATGCTGATGCAACTTCTCAGATAGAATATTAATGGAAACTGAATCAAATGCCCCCTCGATGTCGAGGAAAACTGATGCCATGCCATTTGAATTTCTGTTTAGAGCAACGCAAGACAATCGTTCGTTCATTTGCCTCTGCGGAACCCAAATTGTGTATCTGAAAGCAATCCATTTGTCTCGACCCAATTGTCTAGACGGAAGAGAATCATTTTCTCCAACAATTTCCGAATACAAGAAAGCATAGCAATCGGCCGGTACGAATTGTGCTCGGAGGCTGGTTTTCCTGTTTTTTGAATAGCGATAACATTCACTTGTCTCCAATCATGTGGTACAATGTTACCCTTAAGGTGAAATGTAGCGGAACGCAAAAATCGCAATGATTCAAAAACTAGACCGATTTTCGAAAAACCAAAAACACTTAAGTTTTAGAAATCGAATTTATCATAACTAAGTATTCTTAGTATTTTGAAATTTTGCTTTGCTGAGCCGTAATTGGTTTTTGAAATGTATAAACGGTAACTGTTCCGTTCCACGGGGATGATTTTAGAACTAAAAAAATGTGTTTGTAGCAGAATTTCACAAAGAATCTGAAAATGAAACTCAAAATTATAAAATATTAGCTAAAACAACCGAAATTTGAAAAAGTTTATATAAACTTTTCCGCATTTTGTTTATTGCTTGCGCGCTGCTGTTTCGTATTGAGGTGGTGTGGGAAATGCACGGTGGGCACGGTGGCATTATATCGGGAGCAAAAATTACATATAAAATAATGACGCGAATTTATGCAGCATTGGGTTTTGTGTTGAAATAAAAACTAGTTGAATTAAATAAAATGGGTATTGTAAGAAATCGTTTATTTTCTAAGTAACTGTCATTTATAATGCTAATAATGTCCAATTCTGTTGAGTTCAATGCATTGCAAGGTCTTGGTATTACATTTATTGTTGAATATGACCATTTGATTCAACAGACTTCGCAGACAAGGAGTGGCGGAACCGTATTGGGTGAATACTGAATCCACCCAAGGAAAATGTCTGGGTGTGGAAGTCTTGGAATTACATTCCTTTTGAGAAAGGCTATAGCAGGATAAGCATGTGAAATCTGCCCCCAAAGGGAATTCATATTGTTATACCACATTCGAAAGGTCATAGGCTGGAAACAATTTTCTCAAAGTTTCAACCCTTTAACTGCCATATTGACGGAGCTAGGGTGGTTCTATTGATTTTCATTTTATTTGATTTTTGAAGAAACTGCTCCTCCGAAAAATTTGAAAAAAATCAGGTATGTTTAAGGTATTATGGGGATGCTTCACAATTTTTTTTCAAAATTTTTGAATATGTATTTCTTTCATTAAAAAATACTAGAAAATTTTGAAACATATTTTTTCTCTCTTCCAATTTTTGCACCACCCTGGATTTTTTAGTGATAAATAAAGAATTGTTGGACGTGTTAAAATGGTATGTTTTCATATTTTTTAAAAATGTGGACGACCAATTTTTTCTAAAAAATCGTTCCCATTTCCATCAAATTCTGAGAGAAGGAAACGCATGGTGCTTTATCTTAGCAGTTTCTAGTAGTAGTCGACCATGCGTTCCCATAAAGTTCTCTTAAAAGGGAAACGCATGGTGCTTTGTTCTAGTAGTTTATGATGCAACTCAAGCGCAGGGCTTAGAAATCAAACTAACGAAAAGAAGGAAATGAGTATCAACCTTTGCATAATACATACACGATCATACTTCGGGTACAACCTAGAAAGCTACAAAGCAAGAACTTACTGGTATGTGGTTTATATATGAATGGTAGTATTATATGAACGTTGCGAGTATCACACATATGCAGTTCGGTTACGGCAGTCAAGAACTAGAGCGAGTGACTGTATATAATTCGATGATTCGATAGTGTTTCATGAAATGGTCAAATCGTTTTGCACTGTTGGGTCTCGTACAACGCGGTTTTCTTTTTGCCAGCTCTGTACATTTCACTAAATACATAGCGAGTTGAAACAGCAGTGAATTTAATTTTTTTCTTTTTTATATTGGTGTCAAACAAAAGTGGCAACTGATGAAGGTTGGAATCGATTTCTTAGAATTGTTTTTCCATAAATACGTTTATTTCTTAAGGCAATTTACATAAGTTGTTCTTCGCCGTAGCATCACTTTTACATAGAATTCTTATCCTAATATAATACTAATATAGTCACATCAATTTGAGTTTAATAAAGCATATTCCTCTTATTTTTTAAATATCATATTATTTAAACCAAACGATGAACTGCTATAAATTTTAAAATAAGCTGAAATTTTTATACATTTTGTGGTTGATTTCATAACCCACTTGGAGTTTTTTTTATCAGCACATCATTTTTAATAAAATTTTGCTATTGGATGAACTAATGGACGCAGTAGGAGTCAGAACTAAGACTCAAAAGGGTCAATTATTAAATTGAAACTTCAATTGTCTTTATGAAATGATTAAGAAGACAATATTTTCGCCGGTCTCACAATTCTGGATAAAAACCTAGCATAAGGAAAGGTAGTGAATAATGGCAGCCTCGTGTGAACAGCAACCAACAGTTCTATTGCCAATAACGCATTCACAGCAACGGCGCTGGATTCCCAAATATCCAGTCGAATTTGTAGTGTACTCGATATAGTACTTGTAAGCTTTTAAAAATGAGACTTATTACCGGCCCGAATAGCTTTTTTGTGATCTGTGTGTCTCAATTGGGTCATCTCGCGATAAAGCTTTAAATCCAAAATTACTTGGCAGAACATCTTTTTCAAAAGCTTCTATTCCAGAGCTACGATATTCCGATACTTGTTGCTCTCGTTCTCGGATTAATAATATTATCTTATTAGAACTTCCCGTTCGCAATTTGAACAAAATTATTAAACCTGTAAAAACCTGGAAGCGTTCCTCTGAGAGTGAAAATCACTTACTGAGTTAATTATGTATTCTCTGATATTTTCTGGAAAATATGGAGCTTTCAACACAATATACCCAAAAATTAAAGAGATCGATTCAGCGAATCAAGTTTTTAACAGACATGGTCGATAAATGCTTGATTTGAAATAATGCAAAGGTTATAACTCAAAAACGAAAAATAACGCATCACTATTTTTTTATATCTGTTGTTGTTTCAAATTTTAGAATAAATATGAAAATATATAGCGCTATCAGTCTACAAACCATGAAAACCATCATGAAGATATTCGATTGACGTTTTCAAACACAAAATTCCAACTTTATCTTTATCACTCATTTTTCCAGAAAACTATAGACATCCCTCGATAACATATCTTTATGGTAACTTTTGACGCTGTAATGAAATCTTCATTCTTTCTTTCACTATTCTTTCATTACATCCATCAGCAACACATAAAAAACTGACACCCGCTCTAGTTCTTGACTGCCGTAACCGAACTGCATATGTGTGATACTCGTGACGTTCATATATTACTACCATTCATATATGAATCACATAACAGTAAGTTCTTGCTTTGTAGCTTTCTAGGTTGTACCCAAAGTATGATCGTGTATGTATTATGCAAAGGTTGAAACTCATTTCCTCCTTTTCGTTACTTTGATTTCTAAGCCCTGCGCTTGAGTTGCATAAACTACTAGAAAAAAGCACCATGCGTTTCCTTCTCTCAGAATTTGATGGGAACGCATGATCGACTGTTATAATTTTTTAGAAAAAAATCAAATTTTTTGGTCGTCCACATTTTTAAAAAATGTGGAAACATACCACTTTAACCTGTCCAAAAATTCTTTATTTATCACTAAAAAATCCATGGTGGTGCAAAAATTGGAAGAGGGAAAAAATATGTTTCAAAATTTTCTAGTATTTTTTAATGAAAGAAATACATCTTTAAAAATTTTGAAAAAAATTGTGAACCATCCCCATAATGCCTTAAACATGCCTGATTTTTTTCAAATTTTTCGGAGAAGCAGTTTCTTCAAAAATCAAATAATATAAAAATCAATAGAACCACCCTAGCTCCGTCAATATGGCAGTTAAAGGGTTGAAACTTTGAGAAAATTGTTTACAGTCTATGACCTTTCGAATGTGGTATAACAATATGAATTCCCTTTTGGGGCAGATTTTACATGCTTATCCTGCTATAGCCTTTGGCCTTTCTGTTTTAACAGATTTCGCAGCGGACTCATAGCATAGCTTCGATTACATAACTAGTGCTACGATCCTCTTGACACAACAGCAATAATACTTTCTACTTATTCGAAGATAATAATGAAAGTCAATTAGAATGGAATATATTGGCATTGAATGTATTCGATAAGTAAATTCGACCGCGCTCTATCATGCGAGTCAAGTAAATACTTTCACGTAAATTCTATCTCATCGGCGGGAAGGGACTGGTAAACGACTAGCAAAGATATCGAAAATACGAATGTTATCTCGTCTTCAATCGTTCTTTTGAAGGAGAATCCATGCTTGCTACTAAACTCAGGCATATACATGGTTAGCAAGTTGGTCAATACATATACATATAGCCTCATGTAAGTCATTCATAATTACTCATGATTTATAGCTTTATTGAAGTTTCGTTTAGTTGAAGTTATTACACCTCTGTTGTGTGTCGAGATTTTCCGAAAATTCGTGTTGCAAACGTATCTTTTACCAACCGATCGTTAGCAATTTAATGTTGGTGAACTTTCAAGAAGTTCTTCAACGTGAAAGATCAACCGATTGTGTTTCATCGAGGAAGAAAATCAGCGTCGCTTTTATCAAATCGTTCGGATCTGTGCTTGCTCCCGCTCAAGTAGCTTATACGTCATCACCATAAACAACGCTTTCGTTAAGTTTCTGTTTGTCACGAATCTGTTGTGAAGCGCAATGGCTAAAAAACAATGCGGCGAATGCAGAGAGGATGTCAACGATATTGAACCGATGCGTTGTGGTTTTTGCGAATCCTTCTTACATATCAGCCAAACTTGTTGCGGTATAAACGCTAGAGGTTTGAGAGATTATTTTAATCTCGGAAAGCTATTACTTATATGTACACCATGCAGAGAAGAGTTAAAAGGCCGAAGCATTCGCAAGTATATTGCTGAGAACCAACAACCTCTGCCGCCCGTCTCGATTAGTGATATTGATCTACCAGCGCAAGTCCAGGAGTTAACTAAAGCGGTTGTTGCTCTCAATAATAAAAAAACGTCGCCGAATGGATGATGATAAAACGACTGTTCAAGCTCCTACTGAACGCGGCATAAACGAAATTGATTTCAGTGACCTGTCGGTTCGTTCTATTTTCACTAACGAAGAGAAGTTCTGGCTTTATCTTTCGGGGTTCAATCCGTTAATCACCGACGGTGATGTTCAAAAAATCTTATCCCGTTGTTTGAACATAGCGGAACCAACAGATTTCGTACGACTCGTACCGAAAGGAAAAGACGTCACTGGTATGTCGTTCGTTTCATTCAAAATTGGTCTAGATCCCAACTTGAAAACTAAAGCGTTGGATCCAGCATCATGGCCTGTTGGACTGCTGTTTCGTGAGTTTATACCTCAGCCAAAAAAGGCGGGTGAGTAATGTCAGAGACATAACTGGATGTCGTGAATACGAAAAAACTGACACGCTCCCATCACTTTTCCGAATATCAGTTAGTTGATTGATTGTATGAATTGTGCAAGCTTTCCTCTTTTTCACTAATAGAATTTGAAGCGATGCACCTACATTAAAGTACAGATTAGTTACATTAAACAGCTACTATTCTACAACTATATATTCCAAACTTGAAATAATTCCTTTTTAATTTGCTAATATAGGAAGCTAGGTACGACAAATTTGTAGTTTATTTTTATTGAAGCTATGAAGTTCGAAGATATCTGATTCTTCTCGAAATTTCAGTACGAGACAATTGCAATGGCCTGGTCTGAAATGTATCTACGATCTTCGGTATGCAAGAGTGATTCTAATAATAATAATGATAGTAATAATAATAATACAGATTAACCTGTATATATGGCAACCCTGTTTCGCAAGGCATGTTTTCACATGACCCCATACTAGTATAAAGATGTGTTCAACATCATCACTTTCGCTTTCGCATTGCCGTTCGTAATTGAATGTGTTAGTGACGGTACAAATCTGCTTTTCTACCTGTTGTCGGAGCCATCGTTCTGACGGTGTCTCGTACGTACAGAGTAGCTGCTTTAATTTAAATGAAGCTATTTCTCACATCGCATTTCCTTTTATACGTGCTAGTGGTAGCACGTTAGGACGTCCCCTTTGTTAGAATTCCTTTCCTATACGCAGAACGGGAAACAGTGAAACGATATAAAAGAGAGAGTTAGCAGAGCGGCAGCCAGTAATATTGAATGGGTCGTCGAGCTGTTAACAGCATATTGTGGAGGAACAATTAAGGGCAAGGTAAAGTCCCGCTCAAACCGTGCTGGTCTGAAGTGCCCAGTTGGCGGCAGAATCAATCGTTTGCCTCGGAAGGGGAACTACGCCGAGCGTGTCAGTGCTGGTGCATCGGTCTATCTGGCGGCAGTGATGGCGTACTTGGTTGCAGAAGTGTTGGAGTTGACCAGTAACGCTGCCCACGACAACGAAAACGAAAATCATCCCTCGCCATCTGCAGCTGGCCATCCGTTGAAAACCCCGTCCTTTTCAGGATGACCACATTATGTGATAAAGAAATATTTAGAATTGCTTTAAGTTTAGCCAGTTCTGATACGCCTGGAAAGTAGAATGCGCAAATCAAGTGGAAACATTTGTTCTAACAATTTTTGTTTTCGGCCGCATACTAAAGTACTCGCGACAAAAATACATATTGATCTGTGGCAACTCTGTTTCGCACGGCATATTTGTAAACTAGTATAAAGATGTGTTCAAAATCATCACTTTCGCTTTCGCATTGCCGTTCGTAATTGAATGTGTTAGTGACGGTGCAAATTATTTTAACTCCCATCTTGATGAATCTTTTGCTAGGAAATATTGAGATCTGAGATGGTTCTCGTGTGTGTGTGTCTTGTTTCGGCAATGTGCCTTGCTAGACTTTTTGGCTGCCTTTTTCGGTATCATTGTGCTGACGGTGTCTCGTGCATTCATATCGGGAAACAATGAGACGACAGGTCCTCGATGTTGCTGTCGTGTGTCTTGTTTCGGGAAGAGTTGCTCAGCAAATGATAGAAAAAAATGAACCATTCAACTTTTATATGGATGCTCTTGTATAGATACAGACATCTCGCGTTCTGATTGGCTGGTGCTGTCATGGGTTAAATCAAACAGGTTTTTCAATAGTGTACTATTGAAAAACTTCAATATTGTTGTAATACACGTTCAAGTTGAAGATTTTCGATTCTATTGGTAGTTAGATTATATAAATCCTTCTACAGATCACTGAGCTATGAGCTTTCAAAATACGAGAAAGGCAAACGCGCCATATGAATTATCCTCTTTGATACTCGTTTATACCAAACATTTCAGAAAAGTTTAATTGTAAACTATTTAAGAATATGTCACACAACTGAAAGTTTTATCATAAAATTGTGATCATATTTCCGATGGCATGTAGCAAGAATTATGTTGATTCGTTAGATATAACAGGAGATATTCACGATCAAAAACTTATCACTCTCTCAGAGGGTAAATTTTGAAAAGGCGCCCCATAGTAAAGTAAGTCGTATTCACGACAAAAACTACGACCGTCGAATACAACCCACCAACTCAGAGACCATGTAAACAGGCTTGTTTCAGTGCGCTCGGCAGATGATGGTGGGAACCTACGGGTTTCCACCAGAGGCGAGTATTATTCAATGAATTCATCGATTCCTACATTAAACGTTCCCGTGTTGCAGCATGACGATCCTGAAGACGCTGTGATATGGATATATTACCAAAATGTTCGTGGCATGAAAACAAAAATCGACGATATATTTTTGGCCTCGAGCGATTGTAATTACGATGTCATAATACTGACTGAAACCGGACTTGACGATCGCATTAACTCTCTGCAACTGTTTGGAACATCGTTCAATGTTTTTCGTTGTGACCGTAGTCTTAACAGTAACAAAACAAGTTTTGGGGGCGTTTTAATTGCTGTGTCACAAAAATACACCAGCTCAAAGATCGAAACAGTGAATGGTCAATGCTTAGAACAAGTGTGTGCGAGTGCCACTGTTAAGGGGAAAAAATGTTCATATGTGGTGTGTATATCCCTCCTGATAGGAGTCAAATCGTCGAAGTAATAGAGGCACACATTTCCACTGTTATTGAACTAAACTGTAAGGCATCTGCTGATGAAACTATTCTTGTTTGTGGTGATTTCAATCAGCCTCGAATTGTATGGGATTATGGACTGGATACCACGCATTGTTTTAACTCTTCTTCGCTGCCCGCTGCGAGTACGGCGCTGATCGATGGCATGGATTTTTTGAATCTTCACCAGTCGAACCAAAAGAAAAATCATCTCGGACGGGTACTCGATCTAGTGTTTTGTTCCTGTGACCGCTCATTGTTTGTTGACGAGTGTGTAGCTTCGCTCCTACCCGTTGACCCGCACCATCCACCTTTAGTAATTTCGTTGCCCATTGAAGACAATAATTCACGACACGCAGCAAGTTCGGGAGACACACATTTACGGTTAAATTATAGAAAAATTGACTTCTCAGCTCTGATGGAATATTTGCACAATTATAGTTGGACAACTTTGCGCGAAACGGATAATGTTGATGAGATGGCATCATCGTTTTGTAGTACTATCTCCCGTTGGCTCAGTACAAATTTACCATTTGTTAAACGACCTATTTCTCCCCCGTGGGCCACATCAAGTTTACATGATTTAAAGCGCAAGCGCAATGCTTGGCAGCGCAGACACCGTCGTTGGCGGAGCTTAGAAACAAAACAAAATTTCAAAAAATCGAGTGATGAGTACCGCAAATTGAATGCCGGTTTATATAGAGCTTACGTCATGCGAGTTCAAACGGATCTACGTAGGAACCCCAGGATTTTTTGGAACTTTGTGAATTCGAAGCGAAAATGTTCAATCATTCCTCAGAACGTTTGTTTTGACGGTGTGACGTCTGCATCAACATCAGACTCATGTGAGTTGTTTGCTAAATTCTTCGCTTCCGTGTTTACTGAGAAAGTGGCCTCCAACATCGAAGCTGAAGCCGCCGCATCATATGTTCCTGAAAACTTGGTGGATTTGCGTACATTTATAATCATTCCCGAAATGATCACTGAAGAGTTCGTACTCGGCTGGACCTGATGGAATTCCATCTGTCGTTTATACTCGCTGTTCAACTGCTCTGCTCGAACCATTATGTTACGTTTTTAACAAATCGTTCGAGCATGGTATATTTCCAACGATATGGAAGCAGTCGTTCATGTTTCCAGTCTACAAAAACGGTGATCGAAAGGATGTGAGAAATTATCGTGGTATTACGAGCCTATCTGCTGCCTCCAAGCTATTCGAAATAGTTGTCAGCTCTGTTGTTCTTTCTCGTACAAAAAGTTATATATCAACCGATCAGCATGGATTTATGCCAGGACGATCCGTTAGTACAAATTTGCTCGATTTTACCTCGACCTGCTTTTCGCGTATGGAGGAAAGGGTACAAATTGATGCAGTATACACCGATCTAAAAGCGGCTTTTGATCGTATAGACCACCGAATTCTATTATGTAAACTGATGCGACTTGGTGCATCACACAAGTTCGTTGAATGGTTGAGTTCCTATTTGTGTGGTAGAGTCCTACGCGTACAATTGGGAACCTCAGTTTCATCCCCGTTTACGAATAAATCAGGAGTTCCGCAGGGCAGTAATATGGGTCCCCTTTTGTTTGCACTGTTTTTCAACGATGCCGCTTTGCTGCTTGGTTATGGATGCAAGCTGATCTACGCTGACGATTTGAAGCTGTACTTAGTAATTCGTAATTATGAGGACTGCGTCCATCTTCAAGAACTGCTAGATGAATTTGTCGCATGGTGTCGACGAAACCATCTTGTGATCAGCATTGCCAAATGTCAAGTAATTACATTTCACCGAATACTTCGTCCATTAATCTTCGACTACAAAATTGATGGACAAACACTTACAAGAGTTGACCGTGTTAATGACCTTGGTGTTGTATTGGATGCAAAACTCACATTTAATCAGCATCGTTCTGCTTTAATATCTAAGGCAACGAAACAACTCGGATTCGTAGCTAAAATCAGCAGAGATTTTAAGGATCCACATTGTTTGAAGGCGTTATACTGTTCCTTAGTGCGACCATTGCTGAAAAATGCCAGTTTGGTATGGAGTCCATATCAACTCGTTTGGAACTTGCGGATTGAGCGTGTTCAGAAAAGATTTATTCGGCTTGCGCTAAGAGACCTTCCCTGGCGAAATCCCTTGGATCTGCCACCATACCCTGATCGATGTCGCCTGTTAGGTCTTGACACTCTGGAACGACGAAGGAAGATTCAACAAGCTGTGTTTGTGGCGAAGATTATCAACGGCGAAATCGACTCTCCAAAAATCCTGTCTCTCATCGACTTCCGGGTTTCACAACGGACTCTACGATCAACAGGTTTGCTACAACGAAGATTCCATCGGACATCGTTTGGAGCCAACGAACCTATTGCAGCGTGTGTTTGAACTTTCTCCCTAGTTGAAAATTTATTCGATTTTGGTGAATCATCGCATAAGTTTGTTCAGAAAGTGTCGCAATCCTCAATTTAGAACTTAACTTTATATTCATTAAGACTTTTATTGTCAGATGGAACAAGCAAACAAATAAACAAATAAACAAATAGTGTAAGAGTAATCACTAACAATAACGATTGAATTAGCATATATTCAAAGTGTGAAGGATTCAAAAATTCATTACGTCCAGTCTTTTTTACAAGCCAATATAACGGGAGGTAAACCCACTGCGCTCATTCATTGAAAAAAGTTTTTGTTTCTATGTGTCCGTTTTTCTTGGTATGCTTTGTGCGACGGTTCGTTCAAGTGAAGCGGATAAAATTTCGCGCGCATTATATGACGCTACATTTCACCTTAAGGAACGTGTTGAATAAATTCAACAAGCGTCTTTTAGCAGTCAGGCAGATTTTTCAGCAAGTTGAATTTAATTCGGTCTAACCCTGGGGCTTTATTGTGACACGAAAGGGGCGCAAGTGAAAACTCCGCCATTGAAAACGGATTTTCGTTCGAGTTCGATGTCGCGACGCGGGATATCTTCCTTTCCGGAACAGAATCGGGACATTAGAATATTCCTCGCTTTCGTTCGCGTGATTTCGATTGCGCATGCGACGGGCCGTATTCCAAAGAGTGCTCATTGCTGTTTCTCTCGTTAATCCGTCAACAAACCTTCGCCAGTCCCCGCGTTTCTTAGCTTTAATCAGACTTTTCATTTGAAATTCTTACGCCGCGTATTTCCAATAATTTTCTGGGATTCCGTTCCTTCTAAACGAGTTGAAGGCTGAAGCTTTTTTCGTTTTCAGCTCTGAGCACTCTTTGTCCCACCATGGGTTGTCAAGAATCAAGCCAGGCAAAAATGTATACTCCTCCTCCAGAGGGAGCTCCTGTGATAATTCTAGTTTCTCCGATATCTAGCTTGCGTAGCTTTTCCAATCAATGTTTCGTGTGAGATCGTACGAAACATTGATTGTTTTCGATGGTTTTATGCGGTTGGCGATTGAAACCATGATCGACAAGTGATTGCTACCGTGAGGATCACAGATTACCTTCCTTTTGCAATCTAACTGTAGTGAGGTCGAGCAAAGGGATAAATCCAACGCACTTGGTGTTGCTCGTGGTCTAGGGTACCGTGTCATTTCTCCCGTGTTTAGAATTGTCATATTGAAGTTGTCACACAGATCTTGGATTAACGAAGAACGGTTATCATCATTTAAGCAGCCCCATCCTGTACCATGCGAGTTAAAGTTCCCTAAAACCAGTCGCGGCGAAGGAAGGAGTTCTATGATGTCTGCAAGCCGTCGATGCCCTATCGAGACTCTGGGAGGAATGTAGATGGAAGCAATACATTGATCTTTGCCTTTAATATTGATTTCGCAAGCAACAATTTCAATTCCCGGTATCTAGGGGAGGTTAATACGGTGAAATGAGTAGCACTAAAAGTACCCCTCCGAGTCTTCTCGATCCAGTCGAATAATGTTGAAATTGTGGAAGTCTAGGGTGATGTTAGAAGTAAGCCGTGTTTCGCATAGCCATCGAAGGATACGATCGCAGAAATGAGGGGCCTTTGTTCAGTCAACTGTTTCAAAAATTCTCTTACTGTTGGCACTAAAGCAGTTAGTAAGCTTTTAAGAGGATAATTAATGTTGAAGACTATTAAAATCCAGTCCACAATATCAGAGAATCTCAGCAATCCAGATTTTGTCTGATTGTCTTGCTGTGATTTGGGGTCACTTGGGTGCTTTGTTGCCCCTGGAAGCGCTGGGTACTCCTTTTTATCTCTTAGTTTGCTTAAACCAGGAGGGATTTGCTTCGTTGTTGAGTCAGCGCTTTTTGTTTCAATTGGAGTATTCTGCGGCGAAGTCAGTCTAAGGCCTTTACGTGGTAGCTTTGGAGAAGCCATGTTTGGTCTTTTCCTGCTTCCTTCAGTAAATGAGCAAGATGGTCCTTCGCCGGGGTCGTCAGAGATATCTTCGTCAACTGGCAAGAGGGCAAACGGGTTCTCAGGGTTCGATTGTACTGTTTTTTTTTAGTATATCCGCATAAGACCGCCTAGAGCGCTCTTTCACGGATCGTTTGAGCTTTTCTTCCCGCTGTATGTATATTGGACACACCGAGAGATCATGAAGACTTTCGCTACAGTAAATGCACTTATTAGCGGTCTTTCTACACGAATTGTCTTCTTCTTCGCCACATTTACCGCATCGCGGTTTATTGCAGCAAAAGTTTGCGTGTGCCCAAACTTTTTGCAATTCGAGCAGTGGATGCACATCCGGACAGGTAGACGAACCCCTCCCATTACCAAATAATTTGGAAGTGCGGTACTCCCTTGTGAAAAGCTCGTCGGCAGCAATCTCATTTGCTTGCTTCACGTCGAACACAACAACGCGCAATTTATTTGGCGACACTTTGTCCATATGCTTTACTGCCGAGTAGTGTTTCGTCAGGTCCCGAGCAATATTCATTACTCTAAGAGGTTTCGATATAGGCCGGAAGTACACCACCCACGGCTCCCCCGAACCATCGTCCTGTTAAACCTTACGACAAAGGGGAGGTTTCTCAGGCGAAGGAGCGAGGTTGTCCGATAAAGAAATATCGTATTCAGAGTCGGACATTAGATGCTCTTCGCCTTCGCCATCTATATGTTCCTCCTCCGGGACGATGGTGACGTCACTAGCGGACATTTTTTTTTAATGTGCGGGAATATAATCTCCCGCACTTTTAACAATAAAGATAGACAGAAGTGAAAAAAGGCGGATGAGTAATGTCAGAGACATAACTGGATGTCGTGAATACGAAAAAACTGACACGCTCCCATCACTTTTCCGAATATCAGTTAGTTGATTGATTGTATGAATTGTGCAAGCTTTCCTCTTTTTCACTAACAGAATTTGAAGCGATACACCTACATTAAAGTACAGATTAGTTACATTAAACAGCTACTATTCTACAACTATATATTCCAAACTTGAAACAATTCCTTTTTAATTTGCTAATATAGGAAGCTAGGTACAACAAATTTGTAGTTTATTTTTATTGAAGCTATGAAGTTCGAAGATATCTGATTCTTCTCGAAATTCCAGTACGAAACAGTACGATACTAGTATAAAGATGTGTTCAACATTCGCTTTCGCATTGCCGTTCGTAATTGAATGTGTTAGTAATGGTACAAATATGCTTTTCTACCTGTTTTCGGAGCCATCGTTCTGACGGTGTCTCGTACGTACAGAGTAGCTGCTTTAACTTAAATGACGCTATTTCTCACATCACATTTCCTTTTATACGTGCTAGTGGTAGCGGTGGACGGACTTCCCCTTTGTTAGAATTACTTTCCTATACGCAGAACGGGAAACAGCGAAACGATATAAAAGAGAGAGTTAGCAGAGCGGCAGCCAGTACTGAATTGGTCGTCGAGCTGTTACACACGCACACAGGAGGAACAGTTAAGGGCAAGGCAAAGTCCCGCTTAAACCGTGCTGGTCTGAAGTGCCCAGTTGGCGGCAGAATCCATCGTTTGCCTCGGAAGGGGAACAACGCCGAGCGTGTCAGTGCTGGTGCATCGGTCTATCTGGCGGCAGTGATGGAGTACTTGGTTGCCGAAGTGTTGGAATTGGCCGGTAACGCTGCCCATGACAACGAAAACGAAAATCATCCCTCGCCATCTGCAGCTGGCCATCCGTTGAAAACCCCGTCCTTTTCAGGATGACCACATCACTGTGATAAAGAAATATTTAGAATTGCTTTAAGTTTAGCCAGTTCTGATACGCCTGGAAAGTAGAATGCGCAAATCAAGTGGAAACATTTGTTCTAACAATTTTTGTTTTCGGCTGCATACTAAAGTAATCGCGACAAAAATACATATTGATCTGTGGCAACTCTGTTTCGCACGGCATATTTGTATAGTAGTATAAAGATGTGTTCAAAATCATCACTTTCGCTTTCGCATTGCCGTTCGTAATTGAATGTGTTAGTGACGGTGCAAATTATTTTAACTCCCATCTTGATGAATCTTTTGGTAGGAAATATTGAGATCTGAGATGGTTCTTGTGTGTGTCTTGTTTCGGCAATGGGCCTTGCTGGACTTTTTGGCTGCCTTTTTCGGTGTCATTGTGCTGACGGTGTCTCGTGCATTCATATCGGGAAACAATGAGACGACAGGTCCTCGATGTTGCTGTCGTGTGTCTTGTTTCGGGAACAGTTGCTCAGCAAATGGTAGGAAAAATGAACCATTCAACTTTTATATGGATGCTCTTGTATAGATACAGACATCTCGCGTTCTGATTGGCTGGTGCTGTCATGGGTTAAATCAAACAGGTTTTTCAATAGTGTACTATTGAAAAACTTCAATATTGTTGTAATACACGTTCAAGTTGAAGATTTTCGATTCTATTGGTAGTTAGATTATATAAATCCTTCTTCAGATCACTGAGCTATGAGCTTTCAAAATACGAGAAAGGCAAACGCGCCTTATGAATTATCTTCTTTGATACTCGTTTATACCAAACATTTCAGAAAAGTTTAATTGTGAACTATTTAAGAATATGTCACACAACTGAAAGTTTTATCATAAAATTGTGATCATATTTCCGATGGCATGTAGCAAGAATTATGTTGATTCGTTAGATATAACAGGAAATATTCACGATCAAAGACTTATCACTCTCTCAGAGGGTAAATTTTGAGAAGGCGCCCCATAGTCAAGTAAGTCGTATTCACGACAAAAGATAGAAAATCAGAAAAAAAAAGTTCAAAAAAGTACTTAGCTAGTATGGCACGATGAGCTGTTAGGTGATATATTCCTTTGTTCCTCCTGATTCCTCAGCGTGACCTTGATCTGTTTTCACCGGCAGACTCGAAGGCGGCAAACAATAAAAGTGTGTTATTGTCCGACACTGCTTGGTTGAACAAAAGAGTTCACTGCTGCTTCCAACGCGGAGTCAATACACAAAGCTTGCTGTGTAAAAGCCACTATTCTCGTTGCTATATTACAATGCTTATACTACAGCCCTATGTCTGTTTTTATGTAATTTCATACGCGTGCGCGTCAAGTGCAATAGCTACCCAATGATATTATTGCCGACATGTACCTAACTGCATCTGCTGCGTTTGCGCGTTTTGTCGATATATCTATTATGTGCTTTCATTAGCACAGAAAACCCAGCGTGGAAGTTAGTAAAATTAGTGCGATCAGAACTTCGTATGCATTCAGTCAGTTATGTAACTGTCTGCGTGCGCAATAATTCCTAACTTTTTTCTCACTCTAGCGCCCTCAAACCTGACCGAAGTGAAGAAAAAGAAACTTAAATTTTCAGCATGACCGCGGATATCACTGGTATCTACAATGTACAAATCGCTGGATTCCTAAACCTGCCTTGTCGTGCGTTTATTTGTCCACTCTATATATAAAAAATTTAAATGCAGACTCACCTGATTATAATTTTCTTCATTTTAAATTCACTCGCGGTACAATACCTCCTCTCGAATAGCGTATTATTTTTTTGTCATGAATACGACTTACTTTACTATGGGGCGCCTTTTCAAAATTTACCCTCTGAGAGAGTGATAAGTTTTTGAACGTGAATATCTCCTGTTGTATCTAATGAATCAACATAATTCTTGCGACATGCCATCGGAAATATGATCACAATTTTATGATAAAATTTTCAGTTGTGTGACATAATCTCAAATAGTTCAAAATTAAACTTTTCTGAAATGTTTGGTAAAAACGAGTGTCAAAGAGTATAATTCATAAGGCGCGTTTGCCTTTCTCGTATTTTGAATGCTAATAGCTCAGTGATCCGTAGAAGGATTTATATAATCTAACCATCAATAGAATCGAAAATTTTCAACTTGAACGTGTATTGCAACAACATTGAAGTTTTTCAATAGTTTCAGAGTTATGCGGTTTTTTTTATGCGAATTTTCAGAGTTATGCGATTTACCCTTCTGCGGTCTTTTTTATGCGAAGTTTCAGAGTTATGCGGTTTTTTTATGCGAAGTGAGGAGGTCGGCAAGCTGAGGAACAACAAAGCCGCGGGCAATCACTAGTTGCCAGGCGAGCTGCTCAAACATGGAGGAGAGGCACTGGCTAGAGCGCTGCACTGAATGATTTCTAGGATTCAGGAGGAGGAGATTCTACCATAGGAATGGATGGATGGGGTGATATGTCCCGTCTACAAAAAGGGCGATAAGTTAGACTGTTGCAATTACTGCGCAATCACATTGCTGAACACCGCCTACAAGGTACTCTCCCAAATTCTTTGCCGTCGTCTATCACCAATAGCTAAGGAATTCGTAGGGCCGTACCAAGCGGGATTTACTGGAGCCCGCGCCCCTACGGATCACATATTCGCGATAAGACAAGTACTCCAGAAGTGTCGTGAATACAACGTACCCACTCATCACCTATTCATTGACTTCAAAGCGGCATACGACGCAATCGATCGAGAACAGCTATGGCAGATAATGCACGAATACGGTTTCCCGGATAAACTGACGCGATTGGCCAAAGGAACGATGGATAGAGTGATGTGCTACGTTCGAGTATCTGGGACGCTCTCGAGTCCCTTCGAATCTCGGAGAGGGCTACGTCAAGGTGATGGACTTTTTTGTATCTTGTTCAATATTGCCCTGGAAGGTGTGATTCGAAGAGCGAGGATCGACACGAGTGGCACGATCTTGCGAAAGTCCGTACAACTTTTTGGCTTCACTGACGATATTGATATTGTGACACGTAACCTTGAGAAGATGATGGAAGCCTACATCGGACTGAAAGCTGAAACTAGGCGTATCGGACTGGCCAGAAATTTTTCAAAAATAAAATACATGAGAGGCTATAGAGAAGAAACACTACGCCTCCCACCACGAATATTGATAGAGAACGGTCACTGCTGACCGCCGATAATGACACCAGCAGAGAAATTCATAGACGTGTTTTGGCAGGGAATCGTGCGTACTTTGGACTCAGAAAAACCCTCCGATCGAGAAAAGTACGCCACCGCACGAAACTGACCATCTACAAAACGCACATTAGACCGGTTGTTCTCTATGGCCACGAGACCTGGACTATGCTGGCAGAGGACCAACGCGCCCTCAGTGTTTTCGAAAGAAAGGTACTGAGGACCATCTATGGCGGAGTGCAGATGGAAGACGAAACGTGGAGACGGCGTATGAATCACGAATTGCAACAGCTGCTAGGAGAACCACTTATCGCACGGACATCTAAAATCGGACGTCTGCGATGGGCTGGGCATGTCATAAGGATGTCGGACGACAGCACAGTGAAAATGGTTCTTCAATCTAATCCGACTGGTACAAGAAGAAGAGGAGCGCAGCGAGCAAGGTGGATCGACCAAGCGGAGGGTGATCTCAGCAGCATCCGTGCCTTGAGTGGCTGGCGACGAGCAGCCAAGTTAATTGATTATGTACACAAGCGACGCGATCGCACGGCAATCGCATATATCCATAGCAATGTGGTAGTTAGTCAACCCAAGAATGCCCAGTATGAATTATTTAAGGCTATGAATTATTTAGAGCTTCTTTACACAAATACGCCGGAAAAGAACATTTCGCAGTTAAGAGTTAGCAGTGAATTCCAGATTTGTGTAAAGCTGGAATATATGTATAGCTTTTGGTTAGGTAGTTATATTTTGAGTATAAAAAGGATGTTTATTGAATTTATCGTGGCTTCTTGATTCGACTGTGAAGAGTAGTGATCCATGCGCGACAGGGTAACACCGTAATCAAACTTGGACACCATTACTCGTGATAAAACAGGAATTAAGACATAAAACAAAGTTAAACTGTTGAAAGTGATTAGCGTAGATTAGTTAGGTCAGGCACAAAATTTATGTGCTTCAGGGAAAGTGTTGTAATACAGTGTAAAATGCAAAAAAAAAAAGAAGTAAATATAAGTGAAGTTTACGGGTTAGATTATTTACATTACAGATTATTTACATTAAACAACTACTATTCTACAACTATATTTTCCAAACTTGCTAACTTGAAACAATTCTTTTTTAATTTGCTGTAGTTTATTTTTATTGCAGCTATTAAGTTCGAAGATATCAGATTCTTCTCGAAATTTCAGTACGAGACAATTGCAATGGCCTGGTCTGAAATGTATCGACGATCTTCGGTATGAAAGAATAATTTTAATAAAAATAATGATGATAATAATAATAATAATAATAATAATAATAATAATAATAATAATAATAATAATAATAATCGTAATCGTAATCGTAATCGTAATCGTAATCGTAATCGTAATCGTAATCGTAATCGTAATCGTAATCGTAATCGTAATCGTAATCGTAATCGTAATCGTAATCGTAATCGTAATCGTAATCGTAATCGTAATCGTAATCGTAATCGTAATCGTAATCGTAATAGTAATAGTAATAGTAATAATAATAATAATAATAATACCTTTTTTACGCATTTCTTCAATTTCTTTATTAATATGCTTCTTTGTAGCTTCTGGAAATCTGTATTGCCGTTTATTGATAGGCACATTTGAAGTGGTCTTAATTTCGTGCACCGCCGCATCGGTGATAGTTAATTTGCCCCCCTTCAGATAGAATACATCGCTATATGATGCCATAATTTTCTCTATATCCAAAAAAATTGTTCTTTTTAAATGATTTATATTTAGTGCTTCTAATACTTTATCCGTTCGGTCCCGACCAGTTATTCGACCGTATCCTTTATTTTCCGTGAGAATTACGTCTTGATATCAAAATCAAGGAAACATTTGTCTTCCTCGTCACACTCTTTGTCTATAAAATCTTTTTCTTCTTCATTAGTAATATTAGCCCCCGAAACGGAAGCATACTATCTGAACGCTAGTCGTTATTGTATACGGTGTTGCTAAGCACATTCTAATTGCACACATTCTGCTCTCTCATGTGCCACCTAAACATCTAAGCCTCTCCTGTGAGCGTGCTCCACACACATTTTTTTCGCTTAATTGCTCTACGGCATTCTTAACTGATTAGTGACGATCAAACATTCTCCACCTCAGTCGTGCTCCTTTTGGCTCTCACTCACTCACTCGTGTACAGACAAGCATGCACACTCCTACTGCACCCGTTACTCTTCCACTCTCGCACTCTTGCTGCTCTTTGATTATTACACACATGAAAACTCCTACTCGCTCTTATTCCCGCTCGAACTCTAAGTTCTATTGCTGCATTGAGGTTGCATTCGTTATCGTTATTATAACGACAATAATAAAAATCTAATCACAAATCTTGAATTTGTACAGAGAATTAACAGGAGTACAGGCCTAGAGCGAACACAAACAAACGTTCAAAGCAGCTCCTTACCGGAGGGCTGTTTCAAACACTGCGCAAAACCTTGAACTCCTGTTACTTCTATAAATCAAATTCATAATAAATAGCGTTTAATTAGGTGACAATCCTGGAATTAAAACGAAGTGTTTTTCTCGGCAAGCAATACTCAGAATGTTCTTTTACTGTATTTGCATTGCATGCTGCTATTGGGTATTGGACTTTCGACATGTGAATATTATCATCTGCTAGTGAAAATCGTATCGGTCCTTTTTATTATTCGAGGAGCTGTGAAATATATCAGAAGCGTTAATCAGTTAACACTGTACGTCCAAACAATAACTGGGGTCAAGTTGTAGCCAGTGATGTCCGAGCTCAGCACACGAGCTGCTCTATACCCGCAGTGTGTGCCTATTAAACTCGTGTGCTGTGCTTTTTAAACCAGACTCATGAGCGTGTGCTATTTGTGTAGTCCACCTAGTGATAAGAGACAATACAAGAGCGGATACTGTGTGCTCAAAAATTATATTATATTATTAAATTTTAAAAACGGACACTCAGCTCAGCACGTGAGCTAGCACAAAAGTCAGCTCACGAGCTAGCTCACCATTCTAGCTCATGAGCCAGCATCGCGAGTTGGTTCTTCGAAGCATACGACTCTGGATCTAGTAGCAACAAGGTACAGCACACGGACTGTATGAGAGCTGGCTCGTGTGCTGGGCCATCACTGATTGTAACACACTCCAGCGACTATCATGGTGCTTGCATAAGCTTCGATTTGTCAAAAAAAACTACGTCGCTCGAAAATGTGCTGCGTGCACTGGGCTTTCGCTCTATTAGCAACACTGTATATATCATAGTTGTTTTGATACGGTGCATTAATGTTATTATTTTTATTCACTTCTTGGTTCGTTTCATACTTATTATGCTTTGATAAACTGCGCTCCAAGACATCAGAATTTAGGATAATTACTTCATTTTTGTCCTTCTCTACATCAGTTTTAATATGTTTCTTGGTTATCCTCTCTCTACTTGTGGATTTTTTTATTTCACAATTATTGTTTGCTTTAGCTGCACTGTTTAAAAACATCTTTGGCTTCTCATTATTATCATTTACTTCGTTATTTCTTTCATTATTCATGCAGGTTAATAGTTCAATGTTGTACTCATACTTACCTGCCGAACGCATCCTATAATGCTCAGTTGCGTGTACCTTTTCTTTTCTTGTTACTGGTATATTTGCTAGCTTATTGTGCTCGTTTGGTACACTTAGGCATATGTACTCGAAATTCTGAGTGACATATATTGTGTATATCTTTAAAAACTCTGCTCCAATGATTCCAGTAACACACAAATCTTTTACTATATAAAATCTAACTCTGTAATGAGTTTTTCCAATAACCAACGTGACTTTCACTGATCCAATATTCTGTGATTGAGTTCCATCAAAGTCTGCAATGTATAAATTATCATTATGCTCCAGTATCTAGCAAATACATAATTTTTTCGTTAGGTCTATTTGCAGCAGCAACTTTTACAAATAACTGATTGTTTTTAGCACAATCTATTTTCAACATTTCATGAGGTCATGTTATCTGTTATCTGCCTCGTATTTTGAGACTCTGTTCTCCTGTTTCTGATGAGCTTCAAATGATTCTGCTTGTGGTTCAAAGGTTAGAGGTATTTTCCATAAGTATATCTAACCTTGGTCATTGTGTATGCTAGTCACATACTTATTCATAAATTCCATTCCCAAAATACCCCCTGAAGTCAAATTCTTCACTACGTTAAACTTTGCTTGGAAAATTCTTCCTGCGATGATGAAGTTTATTTCTACGGTACCTAATGGTTTTCTAACAGTACCTGCTACCCCGGAATATTCTATGACTTCGTTTTCATTAATTGTATATGCTCCCATGTGCTCTGCGTTTCGTCTACTTATCAAGTTGCCAGATGCTCCAGTGTCTACCAGCAACTGCATATAGTTATTTGGTTCGTTTGCCAATCTCAATAACATCATGAATTTGTTGTCTTTTGTCTTATGTAATTTGACAAATATCTCTTCTATGCGTTTTTCGCTATCTTTTTCTTCGATGTGATTGTTCACATCACTCTTCACTATATTTTTTTCTCCCCGTATCGATCCCAATTTTGCATTTGACTTGATTGCCTGACTAACTTTGCATTCGGGTTTCTAGATGCGTGTCTCATATGATCAGGCATATTTCTGGTCCTGATTTCACTATCACATCTTCGAAATATTTTTCTATTATCGTAAGTCATACATATCTGTACTTCATTATTTCCCATACCCATAACTGTACTTCATTATTTTCGTAGAGTTTTCTACCAAGCCCATTATTTTCCTCTCGAATATCACCATTGTATCTATTAGGTGGGTTTCTATTATCATACCGATTTTTGAAGTCGTATTTTTGCTGATACTCATTATTTTCATATTGGTACCCTTCGTTAGTTCATCGGCGAAATGACCGTTTCGGAGAAATGACTTTCGACGAAACGGTTTTAGGCGAAATGACCCTGATCCGTATAAGCCTGCTAAGCAATGTAGTCTAAGACTGATTTCCATTGGCGATTCCCGAGCAAAGCACCCTTCATTGTAATTGTCCAATCGCTCTTTAATTATCATTATGCGCTAAATACTTCGTGACATATACTTAAATATATACTTCGTGGCATACACTCCTGTTGCCGAATTCGCTGGCTTGCTTTGCTATGTCAGTCCAAGAACGACTACCGTTGCTTACTCGCAAAATGATGCGTCAAAACACCGATTCCCTCGCTCATACGCGTAAGGTCGGTTGGTCCCCAACCCAATTAATATCTCGAAAGAGGCAGAATTGATCTGATCTTTTAAGTAGACTCAATTGGAGTTAGATACTTTGCCAGACAAGTGTAGTCTACAAAACTACAAGGATCAGCTTCATGGGATTGTTCGAGCCATTGATGTGGAACATGGCAACCAAAATTTCTAATGAGCGACATTTTTAATCAAACAGTTCAATCAATCGTCACACCTTTGAATCCAAAATTGCACGAGAGTTTGCTTAGACTGATCTTTATTAGTAACCAACACCGAACACGTGAACCCAGAATGCAGACTCTGTTTTGATTTGGATTTGTTTTTTAGCCGATGATATTACATCAATATCCCAAATGTATGCAATTATATCTTTGCACATACTTGCGATACAGATTTCGATATTTAAGCTTCTATTTGCCAAGCTTGTGTTCAAGATTTGTATGCATGTCCCGGGTTGGCGGTTCAATGCATAGGACGCTGGTCTTACAAGCCAGTTGCCGTATGTTCGAGCCCCGAACTGGAAGGATTCTTAGTGTCAGTAGGATCTATAGTACTAGCCATGCAATGATTCTGTACACTAAGAATCGGCTGCGAAGTCTGTTGAAACAGCCAGGTTAAATTCCACAAAAGGAATGTAATGCCAAGACTTTGTTTTGCTTTGCTTTGCTTTTTCATCCGAGCTCGCATGACACAAGATACCAATTAAAGCCTAAAATCGCTTTCTGTCTGGCTGTCAAGCAACAAACTACCTTTGGCATGCGTGTAGCGTGTAGGAATGAAACGTTAGCTATAATTTCGCTTATATTTATAGATTCGCTTGCTTCCATCAGTTTCGCTTTTGCATCGATTGACCAATCGATATATCAATCAAGTAAGTGATATATCAATTGACAATTGATATATCGCTTGCTCCTTTAAAATCGTTGGCTACGTTTGGGAAATCCTGTATGCGGGATATATTTAGCAGACAAAATAGGGCACTGATAGCTATTAATCAACATTTCAATAATATATAATTTAAAATTCATGGCTATGTACATTCAAATCTGGACTGGTCTTGTTTCAAGAAAATTTTCGATGATCAGAGAATTTCTCGAACTAATAGATTGCAAATATACTAATAGATTACAATGTGCTTTATCTGGAGTAGCTTTTAGAAGAGTCGAAGCACTCATGCTGGATTCGGAAAACGTTCCGACCATAATGACGCGACTGCAGTTTGAATTTGGTAAATTAGTGTTCGTTTATGAGAATCTGTTAAGAGAAGTAAAACAAGCAGTGAGAACAGACATCCAAGTAGAGATTTCAATATGTGTAAGTAATTTAACGATCGTTTTAAAGAGCAATCACCAAGTAGCAATTCTCCTGTCGAGCAGCCCAGCTGCAGGCCTTCCGAATGCTTATGCGTGCACAAATGCGACAGCGAGAGCGCACCGAAAATGTGTGTGTCGCATATTTATCCTGTGAGCGTGAGCGCCGACTCAAAGAGCAAACCAAAAGCGTATACGAGACGCGTAGCGAGCACATAGAAACGGGATGCCCAGTCGGTGTTGAACAGTCGTTCGCACCGCACGCGAGTTTCATTGATTCAAGGCTTCAGTCTTTTTCAAGGCTACCTGAATCACTAACAGTCTTTTTAAAGACTAACAATTAGTCAGCCTTTCACAAGGCTATACAAAGAGTGATATTAGAGTGACTAAGTGATACAAAGAGTGATTCAGATATTAATCAGCCTTTTTAAGGCTAGCTATTCAAAGAACTATTATTCGAACTAATCTATCTTTATCAAGACTTTTCCAAACTAGGAGTCTAATCGAAGAATAATTTAGCCTAGTTAATTTATTTTAAAATTTCATTCATTTCAAAAATGCCTGCGTCCAACCGGCAAGGCAACAAGACTAAGGCTAAAAATAATTCAATACGGAATAAATCACAATCCGTTGTTCAACCTTTTTCTAATAACATTCACGATCTTATAGAATCTGAATGTAAAAATAAAAGACAACGGACGGATTTCCCTTCCGTTGATCCTATGCCGTCTAACAATATTTACGAGATTCTTCCTGAATCCGATTGTAGCGACATAGAAGAAAATTCTTCAAAAATTCCCAAATAGACGCTTGTCGTTCTGGGAAGAAACATCAATCTATGCCACCAGTGACGGTGATGATTTCCGACTTCAAAGCATTCCGTACTGAGCTTTCTACTTTTCTCTCGGAAGTAAAAGTCTCATTTCAAATCGGACGAAGAGGAGACTGTCGAGTCTTGGTTGATGGATTGGAAGATTACGAACGTCTTATTCGATATTTGTCCGAGAAACTTCATAAATTAAAAATGAACTAAAAGAATTGCTTGGTTTTGCACCTTCCCAAGTAATACTTAAGAAAAAAAGAACGAATGGTACTTCTAAACCACGCTCTGGAATTTCACATGAACTTTACTTAATACATTTCAATCGAAGTGATGTAAACAATTTGAAAACTTTAGAAAAAGTACGTTTCATTTCCCACATTAAAATTCATTGGGAACATTATAAACGGCATAATCGTATTGCAAACTTAACGCAATGTCGCCGTTGCCAAGGATTCGGCCATGGAACCAAAAATTATCATATGGATATACGGTGTTTGAATTGTGGAAAGACGAAAGACGTTTGTCCAATGAATGAAGCCATTGATAAATTTTCATGTTCAAATTGCGATTGAAATCATAAATCCAATTATTTGAAATGTCCTGTCAGGGAAAAAATTTTAAACGCTCGTTCGCTTAGACAACAAGTCAAATCAACGACTTTAAATTTACAGAACATACCTGAAAATCAAAAAACCGTTACAAACGCCACGCCTAATTCTTCTAAGGCACTTATTTCTTCTTATTTAAAACAAAAAACAGGTACGCCTGCCAATTCGTCTTCTAACGAAAACAATTTATTGACAGGTAGATCGACCTCGTCATCATCTTCTTCTAATGTCAGTTATGCCAGTATAACAGGTAGAAATCTACCGTTTAATTCTTCTAATGTAAATAATCAAAACACTGGACCGCCTTGCAGTTCATCTTCTAACGAAAACAATTTATTAATAGGTAGATCGGCCAAATCATCTTCTTCTAATGGCAGTCTACCTACAAATATTCCTTCAATGCCATTCGCTTCTTTGAATGAAGTTGATTTAGGCGATATAACTGAAAATAAAATGATCTACCTACAAGATCAACTTTTTCAAATGATCATCCGAATGAATTCGACTTCATCACTTTTTGAAGCATTTCAAATCGGATGGCAATTCGCAAATAATATTATAATGAATTTAAAATTTAACAATGATGTTAAATAATTATTTGAATATTTTAAATTGGAATGCTCGATCTTTGAAATCGAGTGAAGATGAATTTTATAATGTTCTCAATGTTCACAAAATTCATATTGCCATTGTGACAGAAACTTTTCTTAAACCAAATGTCAAATTGAAAAGTAATCCACATTATGTGGTTCATCGAAGGTTTACTTGAATGGGTGGTGGAGTTGCCATTTTTGTCCAACGACAAATTAAACATTGAATTTTACTTTTTTTTCTCTTTATGCGATATTCGCCTAACCAGAGATATTTTTGTAGAAACAGAAAATGAAAATTATAGAATGATAGTACTCAAGAGAGAGCAAGGATGTGAATATATAGAACGGAAAATGAGAGATGTGACAGAGGGTCATTTAGGCAAGCAGAAATCTTTTAGTAACTTAACTTTTACCTTCTACCAGAGGAGTCGGGCTTAGGCATCTGAACAATGCGAATCGCCCAAGTCTCTGGTATGTCGGAAAGTAGTGATAAAGGTCTTTTACCATTTACTATCCGAACCGGTAAAAGAAAAGTTACTAGAAGTTGTCACTTTTTTACTTGCGACGGCCTTATCACACACAATGAGTTCTTCACTGCATGGATGTTTTTCTTTATCTCTATACGGCTAGTTGAACATCGGAATGGAAGATTTGTTTGAACTATTGCTTATGTGCCCAGAGTCACAGCGTGTTGGCTGTTTAGTCCAGGTTGTAAGCGGCGTTCAGCAGCGCTCCACTCATCGCTACCTGATGGAAACCCATCATATTACTTTTTTTTTACTTTTTTTTTTCTTTTTGACGACTTAAGTCAATATTTCTTTTTTTTTTCTCTTTATGCGATATTCGCCTAACCAGAGATATTTTTGTAGAAACAGAAAATGAAAATTATAGAATGATAGTACTCAAGAGAGAGCAAGGATGTGAATATATAGAACGGAAATTGAGAGATGTGACAGAGGGTCATTTAGGCAAGCAGAAATCTTTTAGTAACTTAACTTTTACCTTCTACCAGAGGAATTTTTCGTAATAGGGGACTTAAATGCTAAGCATGTCCAGTGGAATTGTAGGCAAAATAACAATAATGGTAAAATACTTCATAATCAACTCTCAGCTGGTTACTTCACAGTTCTTCATCCCAATAATCCGACTTGTGTCTCTTCCGTGAAAACCCCGTCTACAATTGATCTGGTTCTAACAGATCAAAGTCACATGTGTAGTGAACCGATTACACATGCTGACTTTGACTCAGATCATCTTCCTATAACATTCAGACTTTCCAACGAAGCTATAATTAATCCAATTAGTTCTATATTCAACTATCATAGAGCTAATTGGTTGGATTACAGATCTCACATTGAATATCATGTGGATCATGAAACTATTTTAGAAAATTCTGCGGACATCGACACAGCAATTGATAATTTGAATCATTATATTATCGAAGCTAGAAATCTTTCAGTTCCCAAAGCTCAAACTAAATTAAATTCTCCTATCATCGATGACAATCTTCAACGGCTCATTCGGTTGAAGAATGTTCGTCGACGACAATATCAACGTTCTCGTGATCCTGCTATGAAAATCTAAAAACTTGCTCAGCAGTTCGAGAGTGTACACAATTTTAATTGGAACGTTGTGAGTCCTATTGAAAATGAAGTCTCACTGAGATATGAGCATATTTCAATCCATGTGTTATCACAAGATGACATTATTGAGATGAATTTTGATGAAATTAAATCAATTATTAGGAAACTCAAAAACATGAAGGCTCCTGGTAATGATGGAATTTTTAATATTCTTATTAAAAATCTTCCCGATGTTGCCTTGAGACTCCTGGTTAAAATGTTCAACAAGTGTTTTTCATTAGCTTACTTCCCAAAAAGATGGAAAAACGCTAAAGTAATTCCTATCCTCAAACCTGATAAAAACCCAGCAGAGACATAAAGTTATCGACCAATTAGCTTACTTTCTTCTATCAGTAAACTTTTTGAAAAAAATATCTTGTTGAGAATGATGGCTCATATAAATGAGAATTCAATTTTTTTACCAGAGCAGTTTGGATTTCGTCATGAACATTCATCTACTCATCAACTTGTCAGAGTTACGAACATGATAAAAGTACGGGTGTGTAATGTCAGAGACATAACTGGATGTCGTGAATACGAATAAAACTGACACGCTTTCTTTATACTTCCGAATTCGGATTGGTAGTTGATCGATTGTGTGGATTGTGCAACTTTCCCCTTTTTCACTAATAAAATTTTGAACGATGCGTCTAGACAAAAGTACAGATTAGTTACTTTAAAGGAACCTTTTATTCATGAGCGTTCATGATGGAGAGTGACAACACGTCGTATTCCTGTATCTGTGTTCTGATCTGAGTTCAAGAACTAAATTCAGAACTTAGAACTACAATTTCGAAACTGAAATCAGTTCCGGAATATAGTTTCAGATTCCAGTTTCAATTCTAGAACTACAATTTCGAAACTGAAATCTGTTCCGGAATATAGTTCTAGATTCCAGTTTCAGCACACAGGCTCTGAATTCTAAACCTATATTGCGGAACTAAAATTTGGAACTTAAACCTCTCGCTACGACTATCGAAAAGTAAATGAGAACTGCGACCTGAGCGTTTGAGGTTTTAACCACGCAGAATGTGCACTCTCCGTCGTTGCCGGTTGATGATTTCACTCCCTCGATGACAGTCTTCACACCCTGATGGCCAGCAAGCGAATGACAGTTGCGACCTGAGCGTTTGAGGTTTTAACCACGCAGAAGGTGCACTCCGTCGCTGCTGGTTGATTATTTCACTCCCACGACACCTGCTTCCATCAAACGCACGAAAAGAAATGATCGATTTTTTTTGCATAAATACCTGTTTATTAATCTTATTTTTGTGTATTACATCAACGTTTTACAGTACAAGTGTTTTGACCCTTTGGCCTTTCATCTTTGTTGTTCATACGATTCGTTTTTAATAATAGGTGTTTTAGTTACTCTTGTTTTACATACCAATGTTTAATCATAATATTTATTTTAATTATTAATAAAATATCTACCTACTTATAACTATCCCTAACCTAATACGTACAAATTTTGAATTATTTGTATTTTAGAGATTGAGCACCTCTCTTCAAATTTCGTGCAGTATTGTTCGAATTTTTGTTCTAGTATATCCAGGGAGGCCATCTCATGTACTTCACTAGTCCTTGTCCAAGGGGGTAGATTTAGAATCATCTTTAAGATCTTACTTTGAATGCGTTGAAGCCTAAGTTTGTGTGTTCGTGCACAGCCCCGCCAAACAGGGACTGCGTATTCAATTGCGGGGTAGATGATATGTTTATAGACAGCCATCTGATTCTTCGGGCACAGTTTAGATGTTCTACAAATCAGCGAATACAGAGACCTAATGAGTATGCTGCATTTTTGAACGATTTTGTCAACATGTGACCTGAATATCAGATGTCTGTCAAAGGTGAGTCCTAGATAGATAATTTCATCGGACCATTGAATGACCTCATCACCGAATCGTATTCGGCTTTCGTCTGATGGAACAAGTTTTGGAGATCTTGAATGTGGAAACAAGATGACCTGAGTTTTTGCTGCATTGATCACAATTTTCCAGCTTGTAAAATATTCCGATAAAGAGTCCAGACCTGTCTGTAGTTTATTCTTCAGAGCATTAATGATACGACCTTTGTAAAGAATGGCAGTATCATCAGCAAATTGTGACAGAACACCACCACCCGGTAGAGGTGGGATGTCTGATGTAAAAATGTTGTATAGAATGGGACCTAGGATACTTCCTTGGGGTACACCAGCAGGAATAGTAAATCTTTCTGAAAATGCATTATTCAGAGAAACCTGGAATGCTCTATCTGCAAGATAATTTTTGATAATTTTAATAAGATACATGGGAAAATTATACCGATGCAGTTTGAACACCAGTCCATCGTGCCACACATTATCGAATGCCTTTTCAATATCTAATATTGCCATGGCAGTCGTTTTGGACACTGATTTGTTTTGCTGGATGTGAGTTGGATGATGGTGGATTTTCCTTTCCGGAACCCAAACTGTTCTTCCTGTAATATATCCTGTTCATCTGCGAAAGCAAGTATTCGCCTTTGTATTGACTTTTCAAACAGCTTGGATATGGCAGAGAGTAAGCTGATGGGTCGATAGTTCTTGGAAAAGGAAGGATCTTTCCCCGGTTTCAAAACTGGGATAACTTTAGCTAACTTCCACTTTGAAGGGAAGTAACCAAGCTCCCAGCACCTGTTAAAAATTTTAGCTAAGAAGACAAAAATTGCGAATACTCAAATGTTTCAGCTCAATGTTGAATGTGTTGTCGAAACCGGGGGCCTTCATATTTTTGGATTTTTTCACAATAGTTATCAGCTCATTCGACTTACTTTCCTCAGGAACCAAGCTGTCTGATTGGTCAACCTCAGCTACGCTATCAGCAACGGCTCTTTCATGTGGACTAACAATGTTGAGTCCTAAATTGTGAGAACACACAAACTGCTGGCCTAGTGCATTTGCCTTCTCTACTGGTGTGATTAAAGGCATTCGTGCAGCTGCGTCCTGGGGTGACATCAGAGGAGGAATAGGCTTCGGTTTTTTCTTAAGCACTTTCGTTAAGGACCAGAAGGGCTTTGAATGTGGGAGAATTTCTCGAAGCTTTTGCTGGAAGTTCCTGTTGCGAAGCTCAGATATCCTTTCCTGGATTATCCTAGTTAGGTTGTTATAAGAAGTCTTCCTAGCTAGGATGCCAGTTCGTTGATACTGCCTCCGGTAGATATTTCGAAGTCGGATGAGTTTCTTGGTGACACTGTCGATTTGAAGAGAGGAACTCGGCATATGTTGTACTGGAACCGTCCTATCACGAGCGACTGTGATTGAATGCTGGAAGGAAGATAGGGCTGCATCGATTTCCATCGGGGAATCAAGTGGCAAATCGATATTAATAAGTTGGTCGGCGATTTGTTGAAATTGGACCCAATCGGTGCGATAATAGTTCCTCCGAGGTTGAATAGGCACTGTTTCTGGTGAAGATCCCAACGTCAATATTACTGGAAAGTGGTCAGATGAGAGCTCGTTGAAGACAACCGGAGAGCTGTCTATGGCGATGTTACTGATGAATATATCCAAAATGGAATGAACTCCCGATCTGGAAAGTCGCGTTGGTTGATCCGGAGCGAGGATGTTGTATTGTCCAGCTTCGTAATCTTCGGCAAGTACGAATCCGTTTCGATTCTGTGTTCTATTTCCCCATAGCTCATGCCGTGCGTTCAGGTCCCCAGCAATGATGAATTTGTTCTGTCGTCGAGTGAGCATAGCCAGATTTCGCTTCAATGATGCACACGTACCATCTCGAAGATTTGTTTGTTTGGGGCAGTACGCTGCAATGATGATGATGGTTCCCATCGTCGTTGTTATCTCAATTCCGATGGCTTCTATAAGTTGCAATTTAAAGGCTGACAGAAGCCTGTGCTGAATGGATCGTTTAACGGCAATGGCAACTCCCTCTCCTCTGGTAGTTGTCATATCGAACCTGTGAATCCTGTAATTAGAAATAAAAATAGAAATTTCAGGTTTAAGATGAGGTTTAGTTAAAATAGCAATATCGGCATTCTTCTCTTGAAGAAAGTCGGACAATTCAGCAGTTTTGCTCCTGAGTGAGCAAGCATTCCAATTTACTATAACCAACTCATTATATTGCATATTCGATGATGAATTTGCCTAAGGCGTTGATTTGATCTAACCGCGTTCTGCAGTTTCGTAGTTTTGTTGTCATTGTTTCAAAAATGACGATCAGTTGTTCAGCAGAGAATAAATCACCAGAGTCATCCTTTGCTTGTGGTTGATTATTGCCCCATCCAGGAGGGATTTTTGAGGAAGATTCTTTTTGTGATCCAGCGGCTGAATCTTTTGGATTGCTGCGAGGAAGTGGCGGCAAATTCGGAATATCCCTCTTCGGTGGGAGCCGTGGGAAATTATTTCATCTTTCTGTGGAACATTCTTGCGCGTTGATTGTTTACGGGACGCCTGTTGTCGAATTTTTGTGAACTCAGCACGTTTGGGACACGATTTGCTAGTAGATGGATGGTCGCCATCACAGTTCACACATTTTACAGCGATGTCATCTAGTAGGCAATTGTTGGTATTGTGTGGTTCGGCACATTTCCCGCACCGACTTTTCATGTGGCAATTCCTCGCTCCATGGCCGTAGTTCAAACAGTTCGTGCACTGTGTGACATCCCGATGTACCGGTTTATACTTTTGCCATTCGATGATTATGTGAAATAACGATTTAATCGTTTTCAGTTGACTCATGGTGATGGAGCCCTTCTCCAGATGAACCAAGTAGAGTTGATCTCGTAATTTTTTGTCCGTGTTATGTCGCTTCATTTTAAACACCATCATAGGCTTTAGTCCAGCCTCCGACAGTGCCTGCTTTAGTTCGGCTTCCATCATGTCGGGTAGTCCTCGAAGTACAACCTTCATAGGTTTGTTGGCGGCAATATCGTGTGTGAAGTATTCCGCTTTTGTCTGCTTCAGATAACATTCCACTCCTTTGTAGTGGTTCAAAGCCGGAACAGTTATTTTATAGCCCTATCCACATCGAGTGTTAGATGACGAATTGGAAATCGATTTTTGACCACGGTTTATCTTTTATACGCATTCAGTTTAAGATATGTGCCTGACTACCTCAAAATCGTCGTCCTTGCGCGAAAAAGTAAAGAGTTTTCAAAGTTTGAGAAAACTTAGTTTTTGAGTTGTTTGTGGTTATCTCACACTGTTCAATATATTATCCTAAATTCCTGATCATATTTTTGATGAAATGGTGAAAGAATTATGTTGTTACCGTTAATACAAGTCGAGATATTCACGATTAAGTTCTGCCCATTCTTCCATATGGCTAATTATGAAAAGGCACCCCATAGTTAAGTAAGTCGTATTCACGACAAAAGCAAATAAATCATCTGGGTTATCCACTGGAGTTGCTCTTCTAGACATAGAAAAAGCATTTGACAGTGTTTGGCACAAAGGTTTAATAGCAAAAATGTGTGATTTCAAGTTTCCTATTTATTTGATCAAAATGATTCAAAATTATTTAATTGATCGTACTCTTCAGGTTAGCTATCAGAATTGTAAATCTGAATTGCCGGTGTTCCGCAGGGTTTGAGCGTAGCTCCAATCATGTATAATATTTTCACTTCTGATCTTCCAAATCTACCCGCTGGTTGTCAGAAATCGCTATTCTGTGACGACACAAGTATGTAAGCCACAGGTAGAAATCTAAGAGTGATCTGCAGTCGCCTACAAAGAAGTTTAAATATTTTTTACGCAATTATCTTTCCTCATAAGCCAAGAGCTTTTTTTCTTGAACCAAACAATAATCACATTCTCAAATTGAATGGCTTGGAATTGACACGGTCTGATCAAGCTAAATACTTAGGTTCAACGTATGACAAAAAACTTACATTCAAGGATCACATTGAAGGAATCCAGACAAAGTGTAATAAACATATTAAATGTTTATATCCTCTTATAAAATGAAATTCTAAGCTCTGTCTAAAAAACAAATTCTTAATTTATAAACAAATTTTCAGACCAGCCATGCTTTATGCAGTACCAATTTGGTCAAGTTGTTATTCCACCAGGAAGAAAACACTTCAAAGGATTCAGAATAAAATTCTGAAAATGATTTTGAAGCGTCCTCCCTGGTTTAGTACAAATGAGTTACACAGACTCACAAATATAGAACCATTAGATGTAATGTCACATAATATTATAAGCAAATTCCGACAAAAATCGATGCCATCTTTAATTGAATCGATTTGCTCTCTGTATTAGTTAGTAAGTTAGTATATAAGTTCCTTTTCCCCATCACACAATACAAGTATGTTTAGAATTTTCCCTATACAAAATTCTCAGAATTGCGTAAGCAAATGATGTCCTCATGGTAATAACCAAATCATGTATATAATTGGGCTGAAAAGTCACCACTTGTGGCTGAACACCCAATTGAAATCTTAATAATTTAATTTTAACTCATATTGCAATAAAAAAAGTACAGGTGTGTAATGTCAGAGACATAACTGGATGTCGTGAATACGAATAAAACTGACACTCTTACTTTATACTTTACAATATAAATTAGTTGAGCGATAGCGTGAATTGTTCAAGTTTTGCCATTTTATGCTACAAGAATTTGAAACGATACACCTAAACTACAGTACAGTACAGTGCTCCCGACGATTGAAGTCCAAATAAAAGCACGACCTAAGCGTATGAGGCTCTATACCACGCAAACGGTCTGCTTTCATTGCCAACTGCTCCACTGGACGACTGAAGTCCAAATGAGAGTTGCGACCTGAGCGTTATAGATTTTTAACCACACAGAAGGTGCACTCTCTGAATCTGTTGGTTGATTAAATCATTCACACGACGTCTGCTTTCATCCAACGCACAAGAAGAAATGATCGATTTTCGACCACGGTTCCCCTTTTATAAGCAGTCGGTTGAATATATGTGCCTGACTACCTCAAAATCGTCGTCCTTGCGCGAAAAACCCAAGCGAAAGTAAAGAGTTTTCCGCGTTGTTTTCAAATTTTGAGAAAACTTAATTTTTGAGTTGTTTGTGGTTTTCTTACACTTTTCAAAATATTATCCTAAATTCCTGATCATATTTTTGATGTAATAGTGAAAGAATTATGTTGCTGTCATTAATACAAGTCGAGATATTCACGATTAAGTTCTGCCCATTCTTCCATATGGCTAATTTTGAAAAGGCACCCCATAGTAAAGTAAGTCGTATTCACGACAAAAAAAGAAACGGAATGTGCTACTTGAAATTTCAGAGCATCGCATGGTCTCATGAGACAGCGCACGAGATGTTTTATGAGCGCAGCTTGTGTGCGATGTGAGTCATAGTAAAAGATGCTGCTCTTTTTATTTCCCCGTTCCTAGAGCGGTTCGTGCGACTTGTGTCACACACAAGTTGTTGGTGAGAGTTGGATCGGTTACAGAATAAAATAATCTTCATAAATTGATTGTGATATGAATTTTGAAAAATAACATTATTAATGCATTTTTCTTAAGAACAAGATTTTCTATCGCAGCAATGACATTGACTCAAATTATGGTTGCAATGCATATGCTGAAATGGTGCTATGCGTTCACATTAAATTGTATGGAATATCATACGTGATATGGCATGTCATTTCATCGCATATCAAGTAAATCTGCATATTATATGATATCAGCGTTTATGTAAAAATACTATAAAATTCGAAGCGAAGATATTGGAACTCATTGAATATTCATCTATTGATTGTAGACCGATTAATAAGCAAAATGTTGTGGTGGCTAGAAAATAATAATATTGGTACAATTGTCCAATGTTTAATAATTTTTATTATTACGTTATGATGCAGTCTTTTTATATGAAAAAAATTCGATGCACCCAAAAGTAACATAGTTCCTTTCTTATATAACTATTTTTGTCATAACATCACATTATATATACAATTAGGTTCACGCAGCCAACCTGGGTCGATTCCCAATCCTGCACATAGGGTCCGAATCTTTTTCTGGCCCAAAGGGGCGAATGACGTTAAGGTTAAAACCTCCATATTGAAAGCAAAAAGTAAGGAATTATGTTTATTGCAAGCATTGAATGTTTTTAAATTTATTTGATGTGTTGAAAACTTATTTGACGCAACTCATAGAGTAAAGCTTTGTCAGTAACCAAAATATTTTAATCTAATCCATAAAATCTGTTTTGTCTTCCAATTTTAACATTTATTGGTTTCTCAGGAATAGCGAAACAGATTTTTATGAATCCTAATTCTAATAGAACCTTGCACGTGTTTCATAATAAAGTAAAGTACATTATGTACTTTTCAAAAACTTTTGATGATTCGCTATTTGGGTCCAAAATTGAAAAAATTCACGATATTTGTAACGATCACTAATACCGTTTTCGTTTATTGGTCAGAGCAGACCCAAACAACTTTTGAGATGTTTGTTTAGTATAAGAGAACTTGATAACATATATTATATTCCCTATAGTCGATTAAAAGAAATACAGGTGACGAGAAATGACAATGTTATTGAAACCATAGCATTTTTCCAAAGGTTTCGTTTTCTCCCCCCTTCAAAATCGTTAACAAAATCGAATAGCAACGAAAGTTTAATTTTGGAAGTGTTGACGGGATTCATTACAATTTGTAGGTATAACTATTCGTAATTACAATTCATTTTTTTTGTTCGACTGTTTAGGGTATTGGCTTTTTTAAAACTCTTATAGCGATTGTGAGAAGCAGTCTAAATATTTAACAATAAATGTATGATCAATCTTAAAATTGAAATAGGAACGACGTTTTGCTGATTAAAACAGCCATTTCAAGCTTCATATCATATCAGTTCAGGAAGTATGTGAATGTTAATTTGTCAATCTTTCAGATTCTCATTCATTATTCAGAAAAAAAATTTTCTTCGCCCTAATCGGAGGACAGGTCCGTACCCAGGATTTCGTTTCGGGAGGGGCCCAAAGATAAAAAATAATGTTACTGAAGATTGCTTATGTACCTAATTCTCGGTGTGCCTTTTACGGGTTCTTTTAACAGACACTTTAAACTTTTCCACTGGAACTGTTATTGTATTACATTTCTTTACGTTTACTGTCTTGTTATTTCTGCAACACATGTCTTAGACCTTCTAAATAATTATATATCTGTTTTTGATTTCGGGAGGGGCCCGGGCCCCTCGGGCCCCCCCTCTGGGTACGTGACTGTCGGAGGAGGATCATAAGTTCGTTACGAGACTTAGCTTTAGTTTAAATCAACACCTTCCCAACCAAGTATATTGTATATGTTTCAAAAGTATATACACTGAGCTAAATTTTCTTTTTCACATTATATGATATTCTAATGATTTTGCACTATTAGCATTTCCAATAATAGTTACAAGATGTGTTCAACATCATGTCAAATATATGAGATAATCTCATGAAATATAAAACTCTTCTTAACGTTATTTTCATAGGATTTATTTTTTATTTTTTATTTTTATTTTTTAGGAGCAAGGGAAAAGCCCGCTGGAGCTGAGATCTTTGTTCTCCTTCTCCAGCAGGCATAAAACCTTCTCATCTTTGTATCAACAGATAACATTTGTCCAACTGATACATAACGAAATCTTAAATTACCCTTATTTAAACTACAAAGCTAGCTAACAACTATTGATATCGTCTAATTATCTAAATAAAACTAGCGGGAAAAAAATCGGAGATAACGGGTTTTAATGGTGTTACGAGATAGATTTAAATCAAATTCATCAGAGCAAGTATTGAATACGCGACACATACTCGAAAACGGTTCATTAAAGCCATAGTTAGTTCTAGCACGAGGAATTCTGAGAAAGGGATTAAACCGCAAATTACGCCGATGAATGTCAAAATTTAGCTGTTGTAGGAGATCTGCACAATCAATTCGAGATTGGATGAGGTCCGCGACGAAAACAGCTTTCAATGTATCACGGCGGACAGATAGCAAATCGAGGTGTACGAGCCTACATCGATCTTCGTAGCTTGGGAGATTCAATGGATCTCTCCAGGGCAGGCGACGCAAAGCAAAACGAATGAACTTGCGCTGAACAGTTTCAATGCGCAGCTTATCAGTTTGGTAATATGGTGCCCAAACAACAACAGCATACTCCAATGTAGAACGAACTAGAGCGCAATATAACGATTTCAGGCAGTATATGTTATTGAAATTCTTTGAGATACGGAAGATGAAACCTAGCATCTTGAATGCCTTAGAGAGGGTATATTCTATGTGACCTTTGAAACTAAGTTTTGAATCCAATAACACACCTAGATCCTTAATTGATGTCTCCCGTTTTAGTACAGCTTGCGAAATAGTGTAATCATACGTGATCGTGGTTCGTTTACGAGAGAAGGAGATAACGGAACATTTAGAGGCGTTCAGGACCATTCTGTTGACGTTGCACCAGTTGGAAAATACATCCAGCTGTGACTGCAAGAAATTTGAGTCTTTCAGATCTTTGATGAGATGAAACAGCTTGAAATCGTCGGCGAATGATAGCTTCATACATTGCAATGCGAAATTCAGATCATTTAGATATAGCAGAAATATGAATGGTCCTAGATGGCTTCCCTGAGGAACGCCAGAGGTCACGATGAATGATGTAGTAATGCAGTCACCAATTTTCACGGTCATACTACGACCAGTCAGATATGATTCCATCAAATTGAGAAAAGGGCCGCTAAATCCAAGCCTGTCGAGCTTTGCAATTGCTATTTCATGGTTAATCTTGTCGAATGCAGCAGTGAAATCTGTATAGATGGCATCAACTTGATGTTGCGCTTGCATAGATCGAATGATATATGATGTATATAGAACAAGATTTGTAGACGTAGACCGTTTAGGCATGAAACCGTGTTGAGTATCAGATATGTAACTGGAGCAGTTGTGAGTTATGAAGTCCAGGATTATTATTTCAAATAGTTTTGAAACTGAACATAATGCAGCAATTCCTCGATAGTTTGAAATAAGGGATTTTTCCCCTTTCTTATAAACGGGAAAAACGTAAGAGTTTTTCCAAGATTCGGGAAAAGATCCAAGCTGGAGAGCTAGGTTGAACAGTTTTGTCAAAGGTACAAGAAGACTTCTGCAGCATTTTTTCAACACTAATGACGGAATACCATCAGGGCCGGAACTTAATGATGATTTCAGTTTCAAAAATGCATTGTTAACGTCAGCACTCGTAATCGTAGGATGAGGACCAAACGATGAACGGAGTGGAACATTGCTGGTGGCCAAGTGAATATCCTGCGTAGACAAAGTTTCTTTGGAGAAAACACTGCTAAAGTAGCTGCGGAATAGGTCACAAATACCAGAAGGGGTCGAAGCATCCAGTTCACCAAAAAACATATGAGTTGGTAATCCCGATTCATTCCTCTGATCGTTGATTCGGATTTCCATATAACGAATGTAATTTCCAGTCTGAGTCAAATTTATTGGCGCGTCTTAATACCATTACTAGATATCCGCACAACATACATTGGAACAATTTATGAAGCGCATATTATATTCACTTCGAATTTATTTAGATAGGTTCATATATACCATATGACTAGTTTTATAAAATTTATATATATATATATATATATATATATATATATATATATATATATATATATATATATATATATATATATATATATATATATATATATATATATATATATATATATATAACTTTCAATGGAGGTCATACGAATAGCAGATAATTGCCAACTACTACTTTTCTTTGAGGATTCAAGCTTTACTAGTATTCCATTCGGTAAGGGAGCACCTCATGATATTTGCGAAAGAGAAGTGAGATCCTGAGACTGAAAATAAAAAAATGAATCTTACTAGACAGGTAGAGTAATGAAATGTACCGGATATATATTTCATGGTCCGTTAACGCATATCCTTGAACGAAGTTGGATGAGCTGTCTTGTCAGCGATTTAAAATTACATTGAGATGAGGAACTTCCTGAAAAAATGGTCTGGAGCAGTTGATAAATATCGAGGACACAACTATTCACGACTTTCATCGGATTTCCATGTAAATAATATGGGATATTTTTATAACTTTCATTCTGATAACGTCCATTTAGATTTGACGTACACATTAAATAAAGATTATAAGTTTCCATATAATTTCTATGAATTATATTCTGCATATGATTCATATGACAAATCTAATGAATATAAATAAGATTTTAATTTCAGTGTAGAAGAAGAAAACCCAGTGATTTCAACATCTACCTTTTCAAAATAGGATTGAGCCTGAAAAAAGAAGGCATGATCAAGAGACTTTTCGAAGTTTGCATGAATTAATGCTTCTGGAAGCTGTTGAATAAATTTGGGCAACAGTTTGAAACTGTTAATTTAATGTCAACATTAATCAACATACATTTGGTTTCCGTATAATAGAAACTGTCAGTTTCTGTTATACGGTAACCAAAGACAACGACATTAAGTTAAAGAATTTAAAATAAACTGAATGCAAGCTTCTGCTTGAAGAAATGATGATGAAAAGTCATCTTTAGTTCTTTTGTCGTTATTGCTGATAATTTGGGAATCATTTTCTTCCTGTTTTTGCAAAGAACTAGAAAGTGGTACTGATATGGGAAAAATCCGGACAGTTTTTCCGATTCGCCTATCTCTTCAAATGGCAAATGGTGTGCAGTTTTCATGACCATGACGTCCAGAAGAACTGCACACCATTTGCCATTTGAAGAGATAGGCGAATCGGAAAAACTGTCCGGATTTTTCCCATACCAGTACCACTTTCTAGTTCTTTGCAAAAACAGGAAGAAAATGATTCCCAAATTATCAGCAATAACGACAAAAGAATTAAAGATACAAGAACAATTATATAAACACTTATTTCGGCTGACTGAGTTTTCATTCGGTTCTTGTAGAAAGTTTTTTTTTCACGGTTCTTGCAATAAAGATGTTTCTAAATGATTTTTGCATTGCAAAACTCGTGTCCGGTTTTTACACTAGATGTTTTTATTCGATTTGCGGTTTAGAATATAAAACGCCACTCTAACAAGCCAGGCGTCATATGTTCGAGTCCTGACATAGAATGATTGTTTGTTTCAAAAGTATGTAATCAACAATTTCCAAGCTAAGTGAATACATAGATATACTGAAACCTGTAATCATCTAATGTTCATAACTCACTATACAGTCGAATAAAAAGTATGGCATGTGGCTCGTCTTATTGGAAAATTGATTGATTCATTATTTAGCATTTCGGAATCACTCTAACGGATATCTAATACAGTATCTTCGATTTGAATATATCTCTCGCTACGAACTGCGCCAAATGTGCACGGCTTTCTTCGCGAGCATTTATTTATTTGCAACTAAGTCAAATCTCAGCTACAAACCATAAGTACGCTTACGTTTCCTATATAAGAAATGAACTTGCTATTCTAAAGGAAGAAATAGAGAGGATGAAAATATCGCACAAACCGCTCGTAGATCGCATAAAATGAGCACGCCGCGCTATCTCATGCGACGAGAGTGCTTGAGCAACGTTCTTGGCAGAATGCGATGAGATTATACAACGAAGCGTGCATCAGTTTCTGATGCGGTACGTAAATGTGCCAAAGAGTTCTCTTGAGAGCGGCAAAAGCACGTCGCATGCGCGTGGTTATCTTATGAGAATGAGAATAAATTTGTCTCAGCACAAAATAAAGAGCGTGTGTGCATAAGGCCTGCCCAGCAATTGCTTATGGGATCTTGCGTTCGAGCTTCCATACAATGGTAATTAATGCGTGCAAAGTCGTACGCAACGGTGATGGACTGAAGATCAGCTCCACTCAAATAATAAACCTAGTCTAGAAAAATTTTACGAATAGATAAAATCCGAAGCTGACGTGTTGAAATTAACACGAAATATAAGTCACATGGAAACCACTGCGGGCAAATCATTTATGCCCAAAAAACAACAAGCTTATTTAAACTTGCATGCTAACGATAAGTTTATATTGCGATCATAAAACGCATAACATACATAATTGTAATCTCTTTCAGTACACTTTCTTCCTACTTTCGAATATCAATTAGTTGATCACTTGTATTAATTATGCCAGCTTTCCCCTTCTTCACTACTAAAATTTGAAACGATGTGCCTAAACCAGAAAGATCCTACACTCCTACAAACTCCAACTGGTTGAAAAAGAATCGCATATAGTACAGTAACGCAAAATTTTGCATAGTTCTTTGGGAGTATGTTAATTGTTTTAAAAAGAACTGATTCGAAGAATTCTGAAATTAGGGACTAGAGCTGAGTTCAAAAACTAAATACAGAACTTAGAACAGGCTAAGAATTCAACTGCAATTTAGCTTTTGAACTGGTTTCTAATCAGTCGGTGTTGAACAGTCGTTCGCACCGCACGCGTATAGCTCTTGGCTCCTGGAATTTTTTTCTGGCTACCTAGAGTTTCATTGACTCAAGGCTTCAGTCTTTTTCAAGGCTACCTGAATCACTAAAAGTCTTTTTAAAGACTGTCAATTAGTCAGCCTTTCTCTAGGCTATACAAAGAGTGATATTAGAGTGACTAAGTGATATTAGAGTGACTAAGTGATACAAAGAGTGATATTAGAGTGACTAAGAAATTAATCAGCCTTTTTTAAGGCTACCTATTCTTCGAACTAATCAGTCTTTATCAAGACTTTTAGAAACTAGGAGTCTAATCGAAGAATTATTTAGCCTAGTTAATTTAATTTAAAATTTCATTCATTTCAAAAATGCCTGCGTCCAACCGGAAAGTCAACAAGCCTACGGCCAAACATAATTCAATACGAAATAAATAACAATCCGTTATTCAACATTTTTTCTAATAACATTCACGATCTTATAGAATCTGAATGTAAACATAAAAGACAACGGACGGATTTCCCTTCCGTTGATCCTATGCCGTCTAATAATATTTACGAGATTCTTCCTGAATCCGATTGTAGCGACATAGAAGAAAATTCTTCAAAAATTCCCAAAATGGACACTTGTCGTTCTGGGAAGAAACAACAATCTATGCCACCAGTGACGGTGATGATTTCCGACTTCAAAGCATTCCGGATTGAGCTTTCTACTTTTCTCCCGGAAGTAAAAGTCTCATTTCAAATCGGACGAAGAGGAGAATGTCAAAGTCTTGGTTGATGGATTGGAAGATTACGAACGTCTTATTCGATATTTGTCCGAGAAACTTCATAAATTTTATTCATATGATATAAAATCAGACAGACACTTCAAGGCTGTCTTGAAAGGCCTATCAAATGATCAAAGTACTGATGAAATTAAAAATGAAATAAAAGAATTGCTTGGTTTTGCCCCTTCCCACGTAATACTTATGAAAAAAAGAACGAATGGTACTTCTAAACCACGCTCTGGAATTTCCCATGAACTTTACCTAATACACTTCAATCGAAGTGATGTAAACAATTTGAAAACTTTAGAAAAAGTACGTTTCATTTCCCACATTAAAATCCATTGGGAACATTATAAACGGCATAATCGTATTGCAAACTTAACGCAATGTCGTCGTTGCGAAGGCTTCGGCCATGGAACCAAAAATTGTCAAATGGATATACGGTTTTTGAATTGTGGTAAATCGCATTCGAAAGACGTCCAATGAATGAAACCACTGATAAATTTTCATGTTCAAATTGCGATGGAAATCATAAATCCAATTATTTGAAATGTCCTGTCAGGGAAAAAATTTTAAACGCTCGTTCGCTTAGACAACAAGTCAAATCAACGACCTTAAATTTACAGAACATACCTGAAAATTAAAAAAACTAAATTCTAATGGCAGTCTACCTATAAATATTCGTTCAATGCCATTCGCTTCTTTAAATGAAGTTGATTTAGGCGATATCTACCTACAAGATCAACTTTTTCAAATGATCATCCAAATGAATTCGACTTCATCACTTTTTGAAGCATTTCAAATCGAATGGCAATTTGCAAATAATATTATAAAGAATTTAAAATTTAACAGTGATGTTAAATAATTATTTGAATATTTTAAATAGGAATGCTCGATCTTTGAAATCGAGTGAAAAAGAATTTTATAATTTTCTCAAAGTTCACCAAATATATATTGCCATTGTGACAGAAACTTTTCTTAAACCAAGTGTCAAATTGAAAAGTAATCCACATTATGTGGTTCATCGATTTGACAGGTGACAGGGTGGTGGAGTTGCCATTTTTGTCCAACGACAAATTAAACATCGAATTTTACCTTCTTTCAATACTAAAGTTATTGAAAGCTTGGGAATCGAAGTTGAAACCATTCATGGAATTTATCTCATCGCTGGAGCATATTTGCCATTCCAATGCACCGGCACGGAGAACCCGCAGATCACAAAATTACAATATTGCAATTGTTGTTTCACGCCCTGGTTGTTTCAACTAAAATGTTGTTGATTTAACTAACATATCTGTTGATTTTGACATAACCATTCAGGTAACCGAAATTGTTGTATTCAAATGCTGTCACTTGGCGGAGAACGAAGACAGCAAAAGTCAGAGCAAAAAACCTCTTCATTTCACCAGAAGCGTTTCATATTGAAAATTTTCAATGGTATAGAACGTCATTTATGTTAGTTACGTAGTGGTCGTTTTATGTAAGTGAAAGTATGCAGAAGAATATAACAGTTAATTGTAAAACAAGTTTTCCATGTGTTAAATAGATATTCCTACAGTATAAATGTTTTAATTTCATCAGAGAGTAATGTATTCTAGGACAGTTCCTGTCAATGTTATTAAAACCGCTTAACGCTTAAAAATTTGTTACTAAAGTGAAGTGGTACTATTTGTATTTTCTTGAAAGTGTATCTGTAGCATTAGGTTTACCAGCGAGCCACTCTGCAAGTGAAGAAAAATTTCCTAATTCCCTGTGACCATTTTTCTGGTGAGTTCCCTTTTGAGAAATGTAATCTTTTGGTTCATTTCCATATCCTTTGTGAGTTTTCAAGCAGTGAACGATTAGCTTCCCCCAAAGAGGCTAACAGTAAAAAATATTTATTGCAATTGGCGTTTTAAGTTCAAATAACTGAATAATTGGTTGAAACAACTGAGACATTTTTTGCTTTCATGCATACAAGTAACTTTGCTAGGATTGTGCCTTTGCTCAATTACACGAGTGACATTTCATTGAAACGTTTTATTGTTCGCTCAGCTTGTTTGGCATTGCTCAACTGAAACGTTTCATTACTTGTTGGGTGTCGTTGCTAAGCTGCCAGCACGATAAATAAAAAATGACAGATTAGTTAAAACAACAGTCGATTAGTTGTAAGTTGTCTCATATAAATGAGAATTCATTTTTTTTACCAGAGCAGTTTGGATTTCGTCATGAACATTCAACTACTCCTTATCTTCTGAGTTGCTCTTCTAGACATAGAAAAAGCATTCGACAGTGTTTGGCACAAAGGATTAATAGCAAAAATGTCTGATTTCCAGTTTCCTATTTATTTGATCAAAATGATTCAAAATTATTTAACTGATCGTACTCTTCAGGTTTGCTATCAGAATTGTAAATCTGAATTGCTACCCGTACGAGCCGGTGTTCCGCATGGTTCGAGCGTAGCTCCAATCTTGTATAATATTTTCACTTCTGATTTTCCAAATCTACCCGTTGGTTGACAGAAATCGCTATTCTGTGACGATACAAGTCTGTTAGCCACAGGTAGAAATCTAAGAGTGATCTGCAGTCGCCTACAAAGAAGTTTGAATATTTTCAGTGATTATATGTCAAAATGGAAAATTAAACCAAATGCAGCAAAAGCGCAATTAATTATCTTTCCTCATAAGCCAAGAGGTTCTTTTCTTAAACCAAAAAATAATCACATTCTCAAATTGAATGGCTTGGAATTGACATGGTCTAATCAAGCTAAATACTTAGCTTTAACGTATGACAAAAAACTCACTTTCAAGGATCACATTGAAGGAATCCAGGCAAAGTGTAATAAATATATTAAACGTTTATATCCTCTTATAAACAGAAATTCTAAGCTCTGTATAAAAAACAAATTGTTAATTTATAAACAAATTTTCAGACCAGCCATGCTTTATGCAGTACCAATTTGGTCAAGTTGTTGTTCCACAAGAAAGAAAACGCTTCAAAGGATTCAGAATAAAATTCTGAAAATGATTTTGAAGCGTCCTCCCTGGTTTAGTACAAACACACACAGACTCACAAATATAGAACCATTAGATGTAATGTCACATAATATTATAAGCAAATTCCGACAAAAATCGATGCAATCTTCAATTCGATTCGCTCTCTGTATTAGTTACTACACAAAAATCTCAGAATTGCGGAAGCAAATGATGTCCTCATGGTAATAACCAAATCATATATATATATATATATATATATATATATATATATATATATATATATATATATATATATATATATATATATATATATATATATATATATATATATATATATATATATATATATATATATATATATATATATATATATATATATATATATATATATATATATATATATATATATATATATATATATATATATATATATATATATATATATATATATATATATATATATATATATATATATATATATATATATATATATATATATATATATATATATATATATATATATATATAATAGGGCTGAAAAGTCACCACTTGTGGCTGAACACCCAATTTAAATCTTAATAATTTAATTTTAACTCATATTCCACTAAATAGTTATTAAAAAACGCAATAAAAACAGCGCGTATGGATAAGGTCTGCTGCTACTCTGTGTAATATATAGTTCCCACCACTTAAAAACTAATCGTCATTGCAGTTTTGTAACCCAATTTTTTAATTCACGGTGATCGGTTTTCTAATTCACAATCGGAAATCTGGAATCACATTTTCCTGTGCAAAATGGGCTTATTTTCTCCTCTGTTGTAAACAACAACAGTTGAAATATTTATTATTTTGGATAGCGCATGCGTTATTATAAAGAATTATTTCTATTATTTTTATTATATTATTTTATTATATTTATATTACCCCCCACTCCCTATCTGTTAAGCTTTAAAACGGGATGCTTGCGGAAATCGATTCAACCATCTCTGAAAAAATTGAGGGGTAAAATGGTATATAAAAAGTAGAATGGTATATAAAACTATGGGACTCCGAGGATCCGTTTGAAAGTCAGATTTTGCAGCAATTCTTTTACCTTTCTATAGGGAAAAGCTAAATATCCAGTTTGGTCCAGCAGTTTTATTGTTATCGTGTGAACAAACGGTTTCGAGAAAACGCGCGAAGGAAATATCTCCGAAAGAATTGTAAGACTGATTTTACAATTTTGCATTCATGATTTCTGATATTGTATTTATCGATTGAAGCAAACTTTGTCCATTCATTTCTTTTGCTCTCTTGTGATATGTTGTTACAAAAGTTGTAATAAAATTAACTCTCGCCCATATGTCATCGTATTCGTAATGGAAACTACAATACCTTGAACAATATTATGAATTGTGGATACTTGTATGACTTACATAAACATTTGTGTCGAACTTGTAAGTGAATACAGCACTTTTCCAGCCCCCGAAAAACCTATCCTATTGCGCTACACGAAGCTATATAACATAAGGGCAGATAGTACTACTAAAAATCTAAAACTCTTATGGGCTGTATTCCAAAACATTCGATTTTGGTGAGGAGAGCCGTTTGTCATATTTGATCGAAAAGTAAAGATATATTTGAAAATATAATGTGCATAGAGAAAAATTTTCAGTTGAAAATGTTAGTTCCTTTCGGCAACTGTCAAGCCTCTACTGAAATATAGCCAATCGAGATACTACAATCACCTGAAAATAAGGAATCATAAATTTTCTAGGTGAGCGGGTCACTAGAAACAACATTGTGAAAACTGCAAATAATGTCGCTTTAATTTAGAAAATAAAAACTTTTTTCATATATTTGCAGCATGAATCAAAAACGCACTTAAACTTCCCGTCGGCTCATGAAATCACCCCACGGATACGATTATTTTGCGTCTGCCTTACATGCTCCATTATACTCCAGAGCGTTAAAAGAATGGATCGTCTTGAATCACGATTCAAAATACTTGCAAATAATCGGGTTGCCGAGCGAGTTAACTCATCATTGGTTCGGATTAAAACCGAACATGTACTAGGCAGAATTCAAATGGCAGCGCTCCATAACGATTGAAAGAGAAAATAAATGCGAGAGAATTAACTATTGCGCTTTGCCGATCGGGTGTTACGTGAGGCAATCGGGTGTTCGGCAGAAGCACACTTATGCACGAATAAAATCGCATTAGGTAGAAAAGTGTCAATTAGTGCTAGCCGAGTGAAAATAGATACGATTTTTTCCGTCCTTGCTGGTAACTGGTTGTTCGTCTCGAAAGGAGAATCCTGGTCACGGCACCAAATTTATGATGGCGCTCACCACACGATTATGATGAGGCTTGCCTGAACCTTACGTTGTGTTTAAATTGTCTGGAAATATAAAGTACGGGACGCCCTTCCTACTTAAGCATACGACCGCTTTCGTGCAGTTAGGGATACTGCGGAACACTTAAGCACGATACAAATGATTTGGCATTTCGTGCCGTAACAATCGGACCAATCGGACGTAAATTCGCGTTTCTCCAATCGTGTATTGAGTTGATTTATTCCGTTATCAAGGTCATTCCATACTCAACTGTGTCTGCATTAGTGCGGTCGAGTGATAATTCGAATTAATCCGTTCTCAAGGCCGACTCTAAGCTTGTGTAAAGCAGCATCGTTTACATATACATTAGAAACAGTGATAAACAAATATATATATATATATATATATATATATATATATATATATATATATATATATATATATATATATATATATATATATATATATATATATATATATATATATATATATATATATATATATATATATATATATATATATATATATTGATAAAATGGTAAAAAGAGAAACGTTTCATTGGACAGTGTAGCGAGAGACTGAAAAAGGTACTGTTTCCTCAAGAAGGTTTTTTGCACTCTACAGGAAGGAATATTTACCGTTTGGAGCTACAAGCTAATTAAAACTTTGTTTTTCCTGTTGTTTAATACCAGTTTAAAAATGTTAAGATACTAGACTGCAAGCAATTGCGTTCAGTATCGACCGCTGAAGATAGACTAAATCCTGTATCCCACACGGAGAACCCGCAGATCACAAAATTACAATATTGCAATTGTTGTTTCACGCCCTGGTTGTTTCAACTAAAATGTTGTTGATTTAACTAACATATCTGTTGATTTTGACATAACCATTCAGGTAACCGAAATTGTTGTATTCAAATGCTGTTTGGCGGAGAACGAAGACAGCAAAAGGCAGAAAAAAACCTCTTTATTTCACTAGAAGCGTTTCATATTGAAAATTTTCAATGGTAAATGAACGTCATTTATGTTAGTTACGTAGTGGTCGTTTTATGTAAGTGAAAGTATGCAGAAGAATATAACAGTTAATTGTAAAACAAGTTTTCCATGTGTTAAATAGATATTCCTACAGTATAAATGTTTTTATTTCATCTGAGAGTAATGTATTCTAGGACAGTTCATGTCAATGTTATTAAAACCGCTTAACGCTTAAAAATTTGCTGCTAAAGTGAAGTGGTACTATTTGTATTTTCTTGAAAGTGTATCTGTAGCATTAGGTTAACCAGCGAGCCATTCTGCAAGTGAAGGAAAAATTTCCTAATTCCCTGTGACCATTTTTCTGGTGAGTTCCCTTTTGAGAATTGTAATCTTTTGGTTCATTTCCATATCCTTTGTGAGTTGAGTGATAAAGATAAAAGCAGTGAATTAGGTAAAATTTCGTTATTCAAGCAGTGAACGATTAGCTGCCCCCGAAGAGGCTAACAGTAAAAAATATTTATTGCAATTGGCGTTCAAATAACTGAATAATTGGTTGAAACAACTGAGACATTTTTTCGCTTTCATGCATACAAGTAACTTTGTTGGGATTGTGTCGTTGCTCAATTGCACGAGTGACATCTCATTGAAACGTTTCATTGTTCGCTCAGGGTGTTTGGCATTGCTCAACTGAAACGTTTCATTACTTGTTGGGTGTCGTTGCCAGCACGATAAATAAAAAATGACAGATTAGTTAAAACAACAGTCGATTAGTTGTACCAAATTTTAACCAATCAAAATCAGAAAAACAACTAATATTTTAGTTGTTTTGCGATCGCTGGCTTTTCCTTGCATCAGACTCGTATCGGGTGACTTTCGCTGGCTCGGCTTTGTCTTATTACGTCCTCCTGGACCGAGTTCGTTTACTTGTTCGCCTTTTTGTGCCGCGAGTCATGAACTACATCAATTGCAAACAATTGGGACATACAGCATCCCTGTATAAAGTGTGGAGCATCGGTGTATAAAGTGTGAAGGGAGTCATGCGGATAACTCCTGCAGTGGAGACAATGAAAAGTGTCTCTACTGTAAGGAGAGGCAGCATGACCTTTCTGATTATCCCGTGTACAAATTGCGTAAGGATAAAATGAAGCGTTCACTCAAGCAACATTCCAACCGCTTATTTGCGGAAATGTTGAAATGTGCTACGCCACCTACCGAAAATTCTTAAGCTTACGTGTCAACTAACGAGAGCGATATGATGACCCCCTCGGTACATCTTCGGCTGTCTAGTAAGGGTTCGAAGATGTCTTTAGAGGAGGCTCCTAAAACTACAGCATCAGGAAATGGTGCCAAAAAAAACCGGAGAAAAAATCTCCAGGTCTCGGAAAATTAAATTCCGTGCAAGAATTTCCACCACTTCCTGGGACTTCAAAACCCCCAAAAGTCCCTAAAAATCAATGAGAAAATTTACCAAATATTGGGTTTGTTAAATTCTCTAATATCGTGGACTGGATCATGACTGCTTTCAATATTTCAGAACCTCTTAAAAGTCTATTAATGGCTTTCATTCCTACAGTTAAAACATTTTTGAAGCAGTTGACTGCAAAATGGCCACTTCTTTCAGCGATCGCATCCTTCGATGGCTAAGTCACCCCCTAAGTCACGGATACAATCACTGTTATTCAATGGAATTGCAGTAGTATCATCCCAAAAATAGACCCTTTCAAGCTATTAGTGAACAATCTAAAATGTGACGCATTTGCATTGTGCGAAACTTGGCTAATTTCTGAAATACCATTAAACTTCTACGATTTTAACATTATTCGCCTGGATCGAGATGATCCCTTCGAAGGAGCACTTTTGGGGATCAAAAAGTGCTATTCTTTCTATCGAATTAACCTCCCATCGATACCAGGTATTGAAGTTGTCACATGTCATGTTACAATCAAAGGCAAGGACCTTTGCATAGCTTCCATCTATATCCGCCCAAGAGCCTCGGTTTAGCATCGGCGGCTCAGAGATATCATAGATCTCCTTCCCGCAGCGACGTTAGTTTTAGGAGACTAACTCACACGGTACGGGATGGGGCTGTGTTCACGACGATAACAGCTCAGCTATGATCCATGATATTTGCGACAACTTCAATACGACAATCTTGAATACGAGAGAAATGATACGGATTCCTGCACCACCAGCAAGACCAAGTGCGCTGGATTTGTTTGACATCGCTACGGTTGGATTACAAGTGGAAGGTGATCCCTGATCCCCACGATAGCGATCATCTACCTTTCGTAATTTCAATCGCCTTCGGATTAAGACCATCGGAGACAATCAATGTTTCGTATGACCTCACACGAAGTATTGATTGGGAATGCTACGCAAATTCGATATCTGAGAAACTATAAATAACACAAGAACTTCCTCCGGAGGAAGAGTACACGTTTTTGGCTGGCTTGATTCTCGACTCCGCGATTCAAGCTCAGACGAAACGTGTACCCGGCGCGAAAACTAACATCCGTCCTCCCAATCCGTGGTGGGACAAAGAGTGCTCATCACTGAACGCGGAAAGAACCTCAGCGTTCAAAAAGTTTCGAGCCAATGGAACACCTGATAATTATCGTAATTGCGCGACGTTAGACACGCAAATGAAGAACCTAACTAACGCAAAAATACGCAATTACTGGCACCGGTTTGTTGACTGATTAACAAAGGAAACATCGATGAACACTCTTTGGAACACAAATGCGCAACAAAAACACCACAAACGAAAGCGATGAATATTTTAACCGCTGGATATTCGATTTCGCTAAAAAAGTATGCCCAGACTCTGCTCTGGACCAGAGGATCTCCTTCATTACGTCGTCAAATACTAACTAATCACCGTTTTCGATGGCAGAGTTCTCACTTGCGCTCTTATCGTGTAGTAATAAAGCTCCGGGGTTAGAAAACATCAAAGTTTGCCTGACTATGCCAAAAAAAGTTTATTGAATTTATTTAATAAGCTTCTTGAGGATAATATTGTCCAACATGACTGGAGACAAGTAACAGTTATTGCCTTTCAAAAACCAGGGAAACCAGCCTCCGATCACAATTCGTATCGGCCGATGGCTATGCTTTCCTGTTCCGGAAATTGTTCGAAAAAAATGGTTCTGTTTCGCCTAGAAAATTGGGTCGAGACTAATGACTTACTTTCAAATCCACAATTTGGTTTCCGCAGGGGCAAAGGAACAAACGATTGTCTTGCGTTGCTCTCAACAAAAATTCAAATGGCATTTGCTCGCAAAGAACAAATGGCATCAGTTTTCTTAGACATCAAGGAGGATTTTGACTCAGTTTTCATAAACATCCTATCTAAGAAGTTGCATCAGCATGGTCTTTCACCAATTCTGAATAACTAACGGACGTCTTACCGCTGAAAACCCGATTCTGGGATCTCTCATATCGACTGCTAATCCGATGCGATATCTTGAATCCGATAGTGATTGATAACTTCGAAAGGCTTATTTAGGGGTTAACCTTATTTTGTGCTAGGGCACATAACCAATTTCACGTTTCGTCTCGGACTCGTCAGTGCAGAGCAGTTCAAATTGAACTGCTTACTGCGAACTTAAACAGTTCAACTTGAACCGCTAAGCAGACGTAAATTATTGCTATTTGCAGCACACTTCGAAAGGTCTGTCAACCTCAATTTTTAGATCCGTTTTATGTCCTTGTATTTTGATTACATGGCTCAGAATATTAATCCTTTTTCGTTTGTTTCCAACCGTGCACATTTCTTGGATACTTCTGATTCTACTGTGTTTTTCGACACATCCATGAGAGAAGAGATTCGTGGAATTCCGGATCACGTACGCCCTCAAGTAGCCCCTAATATCTTCCATAATAAATTTAGAACAGTCAACTGTGAAAAGGTGTTTTACACTGACGGATCAAACATCAACAGGTCCACAGGCTTCGGCATCTTCAATCAGAACATTGCCGATTCGTACAAACTCAGTGATCCGGCTTCAGTGTACGTCGCAGAATTAGCTGCTATTCAGTACATCCTCGAGATCATTGAAACCTTGCCAAAAGACCATTACTTCATCATCATGGACAGTCTAAGCTTAATAGAAGCTCTCCGGGTATTTAAGACAGGAAAGTATCCCACATATTTCCTGGGGAAAATACGGGAACATTTGAGAACTTTATCTGAACGATCTTATTTAATATCGTTAGTCTGGGTCCCTTCGCATTGTTCAATTCTGGGCAATGAAAAGTCGTATTAGAAGGTGACATTTATGAAAGACCAATCTGCTTCAATGAATTTTTCAATATCTCTTGTCAGAAAACTCTCGAAAGTTGGCAAACTTCATGGAGCAATGGCGAACTGGAACGATGGCTACATTCCATTATCCCTAGGGTATCGACGAAACCTTGGTTCAAGGGGATGAACGTGAGTTGCGATTTCATTCGTGTTATGTTAAGGCTCATGTCAAATCACTACACTTTCAACGCACATCTTCGGCGTGTTGGCTCGAGGAGAGCGGTCTCTGTACCTGTGGCGACGGTTATTAGGACATCGAGCATGTCGTGCGTAGAGTATCGTGACGCCAGGTCGAAGCTACTGGAATTCCTTAGGGCCCGAGGTAGACCGCCTGAGGTTCCGGTTCGGGATGTGTTTGCGAGTCGGGATAGTTCATACATGCTGTTATACCTCGCTCAGAAAGTATAATCTCCACCTACAGGTTCAGTATTAATATCCGCCCGATTCTCTCGTTCCCCGTCCCTGTCCACCATAGTCATTGGAACTAACAAGATCTTTTTTTTTGTCACCAACTTTTTCGTTCCCCCTTTCCCCGTCTCTTCACCATCTCGATGGCAACTAATTAGATCTCTGTAGTTTTCAGACATTTTTCCATACTCCCTTTTTACCTCGCTTTCCACAATATTTACTTTTTTCATTCTCTTCCGTAACATCACCATCACCGCCTACAGAAGACCGCTTCAGTTGATGACCAGCATGCGGGCCACCCGCCGGGCCTTCGTAGCCTGGGGGTGTTTCCCGCGGACCCACACGGACCGAAGGAAGCGGCCAAAGATATTTTACAACGCCATCTGGAAGACTCATGCAATATTCAATTCATCGACTACTACCGATCGCCAGCTGAAAGCTGGATTTTCGAAAATCCGAGACGACTAATGTGTCTAATGGTACTATTCTAGTTTTAAGTTAGTCGTTAATTAAGATTAGAAAATATCCTTGGCATTTTAGAGCTTAAGCAGTGTGCCTAAAATATATTATATTATTTGAAAAAATGAACTGGTACACATTTGTTCTCAGTTGCCTAATTGAACCTTTAACTAACGAAGCCTGAGACAGCTTGCGTGCGAAAAGGAACACCGCGGATACTTTATGATACATGAAGCCATGGGTCGGCTTTCGCACGCAGGCCTTCCGAATGCTCATGCGTGCACAAATGCGACAGCGAGAGTGCACCGAAAATGTGTGTGTCGCATATATACCCTGTGAGCGTGAGCGCCGACTAAAAGAGCAAACCAAAAGCGTGTACGAGACGCGTAGCAAGCACATAGAAACGGGATGTACTGCTTGAAATTTCAGAAGCATCGCATTTTCTTCTGCGCGCGACTCGTGCGCTTTGGTTTCACAAGACAGCGCACGAGATTTTTTATGAGCGCAGCGTGTGTGCGATGTGAGCCACAGTAAAAGTTTCTGATATGATTTTTTTTCGTGCCTAGAGCTGTTCGTGCGACTTGTGTCGCAGCACGGTACAAGTTGTTGGGCAGAGTTGGCGATCGGTTTCAAAATAAAATAATCTAAATAAATTGATTATGATATGAATTTTGGAAATAACATTATTAATGCATCCTTCCTAAGAACAATATTTCTATCGCAGCTCAAGGCATTGACTCAAATTATGGTTGCAATGTATATGCTGAAATGGTGTTATGTGTTTACATTAAGTTGTATGGAATTTCAAGTGATATGGCACGTCATTTCATCGGATATCAAGTAAATCCGAATATTATATGATATCAGCGGTTATATGAAAATACTATAAAACTTTTGAGCATTTTTGATACAATTGAATCAGAGCAGCAGATTTGAATTTACAAATAAATGACCATGAACGGCATGTGCAACGATACCTCTTTATATCAAAGTCAACAAAAACCCATTTTTCATATGAAAAATCTTCGATGCACCCAAAAGTTCCATAGTTTCTTTCTTATATTACTATTTTTGTCATAACAACATTATATATAGAATTATGTTCACGCAGCCAACCTGGGTCGTTTTCCAACTTCGCACATAGGGTCAGAATCTTTTTCTGGCCAAAGGGGTGAATGACGTTAAGGTTAAAACCTCCATATTAAAAACAAAAAAAGGAATTATATTTACTGCGAGCATTGTACATATTTAAATTTCTTTGAGGTGTTGAAAACTGATTTAACACAACTCATAGAGTAAAGCCTTTGTCAGTACGTAAAATATTTTAATTTTATCCATAAAATCTAATGTCTTCCAATTTTAACTTTTATACGTTTCTCAGGAATAGCGAAACAGATTCTTATGAATCCTGATACTAGAAGAACCTTGCACGTGTTTCATAATAAAGTGAAGTACATTATGTACCTTTCAAAAACTTTGAATAACATTTTGATGATTCGGTAATTATGTTCAAAAATGAAAAAAAGATCACGATATTTGTCACGATCACTAAGAAAACTGAATATATTATATTCCCTGTAATCGATTAATAGAAATACAGATGACGAGAAATGACAATGTTATTGAGACCTTAGCATTTTTCCAAAGCTTTCATTTTCTCTCCCCTTCAACGTTGGTAACGAAACCGAATAGTAACGAAAGTTTAGTTTTGGAAGTGTTTATTACAATCTGTAGGTATAACTATTCATAATTACAATTCATTTTCTTGTTCGACTGTTTAGGGTATTGGTTTTATTAAAACTCTTATAGAGATTGTGAGAATCAGTCTAAATATGCAACAGTAAATGTATGATCAATCTAAAAATGGAAAAATCGGTAGGAACGATGGTGATTGAAAGGGCCATTTCTAGTTACAAATTACGAGCGATTGATAATAAGAATACTCTGGTGTCTATTATACGGAAACCAAATATTTATTGTAGACAACATTAAGTTGAGGATTTTTCCCAAAACAGTACAACTTTCTAGTTCTTTGCAAAAACAGGAAGAATATGATTCCCATATTATCAGCTCAGATTATGCCGAAAAAATAACTATAAATACAAGAACAATATAAAATTACTTATTTCGGTTGACTGAGTTTTCATTCGGTTTTTGCAGAAAACATTTTTTGCATTGCGAAACTCGTGTCCGGCTTTTGCACTAGATAGTTTTATTCGATTTGCGGTTTAGAGTATAAGACGCAGATCTAACAAGGCAGGCATAATATGTTTGAGTCATGACATGGAAAAATTTGTTTCAAGAATACTTAATCGGGGTTTTCAAACTAAGTGAATACATAGATGTACTGAAATTTGTTATACTATACAGTCACATAAAAAAAGGCGGGTGGGTAATGTCAGAGACATAACTGGATGTCGTGAATACGAAAACAACTGACATGTTCCTTAACACTTCCGAATATCAATTGTATGAATTATGCACGCATTCCCCTTTTTCACATTTTTCGCAAAAACAAAGAAAGCTTCACTTGATCTCGATTACTGTGAATTTCACACAGCGAAAAGTGCACAAATCTAAGCAAACTGTTCTTGATTTGCAGTAAACTGAGGATATTTTCCTACGATTTGCGAACAACAAATCCTAATAGTTCTTTAGAAAAATTTTAGAGCCATTAGAACGGCTGATATTGTGCAATGCTCTCCACCGTTGTTTTTTTCCCAATGCTAATGACTGGCAGCTGTGACGTAATCGCTCTTGTCGAAAGCGTGCAGACGACACAAAACGCATCTGCTCGCAGTGGCGATTGAATCCAAACTGATTGAATTTTTGTTAAGAGATTTCCTTTTATGTGATTTCGTTTGTAGCTTTTTCACTAATGGACGGTCCTAACGGCTATAAAAATAGCCGCATACAGAATTTTATTGTATCATAGAGTAAAGCCTTTGTCAGTACGTAAAATATTTTAATTTTATCCATAAAATCTAATGTCTTCCAATTTTAACTTTTATACGTTTCTCAGGAATAGCGAAACAGATTCTTATGAATCCTGATACTAGAAGAACCTTGCACGTGTTTCATAATAAAGTGAAGTACATTATGTACCTTTCAAAAACTTTGAATAACATTTTGATGATTCGGTAATTATGTTCAAAAATGAAAAAAAGATCACGATATTTGTCACGATCACTAAGAAAACTGAATATATTATATTCCCTGTAATCGATTAATAGAAATACAGATGACGAGAAATGACAATGTTATTGAGACCTTAGCATTTTTCCAAAGCTTTCATTTTCTCTCCCCTTCAACGTTGGTAACGAAACCGAATAGTAACGAAAGTTTAGTTTTGGAAGTGTTTATTACAATCTGTAGGTATAACTATTCATAATTACAATTCATTTTCTTGTTCGACTGTTTAGGGTATTGGTTTTATTAAAACTCTTATAGAGATTGTGAGAATCAGTCTAAATATGCAACAGTAAATGTATGATCAATCTAAAAATGGAAAAATCGGTAGGAACGATGGTGATTGAAAGGGCCATTTCTAGTTACAAATTACGAGCGATTGATAATAAGAATACTCTGGTGTCTATTATACGGAAACCAAATATTTATTGTAGACAACATTAAGTTGAGGATTTTTCCCAAAACAGTACAACTTTCTAGTTCTTTGCAAAAACAGGAAGAATATGATTCCCATATTATCAGCTCAGATTATGCCGAAAAAATAACTATAAATACAAGAACAATATAAAATTACTTATTTCGGTTGACTGAGTTTTCATTCGGTTTTTGCAGAAAACATTTTTTGCATTGCGAAACTCGTGTCCGGCTTTTGCACTAGATAGTTTTATTCGATTTGCGGTTTAGAGTATAAGACGCAGATCTAACAAGGCAGGCATAATATGTTTGAGTCATGACATGGAAAAATTTGTTTCAAGAATACTTAATCGGGGTTTTCAAACTAAGTGAATACATAGATGTACTGAAATTTGTTATACTATACAGTCACATAAAAAAAGGCGGGTGGGTAATGTCAGAGACATAACTGGATGTCGTGAATACGAAAACAACTGACATGTTCCTTAACACTTCCGAATATCAATTGTATGAATTATGCACGCATTCCCCTTTTTCACATTTTTCGCAAAAACAAAGAAAGCTTCACTTGATCTCGATTACTGTGAATTTCACACAGCGAAAAGTGCACAAATCTAAGCAAACTGTTCTTGATTTGCAGTAAACTGAGGATATTTTCCTACGATTTGCGAACAACAAATCCTAATAGTTCTTTAGAAAAATTTTAGAGCCATTAGAACGGCTGATATTGTGCAATGCTCTCCACCGTTGTTTTTTTCCCAATGCTAATGACTGGCAGCTGTGACGTAATCGCTCTTGTCGAAAGCGTGCAGACGACACAAAACGCATCTGCTCGCAGTGGCGATTGAATCCAAACTGATTGAATTTTTGTTAAGAGATTTCCTTTTATGTGATTTCGTTTGTAGCTTTTTCACTAATGGACGGTCCTAACGGCTATAAAAATAGCCGCATACAGAATTTTATTGTCGATTATTTCATTTCGGATTTGCATAATTTATTGAAAGAAACTATCAATATGCGTGAAGGGACTCGTTTCTAGCATTCAGAAAGGTCAAATTGCGTAATTCTCTACGACATTAAACTCTAAAACATTTTTTGCAAAAAAAGGCTTCACTTGATCTCGATTACTGTGAATTTCACACAGCGAAAAGTGCACAAATCTATGCAAACTGTTCTTGATTTGCAGTAAACTGAGGATATTTCCCTACGATTTGCGAACAACAAATCCTAATAGTTCTTTAGAAAAATTTTAGAGCCATTAGAACGGCTGATATTGTGCAATGCTCTCCACCGTTGTTTTTTCCCAATGCTAATGACTGGCAGCTGTGACGTAATCGCTCTTGTCGAAAGCGTGCAGACGACACAAAACACATCTGCTCGCAGTGGCGATTGAATCCAAACTGATTGAATTTTTGTTAAGAGATTTCCTTTTATGTGATTTCGTTTGTAGCTTTTTCACTAATGGGCGGTCCTAACGGCTATAAAAATAGCCGCATACAGAATTTTATTGTCGATTATTTCATTTCGGATTTGCATAATTTATTGAAAGAAACTATCAATATGCTGAAGGGACTCGTTTCTAGCATTCAGAAAGGTCAAATTGCGTAATTCTCTACGACATTAAACTCTAAAACATTTTTTGCAAAAAAAGGCTTCACTTGATCTCGATTACTGTGAATTTCACACAGCGAAAAGTGCACAAATCTAAGCAAACTATTCTTGATTTGCCGTAAACTGAGGATATTTCCCTACGATTTGCGAACAACAAATCCTAATAGTTCTTTAGAAAAATTTTGGAGCCATTAGAACGGCTGATATTGTGTAATGCTCTCCACCGTTGTTTTTTTTCCCAATGCTAATGACTGGCAGCTGTGACGTAATCGCTCTTGTCGAAAGTAAAACTAGCTTTGCAGACGACACAAAACACATCTGCTCGCAGTGGCGATTGAATCCAAACTGATTGAATTTTTGTTAAGAGATTTCCTTTTATGTGATTTCGTTTGTAGTTTTCTCACTAATGGGCGGTCCTAACCGCTATAAAAATAGCCGCATTCAGAATTTTAATGTCGATTATTTCATTTCGGATTTGCATAATTTATTGAAAGAAACTATCAATATGCTGAAGGGACTCGTTTCTAGCATTCAGAAAGGTCAAATTGCGTAATTCTCTACGACATTAAACTCTAAAACATTTTTTGCAAAAAAGGCTTCACTTGATCTCGATTACTGTGAATTTCACACAGCGAAAAGTGCACAAATCTATGCAAACTGTTCTTGATTTGCCGTAAACTGAGGATATTTCCCTACGATTTGCGAACAACAAATCCTAATAGTTCTTTAGAAAAATTTTAGAGCCATTTGAACGGCTGATATTGTGCAATGCTCTCCACCGTTGTTTTTTCCCAATGCTAATGACTGGCAGCTGTGACGTAATCGCTCTTGTCGAAAGCGTGCAGACGACACAAAACACATCTGCTCGCAGTGGCGATTGAATCCAAACTGATTGAATTTTTGTTAAGAGATTTCCTTTTATGTGATTTCGTTTGTAGCTTTTTCACTAATGAGCGGTCCTAACGGCTATAAAAATAGCAGCATACAGAATTTTATTGTCGATTATTTCATTTCGGATTTGCATAATTTATTGAAAGAAACTATCAATATGCTGTAGGGATTCGTTTCTAGCATTCACAAGGACCAAATTGAGGAACTCACTGCGATATTCACCACTTTTCGGAACATTTTTCCCGGACGATTTGTTGTACAGCAGCAGATATTTTGTTCTCTTCCTTAGAACGCGTTCTGATTGGCTGGTGTTGACATGGAGCAAATGAGACAGGTTTTTCAATAGTGTACTATTGAAATACTTCAATGCTTTTGCTATACACGTTTAAATTGAAAAATTTCGATTCTATTGGTAGTTAGATTATATAAATCCTTTCACAGATCACTGAGCTATGAGCTTTAAAAATACGAGAAAGGCAAACGCGCCTTATGAATTATCCTTTTTGATACTCGTTTATACCAAACATTTTCAGTCGGTGTTGAACAGTCGTTCGCACCGCACGCGTATAGCTCTTGGCTCCAGGAATTTTTTTCTGGCTACCTAGAGTTTCATTGATTCAAGGCTTCAGTCTTTTTCAAGGCTACCTGAATCACTAACTAAGTGACTAAGTGATATTAGAGTGACTAAGTGATACAAAGAGTGATATTAGAGTGACTAAGAAATTAATCAGCCTTTTTTAAGGCTAGCTAGGAGTCTAATCGAAGACTAATTTAGCCTAGTTAATTTAATTTAAAATTTCATTAATTTCAAAAATGCCTGCGTCCAACCGGAAAGGCAACAAGCCTAAGGCTAAAAATAATTCAATACGGAATAAATCACAATCCGTTATTCAACATTTTTCTAATAACATTCACGATCTTATAGAATCTGAATGTAAAAATAAAAGACAACGGACGGATTTCCCTTCCGTTGATCCTATGCCGTCTAATAATATTTACGAGATTCTTCCTGAATCCGATTGTAGCGACATAGAAGAAAATTCTTCAAAAATTCCCAAAATGGACGCTTGTCGTTCTGGGAAGAAACATCAATCTATGCCACCAGTGACGGTGATGATTTCCGACTTCAAAGCATTCCGTACTGAGCTTTCTACATTTCTCCCGGAAGTAAAAGTCTCATTTCAAATCGGACGAAGAGGAGAATGTCGAGTCTTGGTTGATGGATTGGAAGATTACGAACGTCTTATTCGATATTTGTCCGAAAAACTTCATAAATTTTATTCATATGATATAAAATCAGACAGACCCTTCAAAGCTGTCTTGAAAGGATTATCAAATGATCAAAGTATTGATGAAATTAAAAATGAACTAAAAGAATTGCTTGGTTTTGCCCCTTCCCAAGTAATACTTATGAAAAAAAGAGCGAATGGTACTTCTAAACCACGCTCTGGAATTTCCCATGAACTTTACCTAATACACTTCAATCGAAGTGATGTAAACAATTTGAAAACTTTAGAAAAAGTACGTTTCATTTCCCACATTAAAATTCATTGGGAACATTATAAACGGCATAATCGTATTGCAAACTTAACGCAATGTCGTCGTTGCCAAGGCTTCGGTCATGGAACCAAAAATTGTCATATGGATATACGGTGTTTGAATTGTGGTAAATCGCATTCGAAAGACGTTTGTCCAATGAATGAAACCACTGATAAATTTTCATGTTCAAATTGCAATGGAAATCATAAATCCAATTATTTGAAATGTCCTGTCAGGGAAAAAATTTTAAACGCTCGTTCGCTTAGACAACAAGTCAAATCAACGACCTTAAATTTACAGAACATACCTGAAAATTCTTCTAAGGCACCTGCCAATTCGTCTTCTAACGAAAACAATTTATTGACAGGTAGATCGACCTCGTCATCATCTTCTTCTAATGTCAGTTATGCTGGTATATTAGGTAGAAATCTATCTCCTATTTCTTCTAATGTAAATAATCAAAACACAGGACCGCCTTGCAGTTCTTCTTCTAACGAAAACAATTTATTAATAGGTAGACCGGCCAAATCATCTTCTTCTAATGGCAGTCTACCTACAAATATTCCTTCAATGCCATTCGCTTCTTTAAATGAAGTCGATTTAGGCGATATAACTGAAAATAAAATGATCTACCTACAAGATCAACTTTTTCAAATGATCATCCAAATGAATTCGACTTCATCACTTTTTGAAGCATTTCAAATCGGATGGAAATTTGCAAATAATATTATAATGAATTTAAAATTTAACAGTGATGTTAAATAATTATTTGAATATTTTAAATTGGAATGCTCGATCTTTGAAATCGAGTGAAGATGAATTTTATAATTTTCTCAAAGTTCACAAAATTCATATTGCCATTGTGACAGAAACTTTTCTTAAACCAAATGTAAAATTGAAAAGTAATCCACATTATGTGGTTCATCGATTTGACAGGTTTACTGGAATTGGTGGTGGAGTTGCCATTTTTGTCCAACGGCAAATTAAACATCGAATTTTACCTTCTTTCAATACTAAAGTTATTGAAAGCTTGGGAATCGAAGTTGAAACCATTCATGGAATTTATTTCATCGCTGGAGCATATTTGCCATTCCAATGCACCGGCGAACAATTAAATTTCTTTAAAGGCGATTTGCAAAAACTTACAAGATATCGATCGAAATTTTTCGTAATAGGGGACTTAAATGCTAAGCATGTCCAGTGGAATTGTAGGCAAAATAACAGTAATGGTAAAATACTTCATAATCAACTCTCAGCTGGTTACTTTACAGTTCTTCATCCCAGTAATCCTACTTGTTTCTCTTCCGTGAAAAACCCGCCTACAATTGATCTGGTTCTAACAGATCAAAGTCACATTTGTAGTGAACCGATTACTCATGCTGATTTTGACTCAGATCATCTTCCTGTAACATTCAGACTTTCCAACGAAGCTATAATTAATCCAATTAGTTCTATTTTCAACTATCATAGAGCTAATTGGTTGGATTACAGATCTCACATTGAAAATCATGTGGATCATGAAACTATTTTAGAAAATTCTGCGGACATCGACACAGCAATTGATAATTTGAATCATTATATTATCGAAGCTAGAAATCTTTCAGTTCCCAAAGCTCAAACTAAATTAAATTCTCCTATCATCGATGACAATCTTCAACTGCTCATTCGGTTGAAGAATGTTCGTCGACGACAATATCAACGTTCTCGTGATCCTGCTATGAAAAACATAGTTAAGGATTTACAAAAGGAAATTAAACATAGATTTACTCTTTTGCGAAATGAAAATTTCGCTAAAGAAGTTGAACAAATTAAACCATATTCTAAACCTTTCTGGAAACTTTCTAAGGTTCTTAAGAAACCTCAGAAACCAATTCCTGCTCTCAAGGAAGGAAATCAAATACTTCTTACAAATGGTGAAAAAGCTCAAAAACTTGCTCAGCAGTTCGAGAGTGTCCACAATTTTAATTTAAACGTTGCGAGTCCTATTGAAAATGAAGTCTCACTGAAATATGATCATATTTCAACCCAAGTGTTATCACACGATGACATTATTGAGACGAATTTTGATGAAATTAAATCAATTATTAGGAAACTCAAAAACATGAAGGCTCCTGGTAATGATGGAATTTTTAATATTCTTATTAAAAATCTTCCCGATGTTGCCTTGAGACTCCTGGTTAAAATTTTCAACAAGTGTTTTTCATTAGCTTACTTCCCAAAAAGATGGAAAAACGCTAAAGTAATTCCTATCCTAAAACCTGATAAAAACCCAGCAGAAACATCAAGTTATCGCCCAATTAGCTTACTTTCTTCTATCAGTAAACTTTTTGAAAAAATTATCTTGTTAAGAATGATGACTCATATAAATGAGAATTCAATTTTTTTTACCAGAGCAGTTTGGATTTCGTCATGAACATTCAACTACTCATCAACTTGTCAGAGTAATGAACATGATAAAATCAAATAAATCATCTGGGTTATCCACTGGAGTTGCTCTTCTAGACATAGAAAAAGCATTCGACAGTGTTTGGCACAAAGGTTTAATAGCAAAAATGTCTGATTTCCAGTTTCCTATTTATTTGATCAAAATGATTCAAAATTATTTAACTGATCGTACTCTTCAGGTTAGCTATCAGAATTGTAAATCTGAATTGCTACCCGTACGAGCCGGTGTTCCACAGGGTTCGAGTGTAGCTCCAATCTTGTATAATATTTTCACTTCTGATCTTCCAAATCTACCCGTTGGTTGTCAGAAATCGCTATTCTGTGACGACACAAGTCTGTTAGCCACAGGTAGAAATCTAAGAGTGATCTGCAGTCGCCTACAAAGAAGTTTAAATATTTTCAGTGATTATCTGTCAAAATGGAAAATTAAACCAAATGCAGCAAAAACGCAATTAATTATCTTTCCTCACAAGCCAAGAGCTTCTTTTCTAAAACCAAACAATAATCACATTCTCAAATTGAATGGCTTGGAATTGACATGGTCTGATCAAGCTAAATACTTAGGTTTAACGTATGACAAAAAACTCACTTTCAAGGATCACATTGAAGGAATCCAGGCAAAGTGTAATAAATATATTAAATGTTTATATCCTCTTATAAACAGAAATTCTAAGCTCTGTCTAAAAAACAAATTGTTAATTTATAAACAAATTTTCAGACCAGCCATGCTTTATGCGGTACCAATTTGGTCAAGCTGTTGTTCCACCAGGAAGAAAACGCTTCAAAGGATTCAGAATAAAATTCTGAAAATGATTCTGAAGCGTCCTCCCTGGTTTAGTACAAATGAGTTACACAGACTCACAAATATAGAACCATTAGATGTAATGTCACATAATATTATAAGCAAATTCCGACAAAAATCGATGCAATCTTCAATTGAATCGATTCGCTCTCTGTATTAGTTAGTAAGTTAGTATATAAGTTCCTTTTCCCCATTACACAATACAAGTAGGTTTAGAATTTTCCCTACACAAAAATCTCAGAATTGCGGAAGCAAATGATGTCTTCATGGTAATAACCAAATCATATATATATATATATATATATATATATATATATATATATATATATATATATATATATATATATATATATATATATATATATATATATATATATATATATATATATATATATATATATATATATATATATATATATATATATATATATATAACAGGGCTGAAAAGTCACCACTTGTGGCTGAACACCCAATTTAAATCTTAATAATTTAATTTTAACTCATATTCCAATAAATAGTTATTTAAAAAAAAAAAAATAAAAAAAAAAAAAAACAAACATTTCAGAAAAGTTTAATTTTGAATTATTTTAGACTATGTCACAAAACTGAAAATTTTATCATAAAATTGTGATCATATTTCCATGTCGGCATGTCGCAAGAATTATGTTGATTCATTAGATACAACAATAGATATTCACGATCAAAAACTTATCACTCTCTCAGAGGGTAAATTTTGAAAAGGCACCCCTTAGTAAAGTAAGTCGTATTCACGACAAAAATGGGTTGGATAGAGGTACAGTAAAGTAAATTCCGCATAATTCTTTAGGAGTATTATTATGGTTTTAAGAAGAACCGAATAGAAGTCTGGAATAGAGAACTGGACCCTGAGTTCAAGACCTAAATTTAGATCCAATAACAGACTCAGAATCCAGTTTCAGTCGCTGCTGGTTCTCGCCTTGATGGCCAGCTCGCTGCTGGTTGAAAGTTTAACTCCCGCTGCTGCTGCTGGTTAAGGTCCTCTCGCCTCGATGGCCAGCAAGCGAATGAGAGATGCGACCTGAGCGTTTGAGGCTTTTAACCACGCAGAAGGTGCATTCTCCGTCGCTGCTGGTTAACTCTCGCTGCTGCTGCTGGTTAAGGTCCTCTCGCCTCGATGGCCAGCAAGCGTATGAGAGATGCGACCT